>NW_024367708.1:4616318-5131567 GCF_014805655.1 Passer montanus | reverse complement strand
GCACCGGGGCGGCCGCGGGGCGGGGGCGCGGCCCCTCCCTCCCTCCCCTCCCTCCGCCCGGCTGCCGGTGGGGGCGGGGACGCGCCGCATGCCAGCGACGCCACCGGCGCCCGCCGTGGCCGGAGCAGGGGCCGGTAGCTGGGGAGGGGGACACCGGTCCGGACCCTTTGTCTGAGCGGCCGGCGGGGTGTCGCGGCGGCCCCACGCGAGGCGCGGCCAGGCGGCGCCGGGAGCCTCCACCCCCGGCCCACCCTGCCCGGGCTCATCATGTGACGCGGGTAAGTCGGCGGCGAGCGAGCGCCGCGGCTCCCCGGGCTGCCCCCATTCATTTCCCGGGGACGGCCGCCGGCTGCCTCCGCCGGTGCGGGTGCGAGTGCGCGGGGCACTGCCCGGGGAGCGCGGGGCGGGCGGACAGACAGACACAGAGCGGGGACCCTGTGTCAGGGAAGGAAACAGTTTCTTCTCCTGCTCTGCCGCTTCTGCTCAGGTCTGTGCCGATTCCCTTTCTTAGCAGGATAAACGGCTAATGAGTGTGGGTTTTGCCGCTGCTGTCCCAGCCAGCCGCTATTTAAAAAAACAAACAAACAAAATATCGCTCCTATGCTGAAGTTAAATAATTTTAAAGAACAGGAGGGGGGCAGGGCGCCCCCCCGCTTCCCCCGGCGCCGCCGGGCGAGCCGGGGGTTAACGGCGGTGCCCTCCCTCCCCCGCTCCCTCCCCCGCTCCATCCATCCCCTCCTCCCGCCTGCCTCCATCCCTGCCGGTGCCCCGGCGGCAGCGATACCGGGGTAGGGTGCTAGGCGCCGGCCCGAACTTTTCCCTCAACTTTCCCGCTGAGGCTCCAGGAGGGGGAAAAAAGCGGTGGGGGTGGCGGTGAAAAAAAGCGAGGGGGAGAAATGAAAAGCGATAAGCGGGGAGCGATGAGCAGCGAGCTGGGAGCGCCCAGCCCTTTGTGCTGCCGTCCCCGGGGGGGTGTGGGTGGGGGCGGGCGGCCCCCGTGCGCATTCGGGGCTTGGCAATTAATATATAAAAACAAATATCAAAAAAGTATAAAGTGTAGCGCTCTGTGGAGAGGAAGACCGGAGCGTAACGCTCTATGGGGAGAAAAATCGGACTGTGACACGCTATGGGGGGGAAAAATAAAAAAGCAAGAGTGTCGTGCTGTACTACCTTCTAGAGAAATAATTCTCTTCTGCGGAACAAATGCTCGGTCTTGCAGAAGTGGGGCTTGGGGAGCAAACCGCTGGTATTTACATCTAACGCGTGAGCCCAGAGCCGCTGCGGGAGATGGTTACCCCATGGCATCCGCGTCACCCTGTGAAGCCCTCCGAAAGCTTTCCGCTGCTGGGATGAAATTTCCTCTGGGATGAGATGTGGCTCCTGTCCGCCTCCCCCAAAATCCTGCACCACCGCTGGTGGTTGGATGTTGGGGGAGGCGGATAGGAGCTTCCAGACGGGTTATTTTATATTCTCCTCCCCGTGGTTTGCAGGGATGCGATGCTCCGGTTCAGACAGCGGTTTTTGGGGCTTTTTTTTTTTTTCGGATCTTGGCATGGCATTCAGTCCCGCAAACGGGCTTGCTTGGGAAATAAGATGTTTTGTGCGCTTGGAGAGGAGGTACGAGCCGTTTCGGTAGGAAGCACTGGAGAGAAGTTCACTTCGTCGGGGTCTGTATAGAGCTTGTAAAATCCTCCTAGCTCTTGGCAGCCCCCCTTCCCCATAGACAGTAAACTAGTTTATTTTTTTAACTACCCATCGTGAAATAAATGGTACTCTTCTTTTGGGGCTCACCACCTTTTTTTTTTCTTTTTTTTTTTTTTTTTTTTTTTTTGCTTTTCACTTTTCGTCTCGCCACGGCAGGTAGATTTTTCGCGGCAACTTTGCGAGGTTGCTTTATATAGCGCTGGCATATGGGCTCCATTTTCTGCTCTCTGGTTGGTCTGCAACTCTGAAATGCACAGGAACAGCAAAGTGGTCGCAGCGTGGGATTAGTAGCTGTGCTGAATAGGTCACAGATGGGGCGATAGGAGCATTTTATTAGTGACGTAAGGCTGCATAAACCGCGGCTGCCTTTTTTTTTTTTTTAATTTATTATTCGTGCTGGGAGAGGGGGAGTGTCTTGAATATCTTTCTAATGGGACGTAATCAAGTTGAAACCGCTCTCTGCAAGCTGGCATGTCACCTATCGTCACAAACCAACCGCGCATAGCGAAGGGAAACATTGCGGATTTTTTTTTTTTCACTGTCTTTTTATTTTTTTTCTCCTCCCCGTGCTGCCGGAGGCTTTGGCAGCCGCTGCTACGCTGCTGCTGCTGGCAGGTGCCCGGGCTGGAGGCTGGTGGATGACATCACCCCCTTGGTGACACCCATGCGCGCCCCTCCCCGGGCCAGCACCCCCACCCGCTCCCCCCCTCTGCCTCCAGAACAACAGTGGTGGCATTTTCCTCATTCTAATTATTTTTCTCTCCTCTTTTAGTGTTTATTCCCACCTTTTTTTTTTTTTAAACTGTGCGTGGTACCTGGAACTGGGAGGGAAAAAAGCTTTTTGACAAAGATGCATGTCGTAGGTCATTTGATGAGTGAGTCCACCTATTCTGGATGGGCTAGGAAGGTGTTTAGGATATGGGAGATACTGTTTGTTTTCTGTTTCTGATAGTGAGGCAATACCAGATGTGTACATAGAGGGGATGGGAAATCATGTATTTTTAATTCTGTCTTTTCCCCCCAGCAGTAGTTCATTATAATATTTCCAGGCCTTTCTTTGCTTTCTTGTAGAAAAACCTTTTCTGGAAAGGCCCCCGACAGCCCAAGAAGACTCTGTGTAACAACTTTTAAAAATAAACTTTAAGATTCCAGGACAGGCTAATCGTGGAATCCTCTGCCAGCTGTTTCTGTCAGGATCAGCCAGACCTGAACATGCATGAGCAGTTTTACTCCAGATGAGAGGAGGCAGAATTGTGGGGCTGAAATAGCTTTTCCCCTGGGAGATGTTAGAATGGGGCCAGTGGAGGGCTTGGGCTGCAGAACCCTGTGGTAGTGACTGTTTTCCTCTTTGCCTAGACCAAGGTGGTGTGTGATGGTAATCACCACAGTTAAGTAGAAATAAAGACCATGTATTTGAGGAAGGTGGGCAATGCCTCGCCTGGGTGCTTTGGGAGCACTCTGCGGCACAGCGGGTTGCAGAATACCTGCATAATTTGGTGGAGTTTTCAGTGCTGCTGGGGTATCCCATTGTTTAGATTTTGGACGGTCTGTAAAATAAGGGAAAGCTGAATGCCCTTTCTCATGGCTGGGTGCATGATGTCCACTTATGCAAGCATTCCCAGACATAAAGTGCTGTAGCCTCCTTGCTTCAGGCTGCTGGATGACCTACGTGAACCTTGCTCAGCTGCTGGCACCACTTCTCTGCGTGGCCAACCTCCTTGCTCTTTCCTTCAGTAAGTGTTGTTTGCTTTGTGGAACAGGTCTCATCAGTACAAAGTTGGTTTTGACCAAGTCTTCATTTGAATCAAGTAAAATAGGAGAATGTGAATGATGTGTTTGTTCATTAATAAAGATGGAGATCTGAAAACGCTTACTGAAGTGTCTTGCTTGTGGCTTTTGAAATACCGTATCTTGGTTTCTTTTGTTGGAGAAGGATTGTCGTTTGCCTTCCCTTGACATAACTGCAAAGTGAGTAAAAAAATTAATTTCTTGAAATAAAAAATCTGTTTTTAGAAAAGCTGAAATGGATGCAGCACCCAGACTTTGACCTTCTCAGCTCCTGACTAGTGGTTGTTTACTACAGCTGCAGCTGTGTGTCTTTGAAAGAGGAGGAGCTGCAAACACAAGCATGCTCACTTTTCCTGCTAAGAGAAAAACATGTAACAAACATGCTGTTTCAAAGTGAGTTAAGTGTAGAGCAGCCAGGTTGAGGGTTTTGCTTTCCTTTGTGCCACTTGCACACGTGCACTGTGCTGTAAGACAAGTTTTGAGACTTGCAAGTGCAAAATATGAAAGCGTGAAATTGCTGTGTTTCCTATGCAGTAAAAAAGATTTTTTTAAATTAAATTCATGATTACACTAGAAAGGAGAAATGCTTTTGCACTGAAGTTCTGAGGACACTGTCAACATTGTCATTGGAAAAAGTTCCATGTAATCTTACCCTGTGCTCAACAACTAAACTTTAGACAGTCCTCTTGCTTCAACTGAATGATTATTTTAAAGTTGCTGCTAAACACAAAAACCTCCCAAACAACAGCAAAAATTATGTTTGATGATTTGGTGTCAAAATGATTGCATTAGTTTATAGTTAGACAGACGTATGTTGACAAACTTGATTGAAGTGTTGATCAGACCTTGTGGCACCGTTGCAGAAGTGGGTAAAATTGGACCGGTCTGAGGAAAGTTGTGGAGTCAGTTTTGGTTGTTATATGAATATGTGTACGTATATATATGTAGATATAAATTCCAGCACTAATCATGCTGTGTTTGCATTTTGAATCTTCTGTGCAGAAAGTTTGCTTAGATTTTCTGCCCTGAACATGTGAACTTTTTCATACTTCTGCAGAGTTTGGTGTGACTGATAGGGTTGAAGTTCATATGAAATCTGTGCTCTAGTTTGCTCCCAAGCAGTGACTGTAGGAGATTAGCTCAGTTGCTCAGAGCATGATGCTAATAATGCCAAGGCTGTGAGTTCTGTCCTTGTATGAACCATTCATTTAAGAGTTGGACTCAGTGATTTTGCAGGTCCCTTCCAAGTCAGAACATTCTGTGATTCTACAATGTGAAAAAGGTAGACTGTTCTTTAATTAGTTCTATTTACCTTTTGACTGCAGAGAGCTCTTAAAATAATACTGGGAGATAGGAAGAAGAGGGAAAATGAGCATGGCTTTGCCAGAAAGCATAGGTATGCTGTATATAACACTGAGATTGTGTGGACTTCGTTGAGTTCTGTGTAATAGCTCTTCGTATGAATTAGAAAGTTTTATCTAAACTTGGAACTAAACCAAAATTGAATTTATTATATATATTTTATTTTTCTTTTGCACCTATGTCTGCTGCAGAATGATGTGTTTTGATCTGGAGAAGACAAATTTAAATTATGGTGTGCTTTGGTTCTGTAGCTATTTCTGTAATTTCTTGGATTTTTGGGATGGCATAGTGGCATGAGCCATCCCAGTATTTCTCAAATACATGCTAAAACTTGGGAGTGAATATGTAAAGTCATGTGATCTATATTCAGGGATTGTATGCTTTATAGTGTCTGTTTCTTCATGCGCTCAACATCTGTATACATCAACTCCTGTGCCAGAAGAGTCTCTTCAGCCACAACTACAAGGGTAGGACTTACCTTGGTGCTGGCTTGCTAATTTTTTTTCTTTTAAGTTCAGTAGAGTCACAAGGAGGCAAAAGCTGAGGTTTGTGGGAACTAAAAGTGTTTGTCAGGATCAAGGGAGGTGCTGTGCTTGAAGAGTATTAAAAATATATGTTCAGAGATCTAAATAAAGTTGGCCAAGACTGTCACACGCTGACATTTCTGACTCTCTGAATGTGATCCTAGTAATGTCTGTGCTTTTTTAAAAATCTGGTTTGTTTATTTATACAAAGAACTGTTTTTTTTAAATTTTGTTTGTTTCTTGTAACAAACGCCCTCGTGTGCAATGGTGTTTATCCTTCTGTGGGTGGCTGGCAGTGCTGGCATTAACAGCGTTAGGCACTGCAGCGCAGACCAGCACCACTTGAGTTAAGGAATGTCTGGTTAGCAGTAGCAAGCTTTTGTCCTCTCTGTGAACCAGCCTTCAGGACGGGAATAAGGCGTGCTCTTTGCTAATGGCTGGCACGGTATTTGCTACATAGCAGAGTAATGATGGGACTCAAAAATCCCGAGCTTTGTTCCTGGCCTGGCTGTGGGGCGAGTGTGTTCTCGTTGTTTAAACATAGAACAATCAAATGCATGACCTTGGACATCAGCGCTGCTAAGGGGATAATTAATCAGATGATGTATCATGTCGGGAGACCCGAGTTCTAGTCTCGCTTTTGTCATGTGTCACCTGGGACAGGCACTTTGTTACCCACTCCGTAAGGTGGGAAGCAGTGACCCTAATTCCCTGTTAATGCGGGGTGCTGTCCAGTGGTCAGAGCAGCCAAGAGCACAGGGTTTGTCGTGCTAATGCTGATCCTCATGCCGACTGCCTAAATAATTTCTTTTTCTCTGCCTCGTCCAAGAAGAGCTTTTCTGGTGGTGGTGTTGCATCTCTGCTCTGGAGCCTTACAGGTCCCTGAGAGCAGCATAGGCAGCGCAGTGATGCTGGCAGGCTGCGTGGGTGCAGGGGGTGTGTGCACAGAGCTCAGGCCAGCTGGAAATAAGGTCAGGTCCATTCGCAGAGCTGGAGATGCTATCAGTGAGCTCTGGAAGCCTTCCTGAGCCTGAGTGAACTGTAATTCTCCTATACTTTGTTCAAGTCTTGACAGGCTGCCATTGACAGAGGTAAAAGCAACTATCTGTAACCCAGCATTTTCTCTCTGTGGACACCTGAGGGAAAGTGTTTCAAAAAAAAGTACTTTTTACAGAAAAAGTACTGATTTATTTTTGCATTTTTTTTCCTACCAAAGTTGTCAGAAGTGGCTGGTTCAGATAAGTCAGTGTTCTCAGATACTTTCAAATTACACTTTGAAGAACCAGTCACTGAGCATTTCTATTGAAATGATTGAAGTTTGTTAACTGGAATATGCAGTATTAGAAATTCATTACATCAGTTTCAAAGAATACCTGTTACTTGTTATTTACCATGGATATTATTCTTTTGGTTTTTTTTCCCCATGGTACCAGCATTTAAAGATGGTCTGCAAAGAATTGAAGGGACCTTTTATAGCAAACATAATAAAATGTTGTCATCTGAGGTAGCTACTGAGATATTTAGGATTATTGATATCAATTGCCAATTCCTCCTAGAAAAAAGGGAAGATGATGACTATTACTATTATGTAGTAACACTTGACAGGAATCTGATAAGGACTTAACTTAAAATCAGAATAATATAGAAATATTGGGTGTTTTTTTGTTTTGTATCTGTCTTTATTTTGAGTGTTTAATGCTGGCATGAAACGCTTTTGAGTTAGTCTTCAAATAAGAGTTGGCAGTGCTCTAGAAGAGCATGTAAAGAGCTGTGATTGATGACACTTTAAAATCTTTTAAAGTGTTGGACAGTAGTTGGAGCTCTTCCAGTTCCTTTTTCCACAGTTGCAAGAAAATTCCAAGTGGAAAATGAAAAGATTTTTCTTAAGAAAAAAAAAAAGTAGAGAAAAACATTCCTCTCCACTTTCCTATAAATTGGTAACAGTTACAAGGTGACTTAATTTTTCACTTGTTCCATCTAGTCAAGGAAATCTTTTGTATAGACAGTGCCCTACACAATTTTGAAAGGAAAAAATGAGGTTTTGAAAGTGAGAGTATGCAGAGTTGGTCTAGTTAGGAGGCAAATTTGGAGGCTGCTATTTCTGACAGCATTGCCATTTTCACTTTTACTTTTGAGATATATATTCAGCTAAATCAACATTTGGCTAAAATGTCTATCTTGAAAGAGTATATCTTAATACTTGGAGACCTATTTTGAGAAGATGGTAGATTTGTATTTTTTTTTTGTGGCTTTAGTGGGATAAAATTTACAACAGTCACATCTAATAATTAAACATAATAAACTAAAAAAAAAAATAATGGTGCACTTTCTCTGCTTTGCATTCCAGCCAGTATCTGAGATAGATTTATTTTGTGCTTGCTGGAAATGTGCTGTCCTTTGGGTTTCACGTGTTGCTGGATTTAGGAACACAGCATTTCTTCTGCATTGCGATGCTAAAGAAGTATGTGGAATAGGCAGGGATGGAAGATGGAACTCTATGCATAGCAATCACAGACACCTGCCTAAGTCAGTTCTGGTGGAGAGTTTGAATAAAATACTTTCCTTTTCCAAAAAAGAAGAGCTTAGCTCATCCTCGCCTCAGAAGTGTATACTAAAATCACGACACCAGAATAATTCTTATGGTCAAAAGACCTTCAGAAAACCTCTCTGTTGGCTGACAGAGCAGGAAGTCTCAGATGTTTAGTTGGCAGCTAAATGAGTACATTGTAGTTGTTAAAATACAAGTGAGAGAGCACTTGCAGTGCTCAAATCCTGGGAGAAGCACTGGAGGGTCCTGAAGGGTTAGGTGGTGGTGAAGAAGGAATACCAGTTTCTGTGGGCTCTTCTTGCAGCTTTAGTTATTTGGTGTTTAACTTAGCCCATATATGTGAGAGCAGGTAGACCCAGCCAGGCTGGGATTTTCTATAGTAGGGACGGCATCAGGAGCACAGTCGTTTGATACCCAAGTCTTCTTGAGGTCATAGCCCGAAGTCTATCAACAAAAATGAAAGGTATTTGTAACTTCAGATCCCACATCTTCCCCCAGTACTACTGAAGTTCCACTTGTGTGGCTTTCAAAATGAAAAGGAAATAAAAAAAGAGGAATTAAAGTAAAAGAAGTTTCTTGTGATGGTTTCTGAGTGCAGTTGATGCTGTGTGTTCCCATCCATCAGTTCTCATCCCTGTATATTTAGTTATTGCTTTTTGCCTCTTGTCAGCAGCGCTGCTTAGCCTCTCTTTGGGTGAGGAATGCTGCTCTCTTCCTCTTGCTGTAACCCTTCTGTTGATTACTTTGTCATTAAAAAGCTGCTGAATTCTTACAGGCAGCCACATTTTCTGGATACCGGACTATTTCAAAGTGGCTTCCCTTTAACAAAAACTCTAGCCACTTTAACTACTCCCCATGCCTGTTGTTTTTGTTTTTTTTTTAACATTTCTACTTACAGTTGTAAGTAACATTTCTACTTGTACAGTTGTGTTTTAAAGACATCTGACCTAAGAAGCCTTTACAGATTACATTTATATATATGTATGTGTGCATTTGCTGAAATTGCTACTTGCTTTGCATAAGGATTATGTTCCCAGGAGTTCAGTGCCTAACTGGAAAGCCCTTGGAGCAGGCCTGCCCTCCTGAAAGCATGGCTTTCCATGGCAGAGAGGGAAAGGTGGAGTGAAGGTGTTCCCTGCATTTGGTTGCAGGTGCCATAGTGTCTTTCAGCAGATCAGAGCAGGCTAAGGTTACTCCCATACCCAAGCTGACTCCTTGCATATTACTGTGATATCAAAAATAGAAACATGAGGTTAGTGTGAAAAGTCTTTTCATGTTGCTAATATATTAGAAATACAAAAATAATCAGTGGAAATATTCTCCTTGTGTTAGACAATGTTAGAACTAGTTCAGAAAACCCAGAAATTCTAATCTCTCAAAGAATCTGTTAACAGTAATTTTGAAGGAGAGAACAGAAATGAGACACATGCTATGGCAGTCATTTGGTATGATCTAAAACAGTAATTCCAGTCAGTATTTGACAGACACTATAGAATTTTCAGTTTAAAAGCTGAATGACTAGACTGAAGCTCTTTTGGAGCTTGAGGTTTGGCAGCTGTGTCAAGTACAGAAATTGTGTCCTAAGAGTGTTTTGATGCTGCTGAAATGCCATAGAAGAAGTGAACCCACAAAGCCACATTTACAAGTTGCAAAGACTTCTAAGGATTTCTGCCTAGATGAACAAGTTGGAATTTAGCCACAGAAGTTCAGCGTCTTGGTGGTGGACAGGTTGGCATTTAAGCAGATAGCACACGAGGTGTGCAAGTCAAATTTAGTATTCTCACTGGAGGCAGGGCTTGGTGAAGTGAGAAGTAATATTATATATGTATTACAGTATCTCTCATAAAATCAAATTGTAGTTTCATTGATTTGTCTATCAGAGGAGACCATTGTGATCGTCTAATTCAATTTCAATAATGCCATCAGTAGAGTATCACCTTGTCCTGCATGTGCATGGTCTCTTGGAGCTGGAACATTCTGTGAGTAGATGTTTGTAATGTAAAAAACTTTATGCAGCAGGCAATCATCCGTCATCTTTGGTGAGCTGTTCCAGTGGTTATAATTACTCTAATCTCTAAGCATTATTTCTTCCCTGAATTTAGCCATGTATTTGGCTTCCAGCCACTTAACCTTGTTATACTTCTGTCTCTTAAATGAGTGGTCAACCAGTCTCTTGTCAATTCCTTCTCTGTCTTCATTTTCAGAATATGCATAATTGAACTGTGTTTTACTTCATAGCTGTTAAAGAAAGTGAATTGATTTAAATAATTTTGACTTCAAAGTAGTGGGCAGGAAAACTTGATTTAAACAATTAGTTTAAATCTTGTTTGCTTTCTGCAGTTCTTACTAATTTTCCATTCCTAGTGCTGTCTTTTGGGTAAGAGATGCTTAGAGTGCTGGTAAACAGCAGACGAAATAGTCTTTACACGGGGTATACTCAAATTGTTATTTGAGACAATGCATTGTATGCATACCTGTATATTTTTAAAGTTTGTGGAATTCATGCTCATTTGCTGTGTTTGAATTTTCGGATATTTAATATTACAGTATGGCTGATGTGCTTCTGATTTACTAGGCAGTTCAGTTTTATGATTGACTTTGTCAACTATACTTAGAAATTAGAACTCATAAACCATGAAAAACATAATTAAAATAATTTTATTAAGATCTTAATTTCTTTTTGATATGCCAGGTTTCTTTAAATATCTAAATAAATTGTATTAGTGTTATAATTAACTTTTATGGTGAATAAAGGAAAAATAGTACTTTGAATTAAGAGAAACTCAATTTCTGTTAAAAATACCCTGGGGAGTTTTATAACTAGTAGCTATCACCCTTCGGCATATTGTTTATATTAAAAGACTGTAAGAGAAACATATTTACCTAGTTTAATTTGCTTATGACCATTTTTTTTTTAACTTCTGAATGATCCAGTATTTTGTGGTGGTTGAATAAGCTGTGAGAAATAAGATATTCTCTTCTGTCCCTGCCTACTGATTAGTTTGTATTTCAGTTGTGTTTAGTCTGTGTTTTTTATAGGGTATTGAAATTTTAACAGCAAATGGGTACTGCTTGGACATTGATGAAAGAAGGAATATAAATTGGTTTCATAAATTCAAATGCAATTTTGGTAAAAAATTTAAATAAGAGTCGGAATTTTTCATTGGACCATATAATAGTGTTACAGGAAAAAGCTATTTCTTTACCAGACAGGTTTTGGAGAAGCCTTGGTTAACCTGCTCCTTCTAAACATTGTCAAAAGGTAGGATTGGCCAGCTACTCTTGCTTTGTGAAACTGCATATGAAAATAATTTTTTCAAATACTTGATTTATTCTCAGCTGGTGACACTGACACCCCAGTTCTCAGGTGCCTTTTTGGGCATGTCTATTCAGTATAATATCTAAAGTATGACACAGGATGCTTCTTGGCCAAAGGTACCAGCTGAGCAGGGGCACCCAGAGTCCAGTGTTCTGTGTGCTTACCTGGTGCTGCACTTCTCAGACCTTCAACTCTCTTGCTCTGTTTTGTTTTGTTTTTTTTTTTCTTCCTGTGCTTTTTAGAGATAATTTCAAATTTTATAATGGGATAGTCCACTTCCTCTCCCCTGCAACTACTTTTCATTAATCATACCAGTTTCAAAAGAGTTACTAAGAAAACCTGGTGATTTTGCTGAGTTTTGCTCAACTTGGGGAAGTTTTGCTCTTTAACGCTAATCTTATCTTTGAAGCCCTGCTGGTGCTCAAGCAAACCAGACCTTTTCACTTTAATGGTTTCATCTTTTTTTGGGAGACATTTTTCAGTGCTTAGATATACACTGCTCTATTTACTCAGTCCTGAAAAGGATACAATTATCTAATTAAAACTTAATTTCTGCATATTCTGAATTTAAAACTGTGATAATAAGTAACCTTATTTTACAGGGAAACTCCTTTTTTTTCCCTGCCTTCTCCCTATCTTCTTGAAATAGCAACTAAAGACCAAAGCAAGATTGTTTCGCTTGCCAGTTTTTTCATTGTGTAGTTTCATTCAGTGTGATAACTTCCTTTCTACTTGTATTTGTCATGGAGCCAGGCAAAATGATGTAGGACACAAAGCTATCAAAAAGCAGTACAACTGGAAAGGTAATTTGCTTCTTCCTCAAAGAGGGAGAAGGAAGCTTGTTGGCTGTTTTGCTTTCTTTTTGCAAATTGACGTAAGTAGTGCAGATCCTGTGAAAAGGATCAGGGCTGGAAACAAGGACCATTGTGCAGTCTAGCCTTGTGCAGCAAGTTAGGAAACTGGAAAGTGGTGGTCAGAGGAAAGGTTTTATTAATGCATCAAGCTGCCCGAGAGCAAAATGGACCAGGTAAAGAGCACTAGAAATATATCTTGGCACCATGGAGACTCTCTGATGAAAGACTATCTCTTTATGCTCATGAGAGAAGTCCAAACAGATGTTTATTTATCTGTGTTTTAAAAAAGAAAAACAAAATACATTACAAAACTAATTTTACAGTCACCTCATGCACTGCTACTGCGAAACAAATTGGTCTGCAAGGAAAGATGCCACCTTTCTAAGATCCAGCTGACCTTTGGTGATCTGTTAGTCCCGGCATTTGCTCCAGTTCCGCCTCTTTGACCGACTGTTCTTCAGTGCAGTGTCTGTTGAGGCTTCCAGTGGGATGCTTTCACTTTCCTCTGTTGAGCTTGCTACTCTTCAGGATCTTTGTTCTTTAGGAACTGCCATTTTATTAAGAAATAGCCCCATGCTATCTGGCAGTGATGTGCAAGGCTCCTGAATGAAGCTCATGAGCATCTTGACACAGAACTTCTGAACTTTGTCATCTGACAGTGCTTTGCATGGCAAAGAAGAAATGTGAGCCTAAGCTCACATTGTGGTCGTTAGCTTAAAATCTTTCCCTTACAAAGGCTAATACTGATTCAATTTTCTTATTCAAGCAGGATGTTTAGATATTGCTTCTTTTTCACCAGTAATGTTGCTCTTGCTTTCTCTATGCAATGACTGTTAGCCCTTTTAACTGTTTTTACTTCTGAGGTTCTAGGGGTTTTTTTAATCCAGAAGTAGATTCTATTGCACAATTCTAAATGTACAAACCAGTCATACCTTTAATTTACATTTTTGTGTTATAAATGACATGGCATTTTATAGGTCTCTGGAGCCCTGAATTTCTGCTGAGGATTTATTGCAGAAAACAGCGTGGTGAAGCAGTAACCCCTTGGTTTCTGGGTTGGTGCCATAGGCAGCTGGAGCTGCACGTGGTGGCTCAGTGCTGGTGTCTTGTATTAGCTTTGGAAGAGCTTGTAGTACCTCGCAATTTGCTACATGGAAAGCAACTCCATTTCTTTAATTTAGGTCAGGCTGTCAGATGCTTTGTGTCCTGCTCTTCTGTAACTGGGACAGCTGAGGTTTGAGGTGACCATGACTTTGCTGGCATTCCAGCAGGAGGGTCTCGGGGGTCCTTTCCTCTCCTTGCAGTCTTGGGTTGGTGTGCCTTTACTATGTGTCCTTGTGTTTGTTCTCCCTCCAGGATCTTGGGAAAATATTTCCATTCTTTCCCATGTGTTTCCCAGTGGTGCTCTTGCACTCTGTGGATTGCCCTTCTCCGGGATGAAGGCAGGATACGGGGGAGAGAAACAACTAAATTAAGGGGTGTGGGGAGGACATAAATGGTCCAAGAAAAGTGAAGGTGTGTGTTTTATGAGTAAATGGTGGCAAAAGAAAGCCCTTTGTTGCTCAGTGTTGACTTAAGGTCTTTTGAAAACTACTTGCTGCTGAGTAGTAGAAATCCATGCAACATGGATTTCTCTTTTTGCAGCACTGATAATTATCCCCTGAACATCTTGTCCATTACTATCATCTCAGTCATAAGCTGTGAAATGATGTTTTTTATTCTGCAGACAACTTTGAGACTTGCTGCAAGGCAGAAACTAGTTTTCACTGCTTACCAAAGAAATTTATGTACCTAGTGTAATGGCTGGTGTGTTAAGTGATTCTGTTGCAATGGATTCATTTTTGTTGTTAGAACAATCCTCTCTTGTGTCAGAAGTCTTCTGGCTGTTCCTTCAGTGTTTTGGGTTTTATTTTGTGTGCTGTTCTTGAATATGTGTCTTTGTAAGTTGCAGATTCGTGCTGGATGCAGTGAATTGCTGCAGCTGAAGCCCATGAGTTTGGCTCTGTGCATATTACATCCAGAGGAGGTTCTCCAAGGGCTGCTGTTTCTTTGGTTACCCTGAGCCACCAAAAAGCATCCATTTCTTAACCAGTGTTGAGTTTCTCTGAGTAAGCAAAATGCAACATCTTGAGCTCTGGGTATGTTCTGTGTAGTAAAACAGTTGCTGAAGGTGTCTTGTAGATAGATGTCAGCAGATGAGAGGGTGCGATATGTATTTTTCCAGTCCATATTTTGGTGAAGCTTCAGAATCTTTGTTTTTCAGCAGGAATGTTTGGACACAAAATGCTCTCTAAATATATCATGTAAAAACACATTACCTGGCTGTTTGGAAACAGGAGTCTCACAGAACTTCTAACAGACAGGAAAATGAATTTCTGTGTTGCTTTGATCTGCCTTCAGTGTGCAGGAGCACAGAAATACTGTTGCAGGCATTTTGTTTTAAAGTTTGAAGTTGTCACATTTATCAAAGTGGAATTCATAAATTTGTTCTTTCTATTTAAGACTTTACTTTTTCCTCCTTTCTTCTTCAAGTAGTTATATTATGTTATTGCTGCTTAGCTTATGATCTTGCTTCTTCCAAAGATCTCATCTACAAAATTACTTTGAGTATATTTTGTGCTCCTCACCATTTATTTTATGTCTGCAGGCTGCAGTGAGCAGTCATGCCTTAAATTGTTGTAAATATCTGTCAAATAAGAAAAATAGTAGAAAAAAGATCAAGTAAGCAGCATTCTGTTACAACATGCTGCTCTGTTCCTAGACTTGATTTCTATATTCATTAATATTTGAACTTTACTATGAGATGCATAATAATGTTTTTAGAGAGGGTGGTGAAATACACACTGTAAGTGATACACTGACTGATGCTTTGAAGTCATTTAATAAGTGCCTCATTTTTACGCATGCAAAATAAATGTAATGCTGTTTACTCTGGACACTTTTAAGTCTGCTATTGGGAAAAATATGTACAAAAGCTGAGTAATACAATGGTTATAAGATGTGTGCTTCAGATGGCAGGGTCCAGGGAGATTTCTGTAGATGCTTGCTATGTACATTACTTCAGTTGCCTTTGTATGCTGATATGTTTTTTTGGAAGATATAAGGAAAGAGTGTAACTTCTTTGTCAGTCTGAGAATAACTTCTGTGAGCCTTGTAGCCATGAAAAGTGTATTGAAGGAGGCTGTTTGCAAGAGGTATTACCCACTTGGTTTCCTTGGAAACATGAAACATGATTTACAAATATTGACTTCAGAAAGCTGCAGCTTAGAGGAAATCCTAAACTGTTGGTTCAGGCTTTTAAATTAATATCTCTAAAGAGTTCTGGCCATGTTGAAAGTCACTGCATGTCCACAGAATGACATTTATAATAATTCTGTGTTTCTTGGTGTAATAGCCAATTCTGAATGCTGGAGGACTGGAAAGAAATCTGAGTTTTAATGGAAAAGGGGTTCTGAAAAGGGATACTGGAAGCCCTGGCTCCAGTTTCACCTGTGTTAAACAGGTCAACTCCAGACAAAATGAAAAAATTGATCCTCTTAAAAGTCAGATAGTGCCTTACCACTGATGGAGTGCAATATGGAATACTTTCTTCATGGTGAAATTTAGATGCTGTAAATTATCATTCGTGTCTTGTAAATGTTTTAAAACTGTGGAGGAGGTTGAATGCTCCTTGTTATATTCATACAAGGGATCATGTGATAAACTTAAGTAAATTACATTTACTGGGTAACTTATTTTTATTGTATAGGAATTTTAATATACACTTACTTTTAAAGACTTCTGGTCGTAATTTGGTCTTGATGGCCTCGTTAAATTTTTTTAATGAAAAGCTGCTTTATCCCTGGAGCACAGCATTAGGTTATCTTGAAATTGGTGTTAGATTTATGTTGGGGGGATGGAAAAGAGCACCGGTATGAGAGAAGTGTACAGCAGAGTGTTGTGTACATGTTGTGAGTACTGACTGCTGGGTAAAGATTGCCTCTGTGCACTTGTTAGTGAGGAGCAGGTCTTGGTTCAGTTACTCCAACTGAGGTGCTGCTGGCTGTGGTTTAATTTGTGCTTCTAGTGTCAGTACTGCCTTATGTGGTTCCAGTTACCACCCATCTCCTATGGTGCGTGTCCCTCTGTCACTTCTGCTGTCAGCAGGCTGGATTGAGTCAAGAAATTGCCCAACTTCTTCTGTTTTACTGAGTTATTCTTAACATAAGTTATTTTCCCAGTCCATCTCCCCATAGCTGTTGCTGTGCAGGAGCATATCAGGTGGTTGGCAGCATGAAAGCACCTCTACCCATTCCCAAAGTGGGAAAGCCTTGTATTCCCTGTGCTCTTAATCTGGAGAACATTTCCAGAGCAGAGATGAGGTGGGATCTTGGGTTTTCCTGCAGAAGAGCCGCGTGTTTGACTGCTGGTTGTAGTGCTAGTAGTTTCATGGCCATGAGAAGGTGGCAAGGTAAAGTTTTTAAGAAGGTATGATGTATTCAGATGAAAAAGTAAAGTAATTTGAAAGAATATGAGCGTAGTCTGTGCTTCTGTTTTAGACTGGGGTAAGATTTTTTGTCTCAAGCCATTGGATTCTTTTCACCCAAGATGTCTTTCACGTTTTATGCAAAACATTACTGTGCTTATGAACTGTGCTTTGCTTGGAGATTATAAAGGTGTTTATGGTAGGTGGCCTAATGTGGCCTTATGTAGCTGTACTAATTAAGGCAGGATGAGCCTAGGGCTACCTTCATCTGGGATTGCAAGAGGATTTTACGCTGAAAGTGGGAGGTGGGATGCAGGCAGGTGGCTGCACAGGTGCTTGTAAGGATCAATAGGCAGAGGCATTGATGATGTGGGCAAGCAAGGACTGCTGAAACCTGTAGGTCAGTCTGTCAGATAAGATGGCTATGTCTGTGAGCTGTATGTCTTGGGAGATTAAGGACTGACAGCAAATAGTATACCACAAAAACCTTCCTGCATGAGCCAAGCAGTGCTACTTTTCTCATCAAGCCAGTTGAACTAAGCAGAAATGCTTTGCCCAGCGGTTCTGTAAATAGTGTCTAACATCCTGAAGGCTACAAGGCTGTTTGTCTCTCTGGATGCTAAGGAAGGATTCATCTGTATTGTTTTTCAGTGGCTGGTTCTAGCTGGTGAGTGTAGCTTGTTCTTGACATACCCCAGGCAGTGGCTATGGATTACAGTGGAAGAGGCTGTGAGGAGGCAGGGAGATTAATGAACAGGAGGAGGGAATTAGAGACCTGTGGAAAAGAAAGTTCATATACAGAAAAAAATACAAAAAAGTGGAAAATGGCAATGTGGTAAAATCCCAGAAAACAATGGAAACTCTTGTTGGTAACTTGTGTCCTGAAGCTTTGAGCTGAAGGGGCGGTCAGTAAACTGCAAAAAAGTCTTCTTAGTGATTGCAGAAGGAAGACTGAGAAAGGGCAGGGCTTGAGCTTTAGGG
Organism: Passer montanus; assembly: GCF_014805655.1. NCBI lineage: Eukaryota > Metazoa > Chordata > Aves > Passeriformes > Passeridae > Passer > Passer montanus. Next base: position 5,114,022 of record NW_024367708.1, on the reverse strand, counting down.
TGGGGTGGTTTTTGTTTGGTTGTTTTTAAAGTCCACAGATAATCAAAGCAGAAGGTAGGGTTGTGTATGGCTGAAGTCAGAACAGGAATACAGAATTGTTCACTGAGGATTGTAACCATGCCTCAAAAATTGAGTATGAAGGCTTAGGATGGCAAACATAGGAAGATAATGATATCAAATTAACTCTAGTTCTTTGTGTAACCAAATAAACTACATGGATTACTGCAAAGTCAGTCAAGATGGGAAAAAGGGTTTACAGCATAAGAATCCTGCTAAAATTAGGATTGTTTTCATGTGAAGCCATTGTGGCAATACAAAATGAATTTAATATTGCAGGATTGATTGTAAGATAAATATCTCTAGAGGAATCTGGAGAGAAGACACAAAAAACTTAGAAGGATGAAGGAATAACTGCCATGAAGATGTACAGAGAATTCTTAGAATACAAAAGTAGAAGATAAAAATGTATGAGATGGCAGTGTGATATTGCTTCTATTATTCTGGGTTTTTTCATTTCATAATATGATGAGTGTCTTCCGAGTATCACTTACTTTAGGTGATTAGAATCATAGCTATAGATGATTCTCCTCTAAGGGAGAAGCTGAGGGAAAAAAAACCACCCACAGACCTGTTGTTTTTTACTGATTTTCTGGGGCATCACCACTAAATTGGTAGTTGCAAAAACTCACTCCTGTAGAAACACCAAGGGAACTTCATATATTCACTCTTTTTCTGGCAGAATACTGATGATATTTTTGGTTTTAGAATCTTTTTTTTAGCTCGTAGGTAGGTTTAGGTAGATTTAGAAACACGTGATATTTATTTATCTGTTGCTTGTATAATATTGGAGACTCAGAGCACCTCTTGTCTAAAGCAGCTCCAACCGAGCATCAGTGTCAGTCCTCAGATACATCGGCCCTTACTCTAGGTTGTATTGACTTATGTGAATAAGGTGATGAAAGAAGTGAGAGATGACATTAGGCACAGATAAAGAGAAATAGCAATTCAAGTAGAAAGTAAGTATCTATTTCTCACTTACCTTCAGCCTGTGATGTGTGTGAATCTCTGACTACCAGCCGCTTGTCTTACCAGGCATGAGAGCTACAGGGTGTTAGAGCTTTCTGGACAGAGCACTTGTGTTATCTGTAACGTGATTATGAAAGAAAGAAAGAGAGCTATTTCTGCTACAGGAAGATGGAGATTTCTGTTTTCAGCTCCATGAGAAGATGTTTTTCATGATGAAGCTGAAATCGCCATTTGAAGTGTTCAAGGCCAGGTTGGATGGGGCTTTGAGCAACTTGATTTAGTCAAAAGTGTCCCTGCCCATGGCAGGGGGATTTGGAACTAGTTGATCTTCAAAGACCCTTCTAATCTGAGCCATTCTGTGATTCTACCTGAGAAGAGCTAGTGTGGAAGTAAGTTGGAGATGCCAAGTCCTTCAAATCAGAAAGGGCTATTTCATGTCTTCCGTTCTGTGTCTGTCACCAGGCTGTCATTGCTGAGTGTGAGGTTTGAGCCAGTGGCAGATGGCTTCCTCTGAGAAGAGGAAAGGATGAGGAAGAGAAGTTGTGGTAGAGTTGGCAAAACCTAAAGAGTCATTCTCACTGACTGGAAGGAACTAATTATTCTGGACTTGTGTTTCAGATTTACTTGATCTGGGCTCAGATCTGCATGACTTGAAAATACATTCACCACACAGCAATATACTGGACTGGGCGCAGGTAAATAGTAAAGTTACTGGGAGAATGATTCAGCTGTCAAATGGCAAGTTAAAACAGCCCAGTTTTAATGTACTCTTAAAAAAGCCAACCCCAAATCTGAGAAACTGCCAGACACCCTCTTTAGTTAGCAAACTGCAGAAGCATGTCTGTGAAAAATGGGAAATGTGTTTACTTGGCTAGCTTTTTTGAATTGAAACCTTATAGGTGTTGTGAAATACTGTAGAATGTACAAATGAGCATGTTCAGAAAATCACATTTCAACACATGGGGCAGTTCATACACTGTGGTGTTCGTACCTTACTTAGTCATGATGGTGGTCCCAAACTAATGAATGTTGAGATTTTGTGGACAGGACTTAAGAATGTACTCTTAATTGACACATTGAGTATTTTTCTATGTGTGGTGGGGTGAGATGGAGGTGGGAATGGAGAGGAGGGAGGAGGAGGATCTGCTTTTTACTGAGTTAAAGGTGTATTGTTTTTCTGAAATTAATCAGTAATTGCATTAAAGCAGGGAAGAGTTGGGGATCAAGGTGGGCAATTGACAGGGCAACTGCTGAAGGACTAAAGTGACTTCTGGTAAGGGGGCAGTGGGAGGTAGGGTGGACCACAACATCTCATGTCTTTCTAGTGAGTCTGAGAACTGGTTGCGTTCCACTTGCCAGTAGGCTGTTTAGGAGAATAACAGGTAATAACAGAGCAAGGGCAGCAAGACCCAGATTCACTCACCAAATAGCATGGGATGAGAGAATAAGGTTTTGCTGCTCAGAAGTGATAAACTACTGGAAATGCTGTGCTGAAAGTGCTAGGATGCCACCTGCATTGGTAAACAGGGAATATTGAAAATATGTATTGGTGGGCTTTGTAATTCCCACCTGAGGACCCTGTGCTTCTGCAGGGGTACATCCAGGTTGTTTGGTTGTAAGAGCAGCTCTTTGCCCAGAGTTTTGCACCTGCACAGCATCTGGCTCTTTTCTGACTATGTTGCTTTTCACTCATTAGCGGAAGCTTCATGCTTGCAGGGGACTGGAGAGCACACCTCTCTGAACCAGAGGTTCATCTCAGCTGGAGCTGAGATGCTCTACAAATATACAAAGATTGTAGCATAGTGAAAAAAAAAAGTGTGTTAACATTGGATTTACTGAAAGTTTAAAGAGTGAAGTTTTCACTGTTTACACAGTAGATAGAAGAGTGTCTATTCAGGGAAATAAACCACTTCATGTCAAAATCTAAAATGGCCACTGAGATTTTTTTTTTAAACAACTGTGTTTTTGAAAAGTCAAGGTTTTTTTTTTAATTTGCAAGCAGCAGGGACATTGCTCAGTGGAGTTTCACTTTCACTTCTGTCACTAGCAGCTTTTTGCTTGGGTTATTACTTTGGTGTGTCCTGAATGTCACTATAGCTAAACTGAAGTATTCCTATAGTTTCTTTGTGGTGTTTGGATTTCCAATAGTGAAAAATCCAGTCATTTGTAGATGCTCTGGGGCCTTCTTTGCTTCTTTTCGTAGATACTTAAGCTAACTTTCCTTCATGTAGATTTTTGTATTTTATCATTTTGTTTGGGCTTCAAGTTAAAAAAAAGGCTAATTTTTTTTCTTTTTAATACTTGACAATTTGAGCTGCTGTTTGCTTCTTTTTCATAATAAAAGCACAGCAGATAAATAGAGGCTTCCATTCACATGCAGGTGATAGCCAAGGGATTAAATACAGACGGCTGCATTGTCTACTTTCATTTCCCTGTCTAAGAAAATAGCTAACTTCATTGGGAAAATACAGGAACTCAGCATTGTTCATCTTGTTCAAGCATAATACATAGAAGAAACTATTAATTCAAGCTTGCACTTACATTCTTCATAGCACTTAAAAGTTCCTCCAGTCTTGTTGCCAGCTGTTCCCTCTTAATTAATCTCTGTGTGTATAATTTCCTTTCCCCCCCCCTTTTTTTTTTAAGTGGTGGTGTTACGCTGTCCTTTATTTTTTGGGCTTTGAAATCTAACCAGGTAATTTGGCAACAGCCTTCTCCAAATTCACTTCCCAGTGGCTAACTCTCTAGGTGATGCTGTAGTGTACAGAGGAAGGTAAAGACTGGGGAATGTGGGAGTGTAGGCAAGGGCTTTCCCTTTCAATTCCTAGTAGAGCTTGTCCACGTGTATCTGGAAATTGTATCAGTGTTCATTTTTCTCTTGTTTAAATATTGATAATACTTGAGGGAGTTGAGTGTTGTAAAGCTACTAAAACTGGGCATTGTATTAGACTGGATAGAGACAGTTAGGGGCAGAGGATGGGATGCAGAGTTTTCAGCACATTTACTGAAGGAGTAAAATTATCCTGAAAATTTACCCATAGGGTAAATAATGGGTATCTGTAGAGGGTACTGAAAACAGGTGTCTGTAGTTGGGTACTCAAAAATTGCATCTGCTTTTGAAACAGAACAGATTCTGGTGTTAGACTTCATATTGAAACTTTGAAAAATGGGAGGGGTGTATGTATTTATAAATAAGCATAGGATTTTAATGAGAAGTGTTCTTTATAAAGGATGGCTCTCCTTAAAAGTTCTTGCATGAGTAAGTAACTGGAGACAGTTATTACACTTCCACATTTGGGAGGTACTGAGAAGCAACCAAATAAATTCTTACCTTTGCATCATTTGCCTTTGTGTTCACAGGCATAAAACTTGGTTTAATATCAACAAAAAGGAGATATTAACTACCCTTTTCTCAAGAAGTGTTGTCATCATTTTCAGATCAGTACAAATTTTGAATGGTATGAGATGTTCTTCACATTGTGTCAACTTTAAAGGTTTACATATTTTACCAGGATAATGGTTTCAGACAGATGAAAATGTGATTCAGGTTTTAACTCTTGCAAATTGTAGCACAGTAGTGACAAGGAAGTGAAATCTTGGAGAGGCTGGATTTGGATAGTATGGGATTTCTGTCAGTGTTTCTACTAGAATAAAGAGAGGAAGAACAGTTTTTATCTTTCTCTTCAGATACCAACTGTATGAACACATAACCCTATCTGTGTTTAGTGCATCAGAATTTTGTTAAATTGAAATCAGAAAAGTAAAGTTTTAAAACTATTTTTTCTGTCTTCATACTGAATTATATCAGAGTTACAGTGCATCCAAATGGATTATTCTTCTTCAGTAAGTCTTTCAGAAAGTGTACGAATACTATAATCATTGCGTTTGCCAAGATCTTTCGTACAGGATTTTTTGTAATTAAATCAGTACTCAAAGCACACTTCAATTTTGCTAACAGTAGTGCCTGATCAGAAGGCCATGAAGAATAACAAAGAGTACATGGGTGGTCCCTTCGAAGAGAAGCTGATCTCCTCATTTGGGTCTGTCCAAAGACTCAGCGACTGTAAATTGTGTAATTTGCTTTGAGAGCACAAAAGCTATTCAGTTATGTTAATCAGTGGTTCTGCATCATCACAGAGTTGAGCTGTGCTTTTCTTGTTCTGTCAGAGAATTTTATCTATAAATGTGTCATAAATGTTCCATTTTCAAATAATTTATTTTTTTATTTGTACGCGACAGGTCATAGGTCAGGATTCTCTTATTTTAAGCTTTCCACAGAGGAATTTTTAAGAGTCTTTAGAGTAAGACACTGGGGAGTAGATGGACACAAGCAGACACACAGGAGTGCCATGAGGTAATACTTACCACCAAAAAAAAAGCCACAAAAAAGTCAAGACAAATGGAAAAACAACCCAGGTTTTAGCACATCAGTGTCATGCTGAAGGTTTGAATGTGGACAAACCCTTCTTGTGACTACAAAATGCACTATATAGCGTTTGTAGATACATATACGTGTGTTCTACAGATACTGCACTTATATATGAAGATAAAGATGGTCTTTTCTGTCTGTTTTTGATTGTTGCTGTGTTGTACATGAGCTGCCTTACTCTTTTCTGAGTGTTTGTCATTTCAGTATAACTGGTGCTTGTGCAGCAAAGGAGCTTGTTTGTAGCAGTGATGGTTCACTGCTCTCACTGTCTGTTTCTTTTCTTGACCTCCTCTTGTTCTTCCTCTCTACTTAGAAAGCAGCTCCTTGCATCACATCTACTCGAGATGCATCAAAATTACTTTTGCCTTAGTTTTTAAAACCTTCTGCAGCCCTTTATGGTTTGAGTTGCTTGGCTGGTTTAGTTAGCCTCGCCCCCCAATCCCACCATGTCTTGTCCTTGTTGTTGCCATTTATTGTTATTCCTCCTATTTTACCTAATTGGTTGACATTCAGGCCAATTCAGAGCAAAAGATACATGCATTCTTTTCTGTCATATTTGCTCAGAATTTTTATTTGTCAAGGAGACACTTTGTCCCTTACTGTGTGTTGAGTATCTTCTGGTCTGTGTCTTTACTGTGCCTTCTTTTAGAGATTTTGAGTCCTCCTGGATACAGGCATAATCTGAAAATGGGCTTCATGATGGGTACTCAAAATCACTCCCCCACTCCAGCAACCTGTTAACCCACACCCATCTGTAAAAGCTGAAAGACAGACTTAAGACTGCCAGAGTCTGGTGAGGGCAGACAGGACACACAAAGTTAAGGGTTTTGCTTCCACTGAAGGTGGAGTGCACCTCTGCCTGTGGCAGCTGCTTTGCTCTTGGCACACCTTTCATTTTGGTGTTCTAGCCTGCTCTGTGCATGGGGAGGGTGCTTGCAGGCAGGACTGGTCCTGCTGGGTTTGTAGCCCTGTGCACAGGAAAAGAGGGTTTTGGGTGGAAAAGAGGGTTACCAGCACTGCACTGCTGTGTGAGCTGTGAGAGTAAGAAAGGTGAAACGTGATGCTGTATCGTCAGCAACTTTGATGAAAAAAAGAAGGGCGGGGGGAGGCGGAAAGACAATGCTAACAGTTTAATGGCAGCTGGGAGGTTTTTGCAGGAGTCTGGGAAGTTTATGACAGTTGTTGATAATATCATGCAAATCCTTATGCTTAACAAAGCTTTAGTCAGCTATCAAGTGACACTAGCTACTGACATGGTGCTTAACTCTTATGCCATAACATGTATAGCTGAACAAGATATTTAAAAATGAGCTTGCTTCATGTAATTTCTGGCAGAAAATGCCATCAGAGGAGGAGTGCTGTTTTGGTTTTTTTTGGCGCATTACTGCGGGTAGAGAGAGATCTTCAGGCAAGAGTGACTTGCCCAGGAGTGGTTCCTCAGCTGAAGCATTTTCTGTGATGAGCTGGAATGGTTTGGTCCCTGTGGTTCTGTGGTGTTGGTGCTTTGTGTGCGGGGGCTTCTGGCATCCTGTGGGACAGCCTTTGCACAGCCAGACTTCAAAGCTCACTCCTTCACCTCTGATTCATGCAGCAGCTGGGGCACTGACATAGAATCCTGCTGTGTTGGAAGTGGAAAAGAAAGTCGGTTGTGGACTGTTTTTAGAGAAAACTTTACAGACAAAGAATTTCCTCAAAGTGCCCAGAATAGGATTTGGTACTTTCGTGCATCTTTGTGGGAGGGAGTGGTTGGAGAGAGGAGACAGCATTGGGTATACCAGGGCCAGCATGTATTTTTCAGGGATCACTTACATTTTCACCAGTGGTAACTATGTTTCAAATACGTGATTTAAAAATGGGGCAAATAAATGCCTAATATTTCTTATACGGTTTCAGAAGTAAAAAATATTCTGGAGTAGATGAGGCTCTGCTGCATCTCTGATACTCATCTCCATTTTTCTTTGCCATTCAGTTGTCTTACACATGTATATAACTTCAGTTGAAGTTGGCAACTCAGATAAATTCAAGGTCAGACTTTTCCAGATCACGACCTCCACTGTCTGGAGCATGAGCAGGCCAGATAGATTCTTACTTGGCGATTATGTCTGCTCAGCAGTAACAAATGTAGCAAGGTACTAAAGAGTTTTTAATGCTCACTTGGAACAAGTTGATAAAACATGATGGAAATAAGCCAGAGATGAATCGAGTGCAGTTTGTTAATAGTACTGCAGCAATTCACGGTAGTTTGAGTGTTGCCCATCAGCCTAGTTCCTCCCTTTACATTCCTCTTTATAGTTTCCACCATCCTCAGACTTCATTCTCTTTGAGTTTTTGGCAGCGTTCTTTGATCAGTCAGAGCCAAATCCCCCAGTTACTCCTCTGCAGACTGCAGGAAAGTGTGCTGGTGGTGGTGGGTGTCCCTCACCGCGCTCTGTGCTACCAAACATTGGAAGAGATGTTTAGTGCCGTGTGCCACGAAAGTATCCAAGCTCTTAGATACAAACCTCTTAGGTGTTTACTTAATTTTGACTTGAAGAATGAGCCTTAGATGTAAGTACTAAATATGCTTCCACTAGTGATTCTTGACCTGTGTCTTCATACCTCTCTTTGTCCCCCAAGAAATGAAAATTCTATGTGTTTTGTGTTTTCTCTAGGTTATTTTCTTCCAAGTGCCCAGTAATTCTGTCATCTTGCAGACTGAGAGGGTGAAAGTTGAGGAGGCTGATACAGAAAATATTGAGTAACAAAACCCGAAGAGGGTGTAATAGTTTTGGTGTTTGATGTACCCCCACAACAAGGCCTGAGTAAAAGGTAAAGTTTCTTGGAAACTTGATTTACATAACGTGCAAGGGATGGTTATCAGATCAGTCAGGTACTGAGGTGAACGTGCATGTGTAAATTTTCTCATTAGTCACTCTTTCCTTTCCTTTTACTCTGAATTCCTGTCCTTCTGTTCCATGATTCAGTGGAGCTATGAAAAAATCAAAACAAATTACTTGCTTTTTTCTTCTTTTTTTTCCTCCGAATTTTTTCCCCACTTCTGATCTACCTCTTTGCAAACCAGGTTTATTCCCTCACTTCCTTCACTCGCTGCTAAGTATATTCAGTCTTGGCTGGGGAAGAGGTATGAAATTGTAGTGTTCCTCTCTTCCCTCTGAAAAGTTTATTTGGCAAGTTAATGTATTTCCTTTATTCCCATGAGCAGCTCATAAAGAGGAGACTTCTTCTCCCAAGGGCAGTGAATGTGAGGTGATTGCCAGAGCATTGTTCTTCTAAATAGTTTATTTTTCTCTGTGGCTGGACCCTACCTCCCCAGCTATTTTTAGAGTACAGATTAAGTGATAATTTAAGGCTTTATAATTTAAGCCTAATTTTAGGCTTCCTTGAAGTACCCAGGAGGTTAATGTGGATTCGCCTGTGGGTTTGGTATTCTGGGCGGAGTATCAGGAAACTCGTTCATTGAAGCTCGGATGAAAAATGTAACTCAAGTTTTCCCAGGAGAGTTCAGGAATCCCTTAGCCCATCTATTCCAGTGCGCAGTGTTGCTAGTATTCAGCTAGGCTCTTTGAGGTGGCAAGGAGAAGATGGATCGCCATGGTGAAGTGGCTGGATCAGTACTCACGGTTCATGTGTAAGCAGAAGTGTCCAGCAGCAGGGCTGCTCTGGCACAGAGCTTTGGGATGACTGGAATGCACAGCTGTAGGAGGAGGTGAGCCAACAGCCTCTCCCGAGGCTGGTGTTTCTGGACTTCGTCACACAGAGTGCTGTGTCCTGCACTTGAGAATGAGACCCCCTGAGATCCATTTTCGCCTCTCCCCATCTCCTTCAAGGCTGATATACGAGCCTCTCCTGAGGCTGGTGTTTCTGGACTTCGTCACACAGAGTGCTGTGTCTGCTGTGTCCTGCACTTGAGAATGAGATCCCCTGAGATCCATTTTCGCCTCTCCCCAGCTCCTTCAAGGCTGATGTACATGTTTTGTGTTCCTCAGGGCACAGTGTGAGTTTGGTATGTGGGCTTGGCCATTCTGGCCTGCCTGCCTTGCTGCCTCTGTGAGCAACTTCCCTCTCTTGCGCTCTCACTCAGTGCAGCTGGATTGTGTCCTGGCTGCTGCTTCTGCCTCTCTTCCCTGCTGTGAAAGGCTTGTGAACCTTGCTGTTGACCTCTCTCCTTTCTAGGAGGTTGATGCATCTCCAGCACACTCTGTGTCCTGGGAAGAAGTGTTGCTTACTTTCCTTGGCTAGTAGCTCAAGCAGTCACTGGCCCAGTTGCAGTGTCCTGCAGGAATTGAGTAATTTGTGCCAGTGAGCCCTTTCAGAGGCCTGTGGGCCTGACAGGTGTGAAATGACTCCTTAGTGGACAGTTCCCAGCAACTTTCCAGTGTTCTTTTAGTAATGTTTTCTAGGTTTTGTAAAAGGTTTTCTTCGCCTTGGGCTTGCAGTGGTTCTGTGCTACAGGGCTGGAGACAACTGAGCATTTCTGTTGTGTTCTGGGCTCTGGTCATCCTGACTCTGAGGAGCTCTCACCTGCAATAACCTGCCAAGAAATTGCTGTTGAAAATTCTACTGATACTGTTGGGCTGTCAGCTGGGATTAGTTTCTTTTGAAGTACAAAATTCTCAGAAGTATTTACAGCAATGATACAATCTGTGTGTGCGTTCACAGAAGTCAGCTAACAGTTGTCAAAAGATTGTTCTCACAAGCTAGCCCTAAAGCATTAGGGTAAACAATGATTGTTTTATTAAAAGTAGAAGTGTCTCTTTAGGAGCTCATTCTTGCAAAGGGCCCTTTTCAGTAGGGAGGAAGTGAAGGCCTGTGCAGCCAGGAGACAGGTGACCAGGGCACCCTGCCTTGCTGCCATCATGATGACTTTCTGGTGTGAATGTCACAGCTGCTCTTAAAACTAGTGCCTTGTCCAGTTCCTTCCTATTTCATGGTTTCTCATAGCCAATTTTTCTATTAAAATCATTTCATATTTTAGTTTATTTCTGGACATAAATAATGAGTTAAAATTTCAAAAAGCTTCTTGGTGATCTTTACTATGAATGAGAATAGGCTCCAAGACGTATCAGCTTTAGCAATATTTCTGAAGCATCTGAAGTGGGGAGATGAGTGGGAAAATGACCTGGGTGGTAGTGAAATTGTTAGCATATAATTTTCATATCTGCTCAGTTCAAACATTTTTGCCTTAGAAAACCTCCTGTAGTATTGACACCCATGACTGCTGCCAGTGCATCATGACCACCCACACCTGGGCTCGGGTTAATATCTTACATGGATGACTCACATCTTTGGTAATCTGATCCTTAAAAGATGTGGAGTGGTCATGGGCCAAAAAAAGCACGTTGATCATGCCACCTCTCCTGTAAACACAATTAGTGGTTGCTCCTCTGCATCCTAAGGTGCACAAGGGAGTTGCTGAAGTCTCCCGAAACAAAGCTCTGCAAGCTTAAGTGATTGGGGTAGATGCAGCTGTGGCAACATTGCTCTTCAGGCTCTGTCTGGAGGTAGGGCTGTGAAGCTGTGATGCATTACAGGCACTTGCTCTCTGCAGTAGTTTGTGCATTAAAATGTAAAGCATTGATTGTAAAATATTGCCCACTCATTTACAGTCTTGTTGTGGCAAAGCTTACCACACAGGTCCTTATGGTGAACTTACTGATATGTGTTTAAGAAAGTGTACTGAATTTAGATCTTCTGGATCATCTTGTACTCTTTAGCAGGCGGAACATCCATCCTGGTTGCATTGGAGGTATTTTGGGTGCTTTCACTCTTGCATGCTTTTCTTAACTGTCCTATTTTGGTGTACCCCTGTAGCTCTTTACATCTCTTTCTGGTCAGCCTCTCCAGAGTACCCTAAAGTTACGGCAGAATAGCAGAAGTGTGAAATAATTTGGGCTTGCTTGTCAGTTTTGGGGTTGTCCCCAGGTTTTCTGGACAGGAATGCTTTTGCTCTGAAGTGATGCAAAGAATTAGTGGGAGCATTTCTGTAGCTCATTGCTTTGCTATAAACTTCCTCATATTTGAGAGGTTATCTCTGCGGTCATAACTTTTAGGTTGTCTTAGTTTTCAAACAGAAGATTAATTTTTGCAGAACCAGATTACATTGGTGAAGTTTCCTTACTTGTCAGGAGTAGGTGAAGTTTTCTTACTCGCCAGGAGTAGGTGGATGTGTGAATTCTTCAGATTATGTGTTCAAAAGAGAAACATATTCTTTTTTTTCCCATGTAGTCAAAATGAAAGTGAACATTCAGACTTGGGGAACAGGAAATAATGAACTATCCTTTTCTACCCTGAACAGGAGTGCTGCCTCTGCCAACTGGCCTCTCTGAGCGAGCCAGTGAAGTTGTCAAGCCCATCAGTTTTCATCCACTGACACAGCGCACCAAGGCAGCTGGAGGTGCAGACACACAACAAGCTAGGGAGGGAGGGTGGGGTTTATTTTTCCTTCATGTGCTCCCTGAGCAGCAGAAATTTTTTCTTGCTCACTGACAGCATCAGCGTTTCAACCCTGTCAGGATTTTGGTAGATGGAGTGATCTGAAGGGGATGGAAACTTCTCAGCTAGAAGTGTTGAAGGGGCACCTCAACATATGTCATCTAAAGAAGCTGGTCTCAGCCTCACATGCATTTGTTTCAGTGTCAAGCTGCTGTTACTGACTGGGTTGCTGGGGTAGGTGAAGCAGCAACTGTTAGGGGCTGCAGGCAGAATCCTTAATTTAAATAGCAGAATGGTATTTTTTTTTTATGAAGCAAAGGTCAGAAATGCTAAGGTTGCTATTAGCTGACTCAATTCTGGAAGAGATAAGAAAAGTAGTACTACCAGAAGTAGGACACACATAATTTATAATTTATCAGTGTATAGGAAAACACATTTAATGCCCTGCTGTGCAATAAATGTATCTGCTACAGGATCACCAAAGAGCGATAAGATGCCCTGCTTGTTCTTTTAATTCACCTTTTTTTTACCTAGTTAAAAATAAGTTGCTTTTGTTCTTTGTTGTCCACTTAATCTAAGAGCTTTATTTCCTGTGCTTATATCTGCAGGGTTAGAAGAGTGAATGACGAATAGGAGCCTGCCTTGAGGATTACATATTTGCCACTACAGCATATTTAAAGGTGTACCATGAAGTTCATATTGCTGGCAATTAGTGAAAACTGTTTTTTCTGAAACACGAAAATGCGATTAACTGAAGGCAGCCTGAAGGAATGCGCTGGCAGCCTCTTGGCTGGCTTAGGGAAGAGGCAGGCTGTTCTGGAGGTAGGCACACAAGTGCTATCTCACTGCAGTGTAGTTAATGGAACCAGACAGAGTTGTGGCACGACTGCGTGCGGGGGTCACGGCGGTGAGGGATGCCATGATTCAACCTGATGTAGCAAGGGAGCCTTGGCAGGGAGCCGCTGTGTTTGTAAGAAGCGGAGTAACCACAACTGCCAGCGGCCTTGAAAGATTCCGCTGTGGCTTTCGCTATGAATAGCAGACACGGCTGCTGAAAGCTTGGGTTAAATAAAAAAAAAAGTAGATACCAGCAGGAGACACCGTGTGAAGGAGACATGAGTTCTGTCTCCCAATAACAATAAAAATTTGTGGTTCTGCACCTGTCAAGGTTGCTGTAAGACAGAAAATGATTGAAGATCAAATAATTCCAAAACACCAATTACGCTTATGTGTGGGAGGAGTGGGGAAAGAGGAGAGCCACCATGGTTCTGATTTGTTTCAGTAGATGTGGAAAAGATGAACTCCTTACAGTCTGCTGCTCGCTGTTGGTTTAAAAGACCTCTCCTGTCAGTGGTTTTGTTCTGTTGCAGAAATCAGATGGGTTTGTTTTTATTTTAAAATGCTTTCTGAAAATTATAGACTGCATTAGCCCAACTGTAGATAAAATGTCTTAATCATTTGACTGCCACACAAATACATCTCACTTGCAGCCTGATTCAGAATTTAGATAAAAACTGTTAAATAAACTCTTAAGTTCTACAGCAGTTTTTATTTTGTACAAGGGATACACTCTTCTGTCTTAAGGGAAGGGGAATCACTGGAAGTTATATACCTCAGCTAAGGCACTGACTATCCCAGTGTGTTTTGCAGTGTAGGTAGATTATATTTATGCATAAAGCATCAGATGTGAACTTCCTAGTCTGTGGCTGTGATAACAAATGAAGCATATGAGCCAGGATTTTGGCTGATGTGTTGTGAAACAAAGTGTCAGTCAGTTTTGCCTTCTCAACATCATTTATGTGAAAATGGTTTAAATTGCCAAAGATAGATTGAGAATTTCTGGCCAAGCTTTTCTGCTGCAAATCTGTTTCTCTACCATGAAGGAGGCATGGATTTTGCTTTTAACCTGCTATATTATTCCACATAAGAGGTGGTATAAATCAACTTTCAAAAGAAGTTTTGTTTTCTTTGTTGGCTTTTCATTCTGTAGCCTATTAATCTCTTTAGTCTTTCAAGTCTTGGGTATCTTTCTCTGGTGTGTTACTGTGAATGCTTAAAAGGATGCTGAGCCTTTGTGGTACCAGGTTCAATCCTGACTTTTGTTTCTTCTGCGTCAGCTGCGTCTGTATCAACTTCTGCAAGATTCCTCTTGTCTTGTAGCTCTGAGCTGGGCTTGCCTTGATCCTTGTAGGGCTGGGTACCTGTTTGCCAAAACTCAGTGTCTTGTGCTGCTTCTAATGTGCCTGGGGCATCTCTCCTGGCTTTGCTTGTCCTCCCAGGGAATCAGGATAAGGGCGGTCAGCCACTGCCACCCTTTGCTAACCTGCCACAAGGTTATTTGTGATGAATTGCATAAGCACAGTGCATGAAATCAGTGCAGAAGGGAAGGGGAGAGGTGGAGGGTGTGCAGAGAAAGTTGTTACACATTTGTAGTTTAGTTCTTCATTGGTGCTTCTTGGTGTTCTGTATCAGAGAGGAATTTGAAAAAAATGTGGTTAGTTTTGAACTTCACTGGTGTTACCTGCTTTAGGAGTCAGGAAAAGGAAATCTTGAGCTTGGTTTGGTCACTGCTGGGTTGGAATTACTGATAGGGCATGTGGGTTGGGCATATGAGGTCCGCCCTCCAGCTGGAAAGGAAGGAAGGAACAAAGAGGTGGAATCTGGCTGGTCTACATCTCATTTTGTAACTGAATAACTAGATTAAGAGTCTTTTTACTGGGTACCTTGCTCTTGCCCAGCAATCACAAATAACATGCAGTTATGGGTGGTCTAGATTCCTGATAACTTGGTTAAATGTAGTGGTATTGTCATAAAATATCTTGATGGGTTGCAGAGGTGTTGATGCCAGTCCCCTGTGTTGTGATGTCTTTGTAGAGAATGTGAAATTTCCTTATACAGGTTGTTTACATGGCTTTTTGTTTGACTTACCATGTAGTAAATCTCTGGGGAGCAGCATGTGTAAGAACCCCTATCTCTTCCTCTCTGATACCTCTGCTCTTGCGATGAGAAAAATTACTCAAACCAGAGTCCTTACCACATTGAGACTGTTATTAACAAGACATTTTCCTTGGGAGCTTTGGACTTTGGACTTGATGAATTTGCCCAGATCACTGTTTACTGTAGAGCACAGTGCAAACCACACATGCCTGGATGTCTTCTGAAGAGCAAGGATCATTGTAATTTGTGTGCTAAGAAATTAATTTTGCAGCTGGCTTGGGTTTTGCCTTTGAATTTCAGTGAGAAGTTCCTGGCTGCTTTCTTGGGTTTGTAAATTTACCAGACTCAGGAAGCACCTAAAACTATGTAGAGGGGGGTTTGTTTTTTTTGTTTGTTTGTTTGATTTTTTTTTTCCTTTTGCTCCCCTGTGATACAGATCTGAAACTGCTGGGTTGGAAAACTTCAATATTGCAGTGCAGTGTAAATACATAGGAGGCTGTGATGCTATTAAATCTATAACAACAAATTAGTCTTGTAATGTCTGCATGAAAGAGCTAAAGTTCAGAGTGCTGCTTTGCATTGACTCTTAAACTTTCTGAAAACCACAAGAGTCTTAGATTTTTTTGACAATTTGCTTCCAGCCTCAAAGACTAGCTTTGAAAGGAGTAGCAAACATAACATCTAACCACTTTAAAACCTCTCTGGTTGGATATATAAGCTTGAGAGGACCAGCCTCCTCTGAAAATCCTGGCTGATAATGCAGGTTTTGTTTCATTTTTTAATGTTCTTGGGGTTTGGATTTTTGCCTGTACAGACTCCAGAGTTGGCAAAGTTGAGACCTACAAATAAGGTTTGTAGGAACCTGAAAGAGCCCTGTGAGGGAGTCGGGGATGCCTTGGAGATTGGACACCCTTGCTCTTCCATTCCCGTGTCTGTCCCCAGCACCAGGGTTTTGGGGGGAACACTTCATCTGGTGAAAGAAGCCTGGGTTTACTTGCTTGTTGCTGTTGTGCAAGTCAAGGGATGTGCAAAGACCTGAGGGTGTTTGGATCAGGGCACATGAGGAACCAGCAGGCCCAGAGGGCTGATCTGTCTGAGAGGTGGGGGAGTGCAAGTGGGTGTGGGGAATGGTGGTGGGGAGGGACAGGCACAACACATGGTGTGGGGGTCTTGCCCCCTGTCACATTTCTTCACATTGTCCTCCAGTGGGAAGGAAGGGGTTTACAGTCCCTGTGGGCTGCTGGCCTGGCTGGAGCAGGTGATTGCTGCCTTTGAGAGCATGAGCCTGTGGTCTTTAGTAGCAGACACCCACAAGAGAGGGTTTTTTCCCTCCTAAGTGAAATTTGTCAGGTTCTATGATAAACTTCTGGTTTTGGCTGCTCCCACCTACATGTCCAGAGCTTTCCATTTAGACATTTAGTTTCAAAAGACATTGAAGAACTATTTGGGTTGGGCCTCTGAGATCTAAAACATAAAAATGGGCTGGTAGGACAAGATTTGATTTTGGAATTTCAAAGTGGACTTCCCTTACTTTACCTGAAGTCTAAGGACAGAAATGTGCTATATCTTAGAGCCTGTGCATGGATGAGAAAGGTACAATCCATTTGCCAAATCAAAGAGCAGGTGGTCTGATGAGAGAAATATCAGTAAGGGAAACCCTGAGAAGTAAGCATAGTGATTCAAGAGAGTTTCCCAGCACAGATGTTTAAGTGAAATCTGAGTTTCTTTTTTAGTGGGGAGAAGAGGAAGAAAGGAAGATCTTTGAAGACATTTTGGTGGTGATGGTACAAGTCCTGATTGAGTAGAATTAATTCACTTGTGGACATGGTTACATTTTTCCCTCTTCTGTGCTTCAGAGTTGGGCAGAAAGCTGTAATCTTTGTCTTTTTCAAAGAAAATTCTGCTTTCCAGGCACAGTGTAAGTGTGGGAACTCTGATGCTGAATGGTAGGAGCTTCCTGCTGAAGTAGCTGTAAGAGACTTAGGGTGGTAATGCTTGTATGATTCCAGGGTTAGACTGTCCAATTTAACACCCTGTCATTAATCATATTACCTACTTTTCTTTTTGAGTATCTTCTGTTCTGAAGAGAGAGACATTAACTTCATATTGCTTGGTGACTGTAAATATCTCCTTTGTGTTTGGGTCTGTGATGTGGTAACCAGTTAACAGTTGAGTTATTTTAAAATTACCTACAGTGCCTGAAAGACGAAATAAAGCTTGAGTGACCTTCTCAGGTGTTGCCTGGTGGTTGTTACCAAATACATTGCAGTTTTGTCTTCCTCTTTGGGGCTGTTTCCTGTCTGAACGTGATGGGGTTACAGCAAGAGACTTAGGCACATTTTGTCCATTTATAGATATCAAAGAGTGGGAACTTTGGGTTCTTTTGGGAATGGCAAGAGCACAGGAGGGAGACAGAGCATTCCTTGTGCAGTATGTGGGAAGCAGTTTTGAAGCTTGGAGCTACATTTCCAGATACTCAAGTTGTAATTGCCTTAAAGTATTAAGGGAAAAAAAAGGGAAACTGCTTTTATGGTGAGAGGCGATTGAAATGAAATGAGCATGTTTGGGGTCTATACCTTACGACAGAAAACCTTGAAGAACTTGATCTTCCCCAATATAATCCTTTTTTTCTAGTAATTTAGAAAATTGTAGAGGCACATAATGTGTTACTTTTTATACAGCAAGACATGTTGGATAAAGTGAGTTGTAGCTTATCTTTTCTCCTTTTTGACTTTTCTCAGTTTCTTGCTACAGACCATCTATTTCCTTAATGATGCTTAGACTCATCTAGATCTTGCTGCTCCATGCGTCTTCCCTGAGGCCATTATCAAATCATCCATGTTCTCATGACTAAGGATAAACAAATGTGCAGATGCATATGAGGGACAAAAAGAATGAAAAAAATCCAAATCCCCCAAACACTGCAGTGCATATGTGGTTTTTCCCAGGAGAGATTTGATAGACTGAGCCTAAGATGACATCTATTAATTATGTTTCTTTGCATCCTTTCAGAAGACGCTCAGCCGCTGTAGAGCAAAGGACCTGAATTCATTCTGTTTGTTTAAATATACTTGTACCTTTTACATTTTGCTTTCTGTATGGTCAGCGGACTTGAGATTGTTCTATAACTGCTTGATCTTTTTTCCTGCCTGAGGCAAACATTTTAAATCTACTAACAATGCATGAAACCCTTTTTGAAACTCTCCCATTTTTTTCTTATTTAGAACTACTCATACACCAAAAAAACCCCAAAACCAGTATGTTGTAAGAGAGGTGTTCCTTTTAGTACATTGATCTCTGCAGTTGTGAAACCCCTTACAGGATAATAATCTAAAATTTCTGTGACAAAGATTTGTCTTCTTAATGCCAAAGCATTTCCTGGATTTGGTTTTTACCTAGTATTTGTCAAGACAGTGGCATTTTTGATTTCAAAGCAGCTCACTTTTCAGCTGGCAGACGTCTGAAGCTGTAGTTTTGATTCCAGGCAAGAAGCTGGAAGGCTAGCAATGCATTCTTCCTTCTGTGACAGGCTTCCTATAGAAAGCTGCTGAACTGCTCAGTTCTTATGCACTTCACTGTGTGCTTTAGTAATTTGAAATGTTAATGCACTGGGAATTATTACTTCTGTAATTTAACTAAATTTGGAGATCATTGCATGAAGGTGATCTCATGCAGAGTTGATATCTTACTTATATATTTATATAATTTATATAAATTACATGTATTTAATGCCTTATATTTAAAGGTAAATATCTTAGTAATAAATGACACTATATAGAAGAGAAGGTTTTCAATCTTTAAAATTGAAAATGATTCTTTTGAGAGCAGCTTACCTTTTGTTCTTGATATATTTTATGTTTTGGCTTTCAGAATTCAACATAGGTTAGTTGTGATTCTTTTTCTCAGCCATTATTGGGGGATGTGATAAATATTTCAGAACTGGGAGGTGATGAGTAAGAACTGGAAAATAGGGGAGGGTGGTTCAAAGAAGCAGCAGGAACCAAGCAGAGTAAAGGGAACAATAAAATATCCAGCAAATACTGATCTAGTAATATTAAAGAACTATATGTCTTATGTCAGCAGCATGACTTCTTTTTAAGAGGGATTTGAAGTAGTTGCAGGACTTTGAAATTACCAGATTTAGACTTGTTTTTCCTAACTGCATGCTGGAGGCCATGTCTACATGAGCAGGCAGAGCTCATGAGCTACGCAGCAGCAGATGTAAAAAAGGGGAGCAGTTGTTATTGCAGGCCTTTATTATCTTCTTGGGGTTTGGAGTACATTTTTTATGCTACTGGAGAGGGCCTTCTGGTTTAGCTTCCTCCAGAAGCAGCCTGGTTTACATGCACCATGGTTCTCCTGGGAGCCAGGGTGAACTGGTAGTCCAGGCCGACCTGCTGGTGCAGAGGTGGTCTGTGTTGGAAGGTATCTCCTGAGATGGACACATCTGCAGGGAAAGTTCAGCTCTTCTGTCTCTCTTGAGTGTATTTGAAACTTAGGGTCACTAAACTGATTAGGATGGTTTGGCATTTAGAGCTTATGTGCAGTGAAGCTTAACTGCTTGAATATTGGTTAAAAATTGCTTCTTTTGCTGTAGAGTTTGTGGTCCTGTGATATGACTCTTGTTCTCACTTGTTTTGATGAAAGATTTCTTGCACACTAAATTTTCTGAAGTTTAGAGCAGACCCAAATTTACTTTAAAAAGCTTCTTCCCCTTCTCAGAAAGGTAAGAGGTCTCACTTCATTTATTTACTCTGAACTTGGTTTGTGGAGGGATTGTGTCTTTTTCTGGCATCTTTATTTGGCCTGGATATTCCTCAGGGCACGTGGATGAATCATCTCTCTTTGCACAGGGTGAGACAATTCAGTTTTTTAATGAACAGTACTGTGGCAGAACTTGTGCTTGTTTTTTTTTTTCCTTGGGAATTGCTGCTGCGTAGAAGATCAACCAAATAGGATGTAGCTATACAAAACAATTCACCCATTGCCTTGCTGTGTACTGGAGGATGTCTCTGGAGGCACAGTGCAATGTGCCAGTGTGCATGCTGTTCATTTAGGATGTAACCTTATAGAGGACCGTTCTCCTACGTCCCCTCCCTTGGGACCTCTGTCCCTTTTGGCACCTGAAGTCAGTTAATTTCATTCTTTACTATTCCCATATCTCCTACAAGCAGGACGTGTTGCCTTATAGTAAATAGATAATTTGAGCTTTAGATGTGTTTTATAATTTGTGTACCTTGCTTAATGTGTCATAATCATCTGGACCTTCTTGCCCGTCTGATAAATGAGCTGTAGAATTCTATAATGTTGGCTTGTACTGTAAGTCGTGTTTTCCAAGTTGTGCCTTCGACCAAAGGGCAAGGGAAAAGCAATAAGTGTCATGAATGGTTTAAAATAATTGGACTTAAGTCAAACCCCCCCAAAAGGTAGTGCTGAGAATATTGGAATAGGAATGTGCTTGAGAATTTCAAATGTATAGACTGGCAGCATGGCTAATTACCTTAAATTTCCTTTAAAATACCTTAAAATTCAGTTGACTATTACATGCAAATTACTGGAGTTTTTTGTGCTACCTGCAGGTTTTTGTAGCACAAAAGAGATTGATTGCCCAAGTGGATTAATGCCTCTCACATCTGCAAGTCTTAGTTCAGGTCAAAAGTGAAATAAGCCATACGTGTTCAGAGCAGGCATGTGCATACGTCACAAATGCTGCACAGACTGGCCTGGCCTGAGAGTTAAGAGCTCCTTTTTTCCTGTAGGAAGGATTCATGCTAAAATCCTTGTGTTTCATAAGCAGTACAGATTTAGCCTCAATTGTTACAGTTTTTTAATTATTATTTTGATTAATCCCCAAATCATTCTTACTGGGAAATTTCAGTCAAACTTTTTTCCTTTAAAAAAAAAGAAAATTGTAAATGTATGTTACAATTTTGAAGTAATATAGCCACAGGATTTGAAGGACTTTCATTGTCTGGCATTTTTCCAGCTAGTCCAGCTGTCTTCAGAGGAACTGAGTAGGTTGGCAAAGTGTGGTGTGAGCTCCTTTGTTAAATGCATCAGAGAGTGAGAGAAGCAGGCAGTAGCTGTGGTGAAGGCTTTATTGTATGAGTACTTTCTGTCTTTTCATCTGGATCTGCTAAAATTCTCTGTTCTTCCAAGGCTTCCCTTTTTTTTTGTGCCAGGTTTCCTGAGGATGTTCAGACATGGCAAGCCTGGAGTTACTACTCTGCTATCATCTCAGGAGCTGCTGGGAGAGCAGCATGAGGTTCTGTTGCATTTTTCTCTGGTGTCTGTGCTGCTCTGAGTTGTCCTGCAAAAATACATGACACAGCTTTGTTCTGAGGGTCTCCAGCTACAGGAATGGCCTCTGAACATCCTCCTGGAAGGCAGGAGCTGCTTTCTTGTCTTTCAGTCATAATATGTGAGGGACAGGATTTTTGAGACTTGTTAAGACCACTGGTGAGTGTGGGACTGGGGCTCTCAGGTGCTTATTTGACATGGCTTACGTGGAAGTATGGATGAACAAATACAAAGATTAAAGCAAGCAGTGAGCTGCAGGTGTGGACACTTCAGCAAACACAGCAGAGAAAAATCAATTTTTCACAAATGAAAGAGGAGGGAAAAAATCAATAGGGAAAGGACTGTTATTTTCAATTTAAAGCCAGAGGACTTAGGGTTTGATCTCAGAGTTTATGCATTCCTGTTCTCATTCACATGTTGCATGGCTCTTTTATTGGGAGAACTGTAGACTATGTTGTACAGAGATCATTAAATATAAATGGTTGAAAGAATGTGAAATGCTCCCCATCCTTATTTATTTATTTACTTGTCTGCCTGCAGACACTTCTCCCACTGTAGTTAACTCTTGTGGATGCTTCTTCCCTGTATGAAGTATTGGAGTGCATTGAGTTTTCTGTGCTGTGAAGTCCACCAGCCTTTTCCTCCTGCATGTTTTGACAATATTTAAAGCACACAAATCAGACTGTAGTTATTGATCTGTGTTTGTTTCTTTTCAACAGACTGTGATTCCATCTGTCTACCTGATGGTGTGTGAGTGCCCCACAAAAACATGACCAATATTTTAAGTAGAAATACAGAACTCAACTTTGCAGTACAGTCTGCATGAGGTGTGGTAAATACAGCGTGAGTGGACAGAACAAAGTGGAATGCAGAGGACCCTCTTTTCTCATCTTGGTGCAGCCTGCTGTAATGGCAGGGCAGAGTGCCAGTTTTTGATGTTAAAAACTGAAGCAAACCAGTATTTTTGGCTGACTCCTAATTGCTAGATTCCTCATTGCCACATGGATGTCTATGGTTGGTAACTGTGTGAGAGCTGTGTTACCTTGTAAATCCCCTTGTCTGGGAAGTGGTAGGCAAAAGCGTGAAAACATTCTTGTGACTCTTTTTTACTAAAGCTCTTGACTGCTTGGAAGCAGGTGCTTGGTAGGTTTTGGCTCCACTGGCAGCTCAGGAAAGCAAGCAGAAGCAATCATTAGGAAGGTGTTGCCAAAATGATGAGTGATCTGCAAAACTACACATCTGTCACTCTCTTTAATCTATGGTAGCTACTTTTTCTAGAATATATTTTTTAACTTAATTGTGATTATTTTTCTGCTGTGCATAACTCTAGCTATACTGGTGTAATAGTCTTTTGGGAGAAGCCCCCTCACCCACTAAAGGCTTAGATGTGCTGTAGAAGGTGGGTGGAAGAAATGTCTGTCCTAGCTTGTATCAGCTAATTCTTTGCTAAAGCAGTTTAATGCTTGAGTGCAAGACTATTAAGAACAGTTTTGCTGAAGAATGTGTAAGTGCATGTATATATATGTATTTGTATGTACTCATTCATGAAGGTGTGTAGGTGGGTTTGAAATGTATCAGTAGGGGAAGGTGACCTAGGCTTATTTCATTTAACACCTGGTGGAGGTACTGTGCTTAGGTAAATGTGTAGCCAGTACAGTGCTGTGGGCAAGGGAGAGCTAAAAAGTGCTTCTAGATCTTGTGTGGGCTGTTACAACTTCCAGAGGTGTCTGTTTCAGTGTAAATTGCCTGTAGTGAGAGTCTAGGACACCTTGGGTCCCCATCTGATTACTTTGATTAGATGCCTGACATTAAGGGGAAAGAGACATAGACTATGATGGCAAAAAATAATGTAAAAAGTAGGAATTTTCAAACTGAATGAGGCAACTAAATGTGACTCTGGCTTGCAGTGGGATGTGTCTGAATGGCTGAGATACTCTTAAAAATGCCTCTTAAGCTAATATGGAAGGACTTTTAAACTAAACCATAAGAAGCATACAAATGGCAAGCTAACAGCCATGTGAGACCACGTTCCCATATTCTAGGAGCTCCATGGAAACCTGATCGCCAACCTCACCTCATCATAAGTTGCTACATACTAAAGTGTTTAGGGTATTTGAGTGCGTTATTGTTCTCTAACAGGAAATACTGAAGAGAGAATACCCACTGGCTGGGGCGGATGTGCCTGAGCCCTCTGGCACATTGTGTCGCTGTGTGGAGTGTGGTGGGAAATCACAGCTCAGTCCTGTGTGTTACTTTCCCTCACTTCCGTGACAGTTTCTTGAGGCTGTGCAGCTTTTTGTCCCTGCAACTTCTGATGTGAAGTGAACCTGGTGCATCTAATGAGGGAGAGTTGTTGTAGGAGGAATTCTTGCCAAGGGTTTTGAGGAAAGGTGGTGTTACTGTTCTGAGTCTTTTTTTGGCCAGAACTGACAAACAGGGATGAAAAAAGAGTAATTTATGTTGGAAAAGATCTTTAAGGTCCTTGAGTCCAACAGTTGCTCTTCATGAATACTCAGACTATCTTTTTTAGGGAATTATTATAATTATTATATGTGTTTGCATCTGGTGGGAAAACAGCCAAAGAAGCTGGAAGAAAACAAGATGTTGACTAACCAGAGAGCAGAAAACACAGAAGTGTGCTGGACCCAGAGTGCTGCTCCACTTCTAGGTGAGGTTAATTTCAGAGGGAATAAAACCAGCTCAAGGCTTTAAAAGCAATCCTCAGCTTTAATTGGCTGCTGTCAGATGGGGGTTGGAAAAAGCAGGAACTCCTCTAGGGCAGTAGGGATCTCTTGCTGTGGGGTTTTATCCCTTCCACTAATATTGCTGTAGTAGCCAGCAACTGCAAGTACTTTAGAGAAATTGTTCTTCTAGTAAAGCAGCAATCTGTGTGGAGGGAGGACTCCCATGCTCCTGCAGAGCTGCAGCATGAGTACAGTAGGTGTTATTTTCTCTTTGTGTCTTGCTACTGGTTTGCTAAAACCCAGAATAGCCAGAAATACTGGTATAATGAAAGTATTCCTGTCATTCCTATCTCCATTTTATTATACTTTTAAATACAGGACATTACCAGTTATGTGTATTGTAGGAGCACAAACATTGCAACTGTGTAGCTTGATATTCTGAATTTTTCTGAATTTTTTTGTCTTCTTGTTTCTTTGAACACATTTTTTCTTTTTCTGTATCTGGCTCATCTTCATACTAGTGTTATATTTGTCTGATGGTTCCTGTTTATGGTTCACTCACTCACCTTTTTGTGTCTCATTTCATTCTAGTCTCTTGCTCATGAGTATGCATATGCAAGATTCTCTTGCTATTTAAAAACTTGCAAAATCAATAGATACAGCTTGTCTCAATGACTTCATTTTACTTCCTGATAGTGGATAACTCACTCAGTTTTCTGATCCAACATTTTATATATAAGCAGAAGCAGGAAAAAAACTCCACTACACTTAATAAAACAACAGTAACTGAAAGAACTTCTCATCAGAGTAATATTCTGAAGCTTCTCTATGTACTTTATGATTTTCCATACTGAAAGAGCGACTGAAGTGTACACCATTTCTTTTGTATTTTGTCTCTCCATCTCTTAGCCTGTTTTTCTTCCTTTTGCCCATCATGTTTTACGTTGTATATTCTGTTCTTGTCCTCACATTTATCCATCTTGTGCTCTTTTCCCTTCCTTTGTATATCACTTTTCTTTTTAGAGAGGAGGTTATACTGCTGCTGTTCTTCCTGTCCCTAAAGGTAACTGCTCCTGCTTGCCATCTCCCTCTCTTTGTTTTCCTCTGTTAGTGAAAGACTTGGAGGACACTCCTCTGCTCTTGTGCAGCTGCGTTCTTTGTTGCAGGGCTGATGTGCTTGGTCTGTTCATCTTGTTCCTTCAGGGTAAAAGTTTGTGAGTGCCTAAATTCTATTGAAAAATCAGTGTATGCTTATGTACTGATGAAACTACTGCCTCAGTGGCTGTTCTAGGAGCTTCAGAGAAGAATCTGTTCTAATTACAGAGCAAGCAACTTGATGTCCTACCATGGAGGGTCATCCAGGGTATGCATGAGTGAAGGATTTAGCCACTTTTTCCAGCAAATACCCAAATGAATGAAACAGCATTGGGAAGCTGGCTCTGCCTTTGCTACACAGCTGTTTGTGCTGTCCCATGCTTCTCTGTGCCTCTGGAAGAGTGAATCTCTTGTTCCTGGCTGGGAGAAGCTGAGCATGGATTCTGACCTTCCTGGCCCAAGAGGAGCAGCTTATCCTGCTCTCCAGCTTCTGGTGGGTGTGTAGAGTGGTGCTGACCTCCTCTTGCTGCTGCTCTGTCTTAGCCTAGAAGAATGGAACTTTGTCAGCTCTTCTCAAGTGAATAATATTTGTTCTTTCGTTGTGGTAACCACAGAACTGGTACCTTGTGCAGATGATTTGGGTTTAAGATCAGCCTCTTTTTGGTGCGTTAGCAGTTTGCTAATTCTGGTCAGCTCTTAAAAGTGTGGGTGAAGGCTTTGATCCTGCTGTGAAGTGCCTTTCTTTTCTCATGCACAAAATCCCCATCACAGATGTTGGGTGCCAGAGCCTGAGGACTGGTTGCCTGTGAGCTTGGAGCTGCAGTGCGGGATGTGTGGACGCTGCTGTGTACTCCATCTGATCTTCAGGTCTGTTTGTGGGTGCCAAATAATTCTACAAAAGGAGGTTCCTTTAGCCTTGCCTTCTAAGCATCATAGTTTATGGGATCTCTTTGTTTGTGGTTCTGATACTAGAAGGTAGTTGGGATTATGAATAGGTAGCTGGTGGTGAAAAATCACTGGGATAAAGTCAAAATGAAGCAGTTTGATCTGTAGTTTGAAGAATACTTAATTGCAAGAAATCATACAAAAGAAAGAAAAAAGCTTTTAAAGTGAAGGTTGAGATAAGCACTATCAGTGAAAGTACTTTAAAAATGTTGCAGCTTGCAGTCATAAAGATGTATGGAAGCAATTGTAGATAATGGTTTACCTTGACCTGTCCGGTTCTTTTTATATTGTTACCACAAAAGTTTTTGATAATTTTAAGTAGCTGAAACCCCATCTTTTACCATCTCAAGTTAAATATGTCTTCTGGAATTCCTGTCTTCAGGGGCTGGTAAGTCTCAGCTGTAAAAACATGTTCTGAGCAGAAACTTAGCGCAGGATAACTCAACAGAAATATTCACGTCAGGTATAAATTACCATCTGCCTGTAGAAAACAAATTAACAGGACTGGAGAAGATCTGTTGTACTGTACTGCAAGGAAGTCCTCTATGTAATGGAAATTACATATTGTCCAGAATAGCAAGCTAAGGGTCTGGATGTGAGTGGAGTTAAGGTGTTGCTCAGTAATACAGGTAGCTTTGAATTACCTTGAGGGGATCAGTTTTCTTAAAGAAAAAGAAAGTGAAAATGTTGTCTGTAGAGACTATGCCAAGCTATTTCTAGATGTATGTAGGAGTATGTGCTCTGCATTGGCTTAGTAGTTGAGTCCAGAATTCTGCTTCTCTTCTGCTGCCCCTACAAGCAAATCTTGGAGGTTTAATTCTAATTTTATTTTGTTTTCCTCAGGAAATAAAAACATAACTTAAATATAATTTCGGTGCTGCCTGCTGCCAGAGGCCATGCATATATAGATTGGAACGTTCACTTGTATGGAAGCCAGATCCTGAAAGTCATCACAGCATATTCTACCTGGTCTCTGATTGTCTGGTCTTTGTTAAAGTGCCTGTGTTGTATCTGACAGATAAATAGCACTCGTGGATTAATTCAGTTTGCTTCTGAGTATATCTGTAAAGTAAAGAGAGTGTTTTAAGAAATAAAAATACTCCTGTGGTCCCTTCGTGTCTTTTTTTTTTTTTTTTTTTTTTTTTTTTTTTTGAAGAGTTCTTTTTCTGTTTCACTTACTGTTTTGGGAGTACAGGTCCATTAAAGATTGGACCCAGTGAAGTTTAATGAGAAAATATATAGATATCTCTGTCAACAGTAGACGAGTCCTGAGACAATTTCAGAATTACAGGAAAAATGAAATTATTACAGAGCCATCATTCTGGCAGTTCTTGCTGATGAATTCTTGATGTCTCTTTATTGATACACCAATCTGAAGTGTTTTACATAATTTTAAAAATTCATGCCACTAATGAAGAATGTAAAAAGTTCTGGGAAGTTTTTCAGTTCTGCAGTAGCAGCAGCTTGCATGTTCTCTGATTTGTCCACCAGTTATGGTTTTGATGAGACTCTAAGCAAGCCCTACACCTTGCTATTGCTGCAAGCAGCAGTCTCCATCTGTGCTTCTCCTGCTATTCATCTTTCCTTCTCTGTGTTGGTTCCAGCAGTGATTTGGCCTCTGAGCAAGCAGAACTCACTAATCTGGATGAAAACTTATTATTTTTAAATGTTAGTTGTAGATTTGCCCATTTGGTGACCTTAGTTCTCCAAAGCATTCCGTTCAACATCAGAGGTGGGGAACCTCTTGTGAACCAAGGGTCAGTGATGTCAGCTGAGAGTGGGGGCGAGGGTGGGAAAGAAGGAGCTAGTGGCAGCATTGCTTTTAGATACGTCCCTCTGTTTTGATGAATTGTGCCCTCACCAAGGGCATGACTGTCTTTTGGTAGAGTTGCCGCTCTGTTTTACAGCTGAGGAAGCTGTGGCTGGGGTGGACAAAGGTGGTACAGCATGAAAAATGTTACTGGAGTTGGGATCTACCTTGTGCTCAGTCTGGCACCTCACGCAATCGAGGCAGTATTTGTATGCCTAGATGAAGGAAACACTAGGCCTGTAGCACTACTGATACATTATCTTGAAGGATTAGTTACAAATTTCTGATACTAAAAATTAGAACTGACCAATGTGGGGGTTTTTCCCCTGCCTTGGTTTACATTTATGTAGTTGTAATAATTGTCATAAATGTTTTTTTCCTCTGATTTTTCAGTGAGAGTTTATATGTAAAACTGTGTTTGCCATACTTCCCTGAATACTTTTATTACTCACCAATATAATAATTAACTTAAATCACCTGTGTTTTCCTCCTCAAAATCCATGAGGCTGAAACTGGCTTTGTGTTTCATGAATAGTAGTATGACAGTAAATGTGTCAATTAACAGATTTTTAAAATGTCTTAGGCAACATGTATTTATCCTCCCGCCTTTCATCTGTCCCCTGGAGAACATGGGTTAAAAGTTAAAACAGCTAAGACTTGTGACTATATTCTGAGAAAGAGGATTCTTTGCTTTTGTGGTTGGTTGGGTTGTGTTTTTTTCTTTCTTGGTGGTATAGGGTTTTTGGGTTGTTTTTCCTCTTTTGTCTCTAGAGCTGTATATTTTTGTTAGCATATGATTTGATCATGTAAAAAATGTGGCGTTTCTCTTTGAAATTGCTGTTGCAGTGCACAGATGGCTGTGGGACAGAAAGTTCAATATTTAGTGTCAGCTCTGGTGTTTGTTGGTTGTTTTTTTAAATTTTTTTTGTTTTGTTTTGGGGTTTTTTTTGCGTTTTTTTTTTTTAATTTGTTTTGTT
This sequence comes from Passer montanus, assembly GCF_014805655.1. Taxonomy (NCBI): domain Eukaryota; kingdom Metazoa; phylum Chordata; class Aves; order Passeriformes; family Passeridae; genus Passer; species Passer montanus. Next base: position 5,085,387 of record NW_024367708.1, on the reverse strand, counting down.
TTTTGGTTTTGTTTTTTTTCTTATTTTGCACTGAGTACTGCTGTCAGTTTCTTGGTTGCTGTTTGCTTAATACAGAAATGCTGAATGCTGATTACCCCTGATGTGATGCTCCACAGGGAGGAAGGTATGGTTGCTTGCCCTTGGGCACCTGATGGTGTAATGGGTGGAGAGCCGTGCTTGGGAGCATTCATTGCTGGGGGCGATGGCTGTGCTGGAGAGATGCCCAGAGGTGCTGTGCATGTAGTGAGCTGGACCAAGGCAGAGCTACTTTGCTCTCTTTGAGATATTTCCCAAGGATAGGTTTGTCCCACAACCTGAACCCAAGCGTGACCTTCATGATTTATGGTTGAAGTGCAAGCAGAATTTTCTGCTTTGTGTTCCTTCTAGCTGTTTCTATATGGAATCAATTATTCCACTGGAAAAAAAAATATTACTGATGTTGCTGAAAACCACATTTTTAATCTGGGCTTAAGTATTTTGGAATTGTCATACAGTCTGGACACAATTATCTTTCTAGAAGGGAGAAAGAATACCATCTGAGGCTGTACCACTTTTGAAGTGAAAAGGGAACTGAACTTATCCTCTCAGTGCTGTGTGGAGTCTAACTTTAGCATCAAAGTATAATAATAGTTGTGGATTCCATATGTAATTCTGCTGATGCAATCTGTGGAGTCCTGGGTGATTAATATCATGTATGTGTCCTGGTGCTCTGTTCACAGATGATGGGAAACTACGGAAATCTGTTGTTCCTTCTGTTTTGTCCTGTGATCTGTATTCTTTGTCTGTACATAAAAATCTGAAACTTTAAATTTCCTTTTGGCGTATATTTTATGTCTCAGATGGATTATACATGCTTACATAAACGTATCATATGTGCATAGAAGAAAACAATCCAAACTGGTGGAATCATTATTACTTTGCTTTTCACATCTTGAAAGTTTACAGTCTTTGACAGAGCAGTTGATTTGAGCTACTGAAGTCCCCTAGATGCAGTCTAATAGTATGCACTAGTGGTGGCATGTGATTTAGCACTGAAGTAATGCAGGTCTTTATTTTCAGCTGAAAACATTCTGTCACTTTACTGCTGTCGGTATGAGCTGTGGTTATAGCTCTTGTTACACTAGTCGGCATCACGAGTATAGGAAACCCATGGCACAGGAACTGATTTAAAATACAGTTTATATTATGGGAAAGCTGAAATGTCAGTGAGATAAATAAACAATAAACACTGAGAATTAATGATGTGATTTGTATTTCGGTGATATAGTACTTAAATATGAAGTTGCTGTATTCTTTTACCTCTTCAGAACCATGAGTATTTGGAGGCTTCAAGATACGTTAGCAAATACATATAAATGGACAATATATATTTTTACAAAGACACTTATTTGTATATTTATGATTAGGTCTTCTGAAGAAAAATTGCATTTCCTTTTTAGCAGCTTAGAAGGAAAACAGAATTTGAAGGGTTTTTTTCATTCCACTTGTACGGATACTAAAACTTGTGTGAAGCTCCCCTGAACTTTGGGTCTTAAAAATTTGTGTCACTGGGATGGAATGTTTTTATACTCTCAAGAACTGTATTGTCAAAGTCTTAATGCTTGGAGAAACCTAATATACACAGGCAAAAAAACCCTCTGAATGGCAGACTGACATCGGTTGCAGGGTGTGTCTGTAGACCATTTGGTCCAGTCCCTGCACAAAGCAGGGCCAAGTTCATTGAGGTCGCTCCAACCCTTTGGTACTCAACTGTTGAGTGTCTCCAAGGATGAGGATTCAGTGACCTTTTGTCAATCTGTTGCAGTTTTTGATAACCTTTATCATAAAAACTTCATTTTCTAATTTCCTTAATCAAAATTCCACTTGCTGCAATTGTGGCGTTGACCTTGGGTTGTGTTCCTGCCTGCCTCAGAGAGGAGTTGGACTCCTCTGTTGTCTTTGCAGTGTATTAAGTAGTTGCAGGGACCAGTGAGTTCCTCACCAATTCTTCTCCTTCCTGAGGCTCAACAGCTCCAACTCTTACAGCTCTCTTGCTGGCCCTCAAGTACCACCAAGTGTTTCAGGTTGGTCCCTGTCCTGGATGCTGTTGTGTTCATGTGTGCTGTACCGGGAAGCTCAGCACTGTGCCCAGGACTCCAGATGTCTCACCAGTGCAGAGAGGAAGAATCATCTCCCTCAGCTTGCTGATGATGCTCTTCCTAATGTATTCCATAGGGCTGTTGGCCTTCTTTTCCAAGAAGGCACATTTCTGGCTCGTGGTGAAGTTTTCATCCACTGGGACTCCAGCTCCTTTTCTGCCAAGTTGCTTGTTGGTCCCCAGCATGTACTGGTCCTTGGAGTTATTCTTCCCTAGGTGCAGGACCTGCCATTTGTCTTTGCTGAATTTCACAATGTTCCTAACAAAACATTCCTCTAACTTGCTGAGATCACTTTGAATGGCAGTGCTTCCCTTCCTAGAGTATACTGTGCCTTCCCAAATTTTGTCACCTGCAAACTTGCTGAAACTTTGTCCTGTCATACCAGTTTTATTGAAGCTGTTGTACAGTGTTGGCACCTAGAAATTGGCTGCTAGTGGGACTTGGAGAAGCTGGTGAATATATCGTGAGGCCAAGTGATCTAGCTGTGCTGTGTAGTCCAGTAATTGGAGGCGAAAGACAATTTATCTGGTGTATGTGATAAATCATAATGGGTTTTTTGCTTTGCTCTAGATAGCAATTTTAACTCTTCCTATTCCAAACTGCTTATCTATTATCTCATTTGTCTAGTTTTACATGGAAATCTCTGTCTTGGCCGTGCTTCTCCCTTGCACCTCTCCCTGCACCCTGTTTGCAGCTTTGGAGGCAGGGTTTCCTGTTGGCGTGTGAAAGAAAACACTTAGGCTCAGGCTTTTTCACACAGGAAGGAATCGCTAAAAATGACAAAACTGGGGCACTGGAGTGTGAGCAAGAAAACAAAAATTTACAGATACACCTGTTTTAAAGGCAGTAGGAGGGCACAGTCACAAAAGAGCAGTCAGTTGCTGGGCTCATCTGCTACTTCCCTGAAAAAAACTCACAAAAATATTAGACTTACACAGAGAAATTAACAAAGCAAAATAAATGTAAATAGTATTTTTCCATTTTGCATATTTGTTTAATCTTTTTAAAGAAATTTTATGTAGAACTGTAGTTTTATACTCCAGGGTTTGAAGGTGGTGGCAGTAAGCTTGGTGATCTTCCCTATGATTAATACACCTATGTTTCAATTTCTGAAGAGTGGAGAAAATGCAGATAGAGTCAATTGCAGCAAACATATTTGTTTTCCTTCTCTACTTCTCATCTGCTTTTGAGTAATTTTTCCCCTCCTTCTTGCTAATTCCTTTCCATTCCTGTTACTCTGGCCTTGTCTTTCACAAGTGTGTATTGATGCTTCTTACTGCTTTTAACAGTATTGTTGTCTCATGTGACTCTAACATGTAAGAGAAGATAATTAAAAGTTACATAATTAGTCTGTACCAGTGAAAGCTTACGGTAATGGATTTACTAATACGCTTTTCAGTCAGTGTATCCCTATGCCACAGTACAGCAGTGAATTATTCTGACCATTACTTACCTAAATATCTATATAGCCAAAACGATATTCACATTGTATGATCAAATTATAGTAACATTAAATAAATTAGCTTGTAAGGTCTTTTTATGCAACAGGAAAAAAATCCTGGTATTATTTGTGGTGACTCTTGGAGTGTGACTTACCAGATATAAACAAATCCCAAGAGATCAGAGGTATTCAGAAGTGTCTGTAGATATAACTTCTGCATGTGGTTACTTTGAGAGTGTCTAATTTTCTTGTATCTTTTTACTGTACCAAAAAGATCTTCATTGTAGTTGTGAAAACAGTGTTGAGCATATTCACTACTGTTCATTGCTAACATACAGACCTGCGTGTAGATTTACACTCACAAAATTGTCTTTTTATACCTTGAGGTGCATTGAAATTAAAAACAAAACAAAACGTGGACCAAGTACTGACTCATATTTCACTAGGGATCACAACCAATTAGATCATCAGCTCCACAGACTTTGTAATGACCTAGATGTGCCAGTATTAGAGTTCAGTGGTATCTCGAAACTTCATCTGACTGGGGTTAGCAATAGCTTTGTCTCTCTGGGAAAATAAATTTAGCCAGGGGAACATGGACTTCTGCATGAAGGACCTGCCTTTTGTCACTCCTGTTGTTTTTGGGGGGGCATGGATCACAAAGCTTGTGTATGAAGTCCGTTCTAAAGCAGTCATTCTGGAGGAATGACTGCTATTGTGTATGCATTTTTTTTTTTCAGTTTAAAAGAGTACTCTATTATCTCATATTGAGGAATGAAAACACATTGTTCTTACATTCCCTCTTGTTCAGGACAGCTAAAACTTTATCATAGAAGTTCATATTGCTTTCCATCTTTAAATAATTTTGCAGACCTCATCTCTGATAATTGATCTGGAAAACATCCTTAGAATACATATAATTAGTCATATTTTGTGGGAGGGTTTAATCCTAATTTTGTGTTGAAAAATATTTACTTCGTAGACGTCTTTAGGAGCAGTTGAAGTAAATATCAGAGCTTTGACAAGCTCTCAGCTCCCTACCCTGAGTATTGTTTTATTTATGGTCGTTGTGGTATGCTAAAGCAGATGTTCTGTCTTTAGGATTAATCAGGATGAAATCTTGGTGCTACATGCAGTTTTTCTTTGCAGGTCATGTGATTCTTTTCCTTAAGCTTGTCTATAATGGATATAATAAAGATGGAATGATTTTTTTTTTTTTTGAGGTAATCACAGTGGTGCGAATTGCTAGGAAGAGACTAGGTGATCTTCTGAGGTTTCCTCTGTCCTAGTTTTTAAAATTTGTGTGAATTTTCTATTGATGGCTCTTTAGGTGGCAACAGAGGGCCAGGTGATTGTGGTTAAATACTGCAGATTTGGCTGCCACTTGAAAATCATTCTATAAGACTTTAAAAGAATGGAAAACTTGTAATTAAAAGAAAAGGGGCAATTGTGGTTAAATGAAAGGTAGGAAAATAGAGACAAGTAGTGAAGGTAATCTGGCCCCTAAGGAGTTACAGCTGTGCTAATTATCAAGCATTAAGAACAAGCCTGTTCTTAATAGGCCACAGCTGGATCCAGTTAACAGGCGAATTATAAAAGAGCAGGTTGGCTGGTCGAGAGGGGAGATGGAGTTTGTTGGCTGTGCTGAGAAGAAGAAGTTAGTGCTGTGAGGAGCTGCGCTAGAGGGGAGATGGAGTTTGTTGGCTGTGCTGAGAAGAAGAAGTTAGTGCTGTGAGGAGTTGCGCCTCAGAAACCACTGAGAAGGTGTGAAACCTTTGCAGCAAGCCGGCAAGAAGTGGTGACCCCGACGTGATCAAGGACCCAGGATGATGCTGGGTTCCCCCTGAATGGCAGTGTGTGCAGCAGGACACAATGAGAAGAAGAAGAAGTTAGTGCTGTGAGGAGCTGCGCTTGAGAAACCACCGAGAAGGTACGAAACCTTTGCAGCAAGCCGGCAGCAGGTGATGAGGATCCTTACCTGGCATAGTGCTGGTAGGAGTGGAGGAAAAAGTCTGATACTGTTCTAGCTATGCAACCCCTTCCTGCTCAATTCTTTCCGTTTGGGAACAGCTTGGAAAATGCCATGGTCTTGTGGGGTCTTGCCTCCAGAGTGGTGGCAGCTTCAGCTCAAGCTAATGCAGACCAGCTGCTTGAAGCTTAATGCTTGCTTAATATAGTGTAAATGCCCCTCACTTCTGTGCAGGGGGTGTTTTGTCTTGGTCTAGCTTGGGAGATGGAGGGGGAGGAGATGACTTGGGCATGTAGCTGAATCCTGGAGCAGTAGAACTCAACACAGCTGTGTCTTGTTCTTGTTGCCCTCCTCAAGAGAAGACATGTTATGACTATCTACTAAGTTTGCTGTCTTGAGAATTTATTCTCCTTCTCTTTCTGGAGTCCAGAAACAGTGATAGTCTAAGCACACTGGGTGCAGGGTATGGAAAAGCTCATAAGAGGGCAACTGCAGCACCTGCTCTCTTTCTGGCATGCTGGCCTTCAGGAAGCTTCTCAAGAGCAGCTTCTATGAAACTTCTGCATCCCTGATACAGTGTAGAGATGGTTTTTTCTGAGGGCATTTACAGGATAGTAGGAAGATGTTTGTGAATGTCATCCCTGGCTATTAATACAAATGTGCATATTTAGATAATGTGCTCCTCCTGAACTCATTCAATAGAGTGTTTCCTTGTGGGCTCTTTTCAAATGCAAATAAGAGAAACAGCAATAAAGAAAATATGGCATTATTTCTTTCACTACATATTTGAAAGAGCTTACTTGTATTTGCTGGCGTGCTGCAGGTTAAGATGTTTCCAGTTAAGCTTGTGGCTTTTTGGTGAATTTGCTTATTAGGAAGCCAGACCTCTCTGCTTTTCAATTTGAAATGCTGCTGGCTTGTTCTAATCCTTCTCCACTTGTCAAAGCCCTTTAAAGTGCTGGCCCCAGTTCATGAGATTTTTTTTTTCCATAAAAGAGGATGACTTAACCATATTTGATGCCCTCAAGATTAGGGACTTGTCGAGATTTGTTGACTGCTTGACACTTGTATTTTAGCGTGCCGGTTGTGCATAGCAGGACGTGGAAGCAGATGGGAGGATGGGTCACTGGACTGATCTCATGTTGTTGTCACTTGCTTAGTTGATAAAGGAAAGAGAGATGAGAAAAGTGGGCTTTCTCCGTGTATCAGGTTGGAAAAGCCAAATACCGACTAATGCATGTATGGGATAAAGACTAAAAGTGATGGAGCTGGTGAAAATGGCCCTTAAATGGAAGAAGCCCTGTTAGCCCTTCCCAGCTGTAAGCCTTTGGTTTGGTACCATGGCCTGATGGGCCAAGGAGGAATAGTAAATCTGCCTGTGCTGAATATGGCCCTGTTGGGAGCACTTTGGGTTTTTGTGTGCATTCCCTGTGTGGGTTTGTAGAAATATCTACATGCATTTTTTAATTTATTTTTTTCCTTTTTATTTTTTTAAGCTAAGCTGTGAAGGGTATAGTAGAGTATAGAGCAGACATTGTTTTCACCTCCGTATTTTTTCCCATATCGACTTCAGGCCTGTAACACTGATTTTTGTTCTGTAATTTTTAAACTGTAAATGGACACTTAGGGGACTCTTATTTTCAATGGTTTACTTTTTTATTATCTATAAAACTTGGTCTATGTAACCAAAATTTGATTTTTATTTTTATTGGCTTATATTACTTTTCCCCATATATATTGAAATTGGTTTGATTTCCTTCCCCCTCCCCCCAAGAGGCTAATCTTTATTTTGTTTTTCTAATCTTTAATTCATTGTCTTATGAAAATCATCAAGTTACAACCTGCTTCATATAATAAGTCTGAATTAGAGTTAATTAAAAATAGATATTTGTAATGGGTATTTTAACAGAATCTTAATTGTGATAACTCTACAGGATGTAACTCGGTAGGGGTTATCATTAGGATGATGACACTTGCCACTTGTGGGAATGTAAGTTGTTTGCAGTATTCCTTATGTTTATTACAAAGACTGTTGCAGCTACCTCTGCTTCTAATAAAACTGTTTTTAGAATGTCTTAATATTCCAACATGCAGTGAAAGCTGTTTGCTTCTGGACCGCTGTCAGTACTCGATTGTGTCTGGTGTTGTTATTAACTGAAGTTTGCTCCTGTGGTGATGCTCTCATAATTGCTTTGTCTTTGGTAACAAAACCTTTCCAGTAGGAGAGCATTGTGTGAGGCAGGTTGTGTTTCATGATGTCTTGAGTAGGTAGCACCGGCCTCTCTACTGCTAGCAGTGAATTCAGGATATTGAAAACTCAGAAGGTGGAGAACAAGGAATAGTTGTACCTAATGAATAATCAGGAGCAAAATTTAGGATATAGAAGAAATAATTAGCTTTTGTATCAAAAAAGAAACCCAACCTTGAAATCTTTCATAGTAATGGATTAAACAGCAGGATGGAGTCAGGATTTGGCTTTCTAGTGGGAATAAAGCCACTTTCAGTGGTACTGAGAGGGTTGTTGTTGGATTAGTGCCACTGGATGAGTGGTCTGCCCAAGACTGAAGCTCAGGGAAGAGGGTGAAGGGAGAGCTATGGTGAGAGTAGCGAGGAGGGTAGGTGAGACAAGTCACAGAGGATTGTTTGGCTCGCAGATTTTACATTGCCTTGTTTTAGATTGTAATTTTAAACTCTTTTGAAGCTACTGCATGTCCGGCAGTGGAACATGAGACTGCTCACTCCATGGGATGAGAACAGGATGGTTAACAGGCTCTCACTGCTGAAGTGTGGGCTGTGAAGGTGCCAGATAACGGCACTGAACTTGGGGCGTGCACAGAGGCAGCTGCATTTGAACTGCAGAAGCTGCCAGCTCACCTACCAGAAGCCTATCCTGGAAGCAGGGGAAGGTGGAAAGGGATGTCCAGTGGTTGAGAGGGAAGCATTTCCCTCCTGGGCAAGGAGCCTGTGTCTCAAGGGTGGCTGAATCTTGAACCTGAGAAAGATGGGAGGATCTTTAAGGCTTGAGATGGACAACTGCAATGTTTCTGTGTTAGAGTAACATGGAAAGAAGAAACTGTGTCACCAAAGGGTGTAGTTGGTAGAAAAGGCATGGCAAACTCCAAGATACTGACAGTAGATGATGGGCAGCTATTTGGTAAAATAGCAGAAGTTGGCTGTCTCTTACATAATCAAATATGGAAATGTTTTTAAATCATTGATCTAATTTTGTAGCTTCCTCATAATTGCAAAATACCAGATAGGTGTATTTCTGGCAGTAAACTGAGGATGGGTATAGCCCCAATGTATCTTCAGCTAATGTGTCTCCTATTGCCTGTTGAACTGCTTTAAACATTTGAAGTCATGTATCATATCAGGTGTTACCTGCAAGTCAAAAAAGTAATGAAAGGGAACTGGTAGAAAAAGAAAAGCTTTGATTGTGAAGGAGTTGTTGAATTTAATCCTTTGGGAAATGGTCAAGTCATTGAGTCAAGTTGTTCATGGTGTTCTGAGTCGGGATAGTTTGTGGGGATTATGGATCATGTAGGTTAGGAAAGACAGTTTTTTGGGAGTCTTGGGTAGAAGGCGTGCTTAATTCTAAACAGCAGCCATATCATCACACTGTTTTTGTTACATCTGGTGTACTGAGGGGGATGAAAAAGAAAATGTTTCTCCTCAGTGGCATTGCCTCTGGTTTTCATGGCTCTTGTGATTAATTATGTTTATTAATTTATTGCATTCTCTTCCCTGAAAGATAATTAATTACATTGAGTCCATTTTCTACTATGAGAGTGAGAATACTAGGAGCATAGACTTGGAGTTGATTTGTTTCACTGGGGTGAAATAGAGTATGGGATCAGCAGTCTGGTCAAGTTTGCGAAAAACTTTGGTCTTAACAATTGTATGTTTCCCTGTAAAATACAGGATTTTTTCATTGCAGTGTTTTTGTCTCTCATTTCCTAATTCAGGCAATGTGACTTTCTTAACATTCTCAGTTTCTGATTTCTGTAATAATTTTTTTATGGTGATGTCTATACAACTGGTGAGCTTTGGTGTACAGGAAACTTAGCATGGCTGGTGTCACCAGTTCCTGCTTGACGGTAGTATTTAAGCAGCTCAAGTTACTTTTCTGTTTTTCCTTTTTTCCCCTCTTAAGTTCTTGTAAAAATGGGATGCTTTTCCAAGTCCTCCTGGCTCCATTGAAATGGTCTCTTCTTAAGTCTTAAAATTTAGAGTGTTTGATCAGGAAAACAAAGGAATCAAAGACTGATTTAAAAAACCAAAGCTCTTAAAACTAACAGTACCCTTCACTTTGCAGACAACTAAGTACTGTTTTATTTAAAATGATTTTTGGCCAAAAGCAGTTGCTGGACTGGCTGCAGTGACAGTGACTCAGGCCCTTACAGTGCCCCTTTCTGTCCTTTAGCTGCAGAGCCATGAAGGGCAGCTAGCGCAGGTGGAAGTATCTGTCAGTAGGTGAGATAAACCTGCCACTTGCCAAGAACTTTATCTGCTAAAGTTGCTCTTTAGGTTATGGCTTCTGGGCTGTGAATGTGAGCAATTGCCAAGCCACGATTAAGGGGTTGTTTGCCCGTGCTGGTCTGCAGAATGAAATGTCACTGGCTTGCTGCATGCAGATGGTGAGTCCTGCAGGCTGCTGCAGTCATCTCAGTGGGAGACTGGAAAGTACAAATTATCTTTGGAAATCGGGCTACTTCTGGATTTTGGGCTTAAGTATACAGTCAGATTTGCAGATTAATGTCCCCCTGGAATACGGCATCAAATTATTTCCCAACCATCCCCTTCTCCAAAGGGAAGAAGCAAATATATTTCTGTCTAAGCAAGGACAGAAAAATAATCAGAGCATCTCTGTGTCCTGTCAAAATGTGATGATGTTGGAACAAGGAGGAAAATGATGAGGCCTAGGGAGGGTGATGGAATAGGACCAGGTATGTATTGGGTGGATCTCCAGACACGTGTACCATTTCCTAAGGTTAATGATGGCTTTTGTTGAGCTTTACTGTGTGTTGGGAAGCTTGAAAAGCTGGGATGGAGACTTTACAGTGGAAATTCTCTAGGAGCAGTTCAAAGATAAATTTTATTCTCCTCATTCCTTCCGAAGGCATCAAGAGCATGAGTATGCTTCGGTGATTTTCTCTGGATTCCAATTGCTACAAAAAGATTTGTAGCTGCTGAATCTGGTAGTGAAGCTGTTTCAAGATAGTGAGCGCCTGATGGGAATGTTGTAATGACAGATTTTGGGATTTCTCTCTTTTCTGAACCTTTTGCCTCCAATACCTGACAGATGATTATTAGTAATAATGGTAGTAGGCCCTTTTAAGGAAGGGCTGGCTTGGAGAAAGGACATTAAAAATTATTAATTGAAACACTTGTGGTCAATTGATCAATTTTAGAGAGTGTACTTTCCTATTAAAATAGACACTCATCACCCCCATTTGTAGGATGCCAGCCAAATAGGCTCCTTAAATTGATTAATAGCATAACTGGTGTCATGTAGTGCCCCTCATTTAGAGCATGGTTATGTAATTACACAGGCACATAGATGGATAGATACAATGCTGTAGATACCATGCTGTTTTCTTGAAAAAGCATTTTATTAATACATTTCTAATGGAAAGCAAAAGAAGGGGCTCAAGTTGTCAAAAATGCAGTGTTGGAACTTGTGCAAAGGCAGGAATAGACCTGAATATTATCTACTATGTAGAGCAGGATGCATTCAGCTTATAACTTTATTTCTTAGAAGCGTAACTGAACCTGGAAGTTGGGTTTCTTCAGTGTGTATTGTGACTTGGAATAGCATTTGCTTGGTTTTCTTTGCTCTTTTTTTCCCAACTTTAGGGTAAATTGTGGAAGCCTGTCCTTGGATGCTGTGTCTGTAGTTAGAGAGGTCAAGGCCACCTTATAACTATTGCTCACCTCTGCTTTGGATGATCAAAATAGATTTGTTTAGGCAGTTTGGTTGTTTGCTAACTTAACAAGCAACATTATTGCTAACAATAATCTTGCATTTATTGACATAGTGAGGTAGAAGCTGAGTATGTGGGCACTTCTGAAGTGGTGACCATCTCCAGGCTGGGGCTTGGTGGGGTGAGGTGTTGGCTCTTGCTGCCTATGCAGGCCTCAGCAACATCAACACTGATTTTACAACCATCTTGTGGTGATGTATACATTTGAAGCTTGTTCAGCTTTTTTCTGCTGCTTGTGGGAACAATTCTATTCCCTCATTTAAAGAAATTTTAATAGGCACAACTTCTCTGTTTTTGCTTATTTTTTAAGTGTCTTTGCTGTGAAAGTTGGCTCAGTGTGCTTGACACTCCACTCGTGGTGGAGAGCTGCACAGTATTTTATCTGTGGTGGGATGGTGATTACTGCCATTTTCTAACTTCTTTTACAACATCTTGCACAGTGTAAAAAGGGAAGACATGCCAGGGTTTATATAAACTACTACACAATGTTACATTTTTTTTTTCTGCTCTGATATTTCAGTTGTCTTGGTGTTCCCTCTGAAGTCAACTGTGAGAATACACTTTAAAAAATTTTGGGTCATGTAAGGGTAGTATTAATCTGTTTTAGACTTTAATGTGTTTCAGACTTTCTTGTAGGCTAAACCACCGGTAGCTCTGTTCACTACAGCTGGCTTGACTGAAGAGCAGATTTTGACAGGTGTGCAGTGAATTTGTCCTCATCCCTTTGGACTTGTAGCATGAAGCTTTAGGGGCTCATCCACCCTCCCTCACATCAGGTAATCAGGAGGTTGCTGTCACACTGAGAGAAATATCAGAGACATGGTCCACACAGAAATTGTATTCCTAAGTAAACTGGTTCTTAAGATCTGGTCATTTCATTTATAAGTGCATACAAATGTGAGGCTTATTTATTCTTTTTGTGGTCTCTGGGATTCAGCAGCATCCTATCTGAAGGTAAAGAAAATCCTTGTTTTATTTTTAGAATGAGTTAGAATATAGAAGATTATATTGCAGCTTTGAAAAGAGAGATGAGATACTGCTGCCTGTACCTTGAGTAAAGCTGGCTTGATTCTGGACTGAGCATAAACCTAGCTGGAGTAAAAGCATTAAGCCAGAAGTGGGAGAATGGGTGATAGTATCTGGTAATGCTAATCTGTATTATCAGGGCAAAATAAGAATAAGAAACCTATAAAGTTAGGATCTTTCCTGTGCAGCATCCATTGTGTCAATCTAGTCTTGATGGAACTCTCCTGCTGGAGGGGTTGATCTTTATCTCTTCCCCCACTGCGGAGATATGGAAAAATCACTAGCAGGTCTCTTCCCTCTTATCCTCCTTGAGGCACAAGCAGTTTTCCTGTGATTTACCTTCCTTTTAATTTAAATTTTGACTTCATATGAAACAAGTGTGATTAGGTGCACTAAAAATGAAGTCCAAACAGAATGTACAAACAGAACGTACATAATCCCAGTCTGAATTAGAAATAACCACTTGTAAATGTTTAAATATTATTTTAAATACTTCTTTACCAAACTTTATTTGCCAAAAAAATCAAAAATTTGTGACTGAACATGTGCATGTGCGTACTTTTCTAATAGTATATACATACAAGTGTGTGTGTATGTATATGTAAAAAAAGCTGTAAGTTGTATAACAAGAAAAGGCTCCTCAAGTCTTTTGACATTGTGCACAGGCTGGTAAATAAAATTTTCATCTAACAGTTTGAACTGTATGTGAGGGTAAGGTGGTGAACTGACAGACCTTGTCCTGCACTGTAACATGAGCGTTTCCTTATGTCAGAGAAGCTGCCCAAAGTGATGGGTGATTGTGTTTATCACTATTGGTTTCATTTGGATCTAATGAAAAACAATGTCATTCTATTTAAGCTAGAATTGTGAAGGGAGTATCAAGGTTTCAGAGCTATCCTTTCAAACAACTGGGTGTCAAAGTTCACTGCTTTTAGAATAAGAAGTGAAGGAGTAGTATTTGGCTGTGTTTTTCTCTGCACCCTGCAACTGATTGCACTCTTCTAGATTGGCCACTGATTATTACCTAAATCCAGTCATTTGAGGACTCCATTACTTCTCCAGAGTTTAACTAAGTCCCATTCTATGTTTAAGATATTATCATTGTGCACATACACTTTCTAATTTCATTTGTATACATTGATGCAGTAGCAAGGCTTTTTAAGTATTACTGAAAGACATTGTCTTTCTCTGGAACTTCAGTAGTTGTCAAACCAGACATTTAAGTTCTAGGAGATCAGATTGTTCTTGGAATTCGTCTTGAAGACTCAGAAGGTCTGGGATTTACCCTTGAAGCTGTTCAGTTCAGAATAATTCATTAATGTCAAATAAAAGACCCTGTAAAGGATAATGTTTATTCCTCTAAGCCTCTACTGAAGGGCTGTGTAAGCACTTGTTGAATGTTTAGTATAAACCTTTTAAAGTGAGGAGCAGGAGGAACATGGCAGGAAGGTTGTGTGTTCAGTTGATTAATTATTCATCCACATTTGGCCAACTCTGCATGCTTTTTTTAATGGAAACCTGTTGTCAGAGTACAGTGATTTGGGGAAAAGTACCCCAAACATCAGGAGAACAACACTGATTTACAGTCAGATAGCCAAGGATGTATTTACTTGTGCTACCATGATTGCAATGGCATTGACATCATTCTGGTTTGGCATTAATGTATTGGAGGCATCGCTCAATGTATCTTAGCGAAAACTGGGCAGATGTTTAGGGGGAGCTGTATCATCCCCATCCCAGACTGCAGTCTTCGCAGGTGCCCTAGGGACCAAGCAAGTGGCAGAGTTGCTGCTTCTTACTTTGAATCCTGCTGTACTTTAGTACATGTGTGTGTCTCTTCTCTTTGCTAGATGTCGTTCTTCGTGGGAGTCTGGATAAATATTTCATTGTTTAGGAGTTCAAGAGAGCTAGGTATCACCTAGCAACAAGCATCCCACTCTCTACCTCCTGCTTCTCTTTACTTTTATTAAAGTACCTGAAAACCAGAAGTTGAAGCATTAAGGTAATTTTCAGAAATATTTTGAGTAACTTTAGATATTTTTGTTATGATGTTACAGCAGAGCAACAGAGATGTTGGCGTGGGCGCTGGCATATTAAAGTAAGTAACTGTAACTTGTTTGAACAGCAGTTGCAATCAAAAATTAGCAGAAACTTCAGCTGGAGACAGAATAACCCTTATGACCGCAGTTGGTAGGATGTATAGCAAGTGATCCTTTGGTCTTGTGAGGTTTGCAGTTACACTTAACCTAAACTGAATGACCTTTAGGCTGTACTCTGGGCTTTGTCTTGCAGCTTGTAGTGACTGCTGGTGGGACAGTGCCTTGTATTGGAATTTAACTTTTTTTTTTACAAAGCTTTGTGGCAAAGTGTATTGGCTAGTTTAAGTTCCAGTGGTGCAGCACTCAGTTCAAAAATATCCTGGGACCAGACCCAGGTCCAGAAAGGGAGACACTAGAAATGCAGCTGAGGAAGACTTTGGGATTTGCTCAATACAGTGCTGGACTGTATGCCAGCATCTCCTGTCCTGTATCAGTTTTAAGTGTCAAGGACTGTTATGGATTTGTAGCTTGTGGTTAATGTATATTTGATCTGTAGCTTGTGCAAAATGTCACTTTATGGAGTTTATGAATGTTCCTGCAAGAGTCAGAAACTTCGGGGAAAAGGACAAGTGTGTGACTACTGTTACTACAAGGGTGGTTACCCTTAATGCTGGGTTGATCTACCCATAACCTGTGTTCATCTCTGAGTAGTGGTGAAACTGAGCTTTCAGTGATCCTGCCTTACCTGATGGCCAGGGTGGTCTTGATGAGTTTGGGAGAAGTCATGCTGGTTTTGGGGAAGATTGGTGTGACTCAGGGCCTTGGAAAGGGGTTGCAGCAGTCAAAATACAGATCTAAGGGCTTTCAAAAAGAAAAGTGCATACTTTAAAAATAAAATAGATGATGTAAGAAGGTGACTTGCCCCCTTATGTCCAAATAAGCAGTTTGTTTTGTAGAGGGAAAAGTTAGTAAATCCTGATTCAGCAAATGACTTTACTTTGCAAATTAGTTGGTATTTTCCAAATGTATGTTCCCATACCTATCTGAATTATAAAAAAGTAAAAATAGCCCAAGGAGTAATTTGTTAATGTATTAATGTGAGTTTTGTTTAAAATTATCAGTATGTAAAAGATAAGTAAAAGTGATACTCAGTGCAGACTTGTGAACTAGTGAACTAACATGGGTTTATATGTTCAAAAGCGTTCTGTTTGTAGAGGTATGGCTACCTCTGCGTCTATAGGGACTTCTGTCTTTCCTGAAATACACTCAGCATGATTGTCCTGTCTCTTCTCATGCTTCTTAATGTGGTCCAGGAGTCTTGCTCAGCTCCACCAGGGGGTGTTTCTGCTGGTTGGGGTGGCACTGTCCTTGATCTCATCTGATCAAGACAGGTTTTCAAAATGGACTGGGTGTTACCAACCAAATGCATTTGGTTTCTTCTTGCTGTAGAAAAAGGAATCTAATGTTTGGTGGCATTCATAAACGCATGGGGTCCTAAAACACTGTTTTAAGGTGAAAGTTAGACTTGGGTGGAAGAGGACATAATTCTGTGTTTGCTGCTTAAATTTCTTTTTTTTGGTTGAAAATTATGGTTTGTGCTTTGCTCTGTGATTACTTAGAGCCTTTTTAATGTAAAGGTTTCAAATTGGAAATATTGTGCAGCTGTCTTGTTGGGTAGATTTTCTTCTACTATGAAACCTGCTTGATGCAAATGGAAGATGTTTCTACTTGGACTTCAATGTCTGATTTCATATTCCTGATAGTAGAAAGTAACATTTCACTAGAAGGGACTGAAAACCAAAGTCCAAAGCAGGTTTCATGGTGGTGACACGTGTGGGATGGGCCTTTTTTCATATGCATTTTGAAGTGCTTTCATATGAAGTCAAAGCTTTTCAGCACTTTTGAAAATCAGGGCAAACATTTGCAAAGTTACTAGTTAAATGTAATTTTCAGAAGAAAAAGGTTTGCTCTTAATCTTCTCAAAAGCAGCCTAAAGTAGAAGCTCTTCCATAGAGGAGAACACCCAGTGGTGCAAGGATGTGGGAAATTTATTGCTTGTTAATTGTGCTGACCTGAAGAGCATTAATAAGCAAACCCAGTTACATGTCATTGCTAAAGAAGTAGCTTTTCCTTGAGGAGGACCCTTGGACATGATTTAATAATGCAAAAGCACAGCTGCAGCTCTGGCTGGATAGAGGTTTGTTAGTTCTGAAACACAGACCCGTGTTTGCTGTGTCACCATAGCCACTGTAACATAATAGGACTGCAGCGTTGGTGTGTAACTTGAAGCGAAGTTGTGTTGTAGGAACATGTGTGTCTGTGTGCATGGGGAGAAGAGTAATGATGAGAAAACCTGGAGAAATGGAAACAATTACAGATCAGTATCTTCTCTCATGGAGACTCCATTAAGCTTTTGGATACATTGCATTTAATTTTAAAAAAGGAAATTACTAAGTAATTTCCTGTACATGTTAGGTGACCACGCCGTGCAAGTCCAGGATATGGAAAATGTGGTCCAGTTGTCCCATTTTTGGACAAGAGGACAGAAGAAAGAGCAGTTATAAACTCAAAGGTGGTTCTTCAAGTGTGCAATTTTAAAAGGAAAAAAAAAGGAATCAGCTACATGAAACTTTGAAGTAACCCAAATAATGCCAAGGGAGATGAAATAACAAAAGGGAAAGAGTCTACAAGACGCATGAGAGACGACAAATGGTCTGCAACAGTTAGTGTGCTTACAGTCCATGGTATGCAGTTAGGTCAGTGTTTGTGGTGACTTTGCAGCTTTTTATAATTCATACAAATATTTGAAACTTACTTTCTTCTTTTAAACTTGATATTTTCTTAGGAATAAAATACAAGTGTGTGATGTTTAGTCAGTATGATAACACACTATATGAATGGACTATTTTTATTGTCTTAAGGGAGCTTCTTGTCTTCTTTTCACTGTAGAAGTTTAGAATAAAATACAAGTGTGTGATGTTTAGTCAGTATGATAACAACACGCTATATTAATGGACTATTTTTATTTTCTTAAGGGAGCTTCTTGTCGTCTTTTCACTGTAGAAGTTTGTGTAGTATTTGGAAACCTGTCATGTTGTCATATATACAGCAGTAATGAAATACTGGAATGTGATTTAAAATCAGGTAGGTGATGCTCTACTGGTATTTGAAGGATGACCTTATTTTGAATGACAGAAAAATAACAGCAGATTGTTTATAGTAACTCTGACAGCAGATTTAGGTTCTTGACTTCACACCATTTCCATTATTAAGAGAGACATATGTAAGTAGCATTTGCTTCCAGATACACGCACGTATTCTGTCAAGGGGTTTAAGACATCCTGTCTATTATCTAAATTTTGGACATCTGAAGATTTTTTCCTCCCCCAAGGCTTTTTTAAAAAGTTGGACTGCTGGGTTTATTTTCTTAAACCTGAAGGAGCCTCACAAAACATAATATTTGAATCTCTATATGCCTTTTTGTTTTATAGATTAACATGAAATCATAGGATGTTTTGAGTTGGAAGGAACTTAATGTTCATCTAGTTCCAGCCTCCCTGGCATGGACAGGCGTGCCACCCCCTAGGTCAGGTTGTTCAAAACCTTATCCAACCTGACCTTGAACACTTTTAGGGATAGAAGCATCCAAAACTTCCCTGGACAACCTGTGCCAATGCCTCACCATCCTCACAGTAAAGAATTTAATTATATTTCTTTATTTTCTGAGAATTTATTTCTAACATCTAATCTGCATCTCTCCTCATTTTGTTTGAAACATTGTCTTAGGTGTGTGCCCATGTAAAATGTCTTTCTCCAGCTCTCTTGTAGTCCTTTTAGGTACTGCAAGGTTACCTGTAAGGTGTAAGGTAAGGTCTCCTGAGAGCCTTCTCTTTTGCAGGCTGAGCAACCTTAACTCTTTCAGCCCCTCTTCACAGGAGGGATGCTGCAGCTCTCTGTTCTTTGTGGCCTTCATAACTAAACTATGTATCTATAGGAAACCCTGAAAGAAATACATATTTGGATTTTTTGGTGGTCTTGGACAGTTTTTTAATGTGTCATTGTTAGGATCATGCATAGTATTTCTGGGAAATACAGTTTGAAATATTGGTAAAGAATGCTTGCCCTCTGTAGCTGCTGGAAAGTTTACCTGTACAAATGCAGGGTACTGGTATATAGTGGGCTCAGAAGACTAATTAAAGCAGCTGGGATTTAGTGAGCTGAAATAGCAGCTCAGAAGTTAAAAACACAAAACTTTGACTAAAATCATTAGTTAGGAGAAAACAAGGTTTTCTCCAATATACTTCTTTTGTCATATTTATAAATTTTTGTTTTAAGTGCTTATAAAATTACTGTTCTTCTGAACTCTGTTTTACTATGGAATAGACATCTGTGGTTAGATTTTTTTGTATTTACATACACAACATACTTGAGAAATTATTGAACTTTTCAGAAAATACACAAATTAAATGATATAATATTTTCTTTTTCAGGATTGAAGTGGATCCAGGGACAAATGGATGACTGAATATTCATATGAAGAGGAAAGCCATAAAAGTTGGTTGACATTTTTACAGCCATATATATTATATGTATTAATGCTGGTATCAAAAATTTACACTGTGTTATAAAACAGAATAGCTAAATAACTGGCCTGAGCTTTGTATGTTGTATTGTCTTTGAGGCAGGGGAGTACTATAGCTTAACAGCTGTGGCTTAGTGCAGTGTTTGCTTACAGTACTCGAATGTACAGCAGAAAAACCAGTAGTATGTTAAGGAAATAGTAAATTCCTTTGAAGCCAGATGTTTGAATGGGCTCACACATGATGGTGTTCATGTTCCATGCAAGGATGAAGGCAGAGGCAGAGGGGTGTTGTCTTCCATTGTAGCTACTGACTATGATGCTTAATATGTTGTGGAGTGGCACACTCAGATGCCACATTGCCAGGTGCTGTTTAAGAAGTCAAACTTTGAAAGTTATCTTGGTGCTTTGTTTTCTTGTGATGAGAGAAGATTGTTTGCACTGTGAATTTCCTCTGATCATAATAAAGGAAGGAGCTATTGGTGGACCTCTATGACTGGCTACTGTTTTAATACACCAAGCCTTGACCTCTGCCAGTCTGAGATGTTGGTGACTATGAGGGATAACCTTTTTCTGAGATGCCATGATAACCAATTCACATCAAGGCCATTTAAACACAGTTGATGCTGCCTGTGGATTTAGACCAGAGCAAATGAATTGTATTGACAAATGCAGGGTGTGGTACAGTGGGATGCAGGGCACAGTCCAGGGGGATGCTGCGCAGCAGCTTGGCTAAGTAAAGCATTCTGAAAACTAATATTAGTCAAGGAGGGGTGTTATTGTGGAAAGCCTGTTTCCTTGACAGCTTCTGTCAACCCCTGAATCCCAGTCAGGGACGGAAACAATCAAAAAAAGGCAAAAAACCCGAGGTTTTGTTTTTCAAGAGCACAGTATTAGTTCAGTACAAGAAATCTAAGTCTACAGTTCTGTTAACTTAGCACAGTAGTTAAAGAGGACAGAGTCTTATTTTTCTCAGTGATAATTCAGTTTTATCAAGCTCTTAGTGGTTCAGGCATTTTACAATTTATGAACTACTGACCTGAATATAGAAGAGTGTAGTTCCTTCTTGGGTAAACTTCTTGAGTGTTCGGAACAGGGAATGGACATGCTGATTCCAGCTACTTCCAAATTCAGAAGCACCATAAAATTTGGGGGAATTATCTGTGTCTTTGAATTTTGTTTTCTGAAATAAGAGCCAGCAAAGCAATCTTCACAAACATCCATAGAACATCTCCTTTGTATGCTGCAGGTCCCAGAAAACACCTCCGGCCTCCCAGAGCCAAATTTAAACACTGATAGAGACCAAGTGATATTAGTAGCTGTGCAGAAATGTACACAATTTTTTCCATGGGGTCAGGGGCCCATATGCCCACACGAGGCAGCAGTTGTTGCCTGCTAAAACCAGAGCACAAAATCTTGAGGAATTTCCCTTTGGTTTGATTGCTGACAAGTCAGCGGCTGCTGCCCATACCGATGTCTGATAGCTTGGGATGGGCCAGTGTCGTGGCCGAGCAAGCGCTTCCCTGCTCAGATCTCTTGGCTATGAATAGCAGAGGGAAAAACTGATACTTTCCAAACCTTACTTGCATCATTCAGAAGTGAGGTGATAAAATCTTGTATTTACAAACTTGGGGAGGCATTTCACTGGCAGAAAGTGTGAGAGGGTAAAAAACCAAACTAATTATCTAGAAGCCATCTTTGGATATAATTTTGTTACAGTGGACTACTATTGCTGTCGAGGAGACAGCACAGAGCAATACTACCATAATGTGGTAATGTTCTGTGGTGGATTGAGAAGTAACTGTGTCTTAGGTATTTAATTTGGGAAGTGACACCAGGGCAGAAAAGGTTAAGGATTTATTTCTTGAGAGGGGCTGTCATACCAGAGTCTGTGCAGAGGAGGGATGGCTTCCAGATCAAGCAAAAGCAAAAGACTCTTGAAAGAATTTGTCCTTTTCACAGGTTTCTGTAATTGCATGAGAGCTGGATCTCTGGTAGCTCTGTATCGCTGTTCCTCTCTCTGCTTTTGCTTTTCTGGTTTAACACAGGGTGTGGAATGAGGAAGGAAGAGCTGGAGAACAGGGTGACCTCTTTCTTGTCAAGCCATAATTCCACTCTCTCATGCCCTTCTGATGACATCCCACAGTAATTGGGGGGAAGCTGCTCTAAATATGTGCAGATAACGAAGGGGGTACTGAGTTATTTCTTCACATGTGTTCTGTTCGGCAGCCTTTGCAAATGTAGCACTCTGAATCCTACTGGCAGTCTTTTACATTAGGAAAGTACCGTGATTAAATCATATCAGTAAATGGAGAAAAAAAAAAAAGTGGTTACATGGAGGAATTCGAAGTTCGAGCTAAAAATTCCTTTTCTGGGAAGAAATTATTCCAGAAAGCTTAAGCAATAGAGGTGGAGAAGGCTTCTCTGTGGTCACTGTTAAGATCAGTTGATAAAAGTTCTGGCTCCAATAGGGAAGAGATTGGATTTCAGCCAGCACTCTGCCTTAGCTTTTTGTTTTATTGCTCCTCTAGTAATCTAGTTTTGAAAGATTTTCACTGCTAACATTAAAATGTTGGTGTATTGTTGGAAGTGTAAACAACTTGTATTGCATTGACTGTATGTTATATTGGTATATTTAAGGTCTTCCTGGGCCTGCCTCAAAATATATGTAAGCGTGGTGTTGTATAAATAAGTGATATCTAAGTATATATGCAACTGATGAAGGAAAAACGGGCATAATTCTTTGTCTCGTAAAATAAAGTTAGATAAATATCTAGCAGAAAAAAAATACGCAAAAGTAAACCTGACAGCAAATGTGTATATTGAATGCTTGCAACTTAAAATGCTTCTGCATTTTCCATAATAGTATGTTATATTGGTATATTTAAGGTCTTCCTGGGCCTGCCTCAAAATATATGTGAGCGTGGTGTTGTATAAAAATGCTGACAGCTGCATCCAGAGGTTCATTTGTCTGTTGAATCAGATATTTAACGTTTGTTTTTCAATGTACAGTGGCTGAATGGGGGTGTAGGAGGAGTGAGACTTGGGTAGGAGCTGGC
The DNA here is from genome assembly GCF_014805655.1 of Passer montanus. Classification (NCBI taxonomy): domain Eukaryota; kingdom Metazoa; phylum Chordata; class Aves; order Passeriformes; family Passeridae; genus Passer; species Passer montanus. The sequence goes on along the minus strand of NW_024367708.1, from coordinate 5,063,152 downwards.
AAGGAAATGGGTAACTGACAGAGAAAAACTATAGCTCAAAGGTTCTGGGCAAAATAAAGATCAAGACTTCAAAACCAGGTAAACAGGACTGAAAGAAGGTCAGACGGCAAAACTAAAGAGGAAAAAGAGGTTGTTCAGATTGCAAAAGCACAGATCTGGGTTGTACTTAACGAGTGACCATGAATCACACCACTCACACCACAGGATGGTACTCACACTGTGGTTTCATGAACAGCTCCTAGAAATAACACTGGGCAGTTCAGTTGATCAGGTTTAATGATGTTCTAAGTTATTTAATGCTGGAAAAGTGATGAACAACACTGAGTTTAATGGTGTAAGGATGACTCCTAATTTTCTGTGTGTCATGTTTTCAAAAAAAACCACAAAATCAAAACAACCGAGAGCAAACTTTAGCTCAACTGTATAGAGGAAGGGACTCAAGGAGGTGTTTCTTGAACTGTTGAAAGCCCAGCCCATTTCAGAAATCTCCCATCCTCTTATGTGCCCTTGACTTGCCTCCTCTGACTCCTGAATGTAGCAGGGCATGGGAGGGTGCAGAACCTGCTAGCTGCAGGCCTAGGGCTCTACCCCATGCTCCACTGCTGGCTGGGCAAGCCCCTGGGTCATCTCATCTGACTCAGGATCTGCCCAGGTTTTGTGTGGAATTTGGATTCATTGGACTTAAGCTTTTTGCTTTTTCATGCTTTTTAAAGTCTGGTCATGATAAAAAAAAATTACTTTATAAAATGTATTTGAGAATGTTTCAAGGAAGTTTTATGGTTTTATTTGCATAGTCAGTGTAGTGGTAACAGTGTGGTGATATGTTTGGTTTTTCTTGTCAGCTGTCCCCTCTGTATTGCAAACAAATGCAGTTTTTTCTAGAAAGAAAGCAGCTGCTCTTAAGGAGTCTTTCTCATCTAGCATCAGTCAATAGATTCTTGGAATATAATTATGACTAGAAACATCAACCTTGTAAAATATATTAATCTTGAGGGAATTACTTTGCACTGACCATCAATCTGTCTTTTTGTCATGTGCTTTTCAGTTTAGATTACTCTCAGGCAAAGAGGCTGTAGTTTGATGTTTTGTCTTAATTCATTGTGATTATAAATTAGTTGGATAAAACAATGTAACAAATGACTACTTAAAAATGACTGATGGCCTGGTTCAGCAAGGCAGGGGGATGTGAAGTTCTTTTGGTTTCATCTGTTGTCTAGCATTTATCAAGATGGGTCCCTTAACAGTTGATTTTTAATGAATATTTCACAATGTAAATAGATAGCAGGCAGTTGTCTGGAGTTCAGTCATATTCATAGGACAGATCTGCTTTTACTTGCTGTCACTGAAAAATGTAAAAGTTAATGCTGAAACTGTAGAGTGGGAGGAAATCTTTTCCCCAAATCTTACGTTGCAGAAAGGGAGGAGCAGCAGTGGTTTTCTTTATTTTCCTGTTCCTTACATCAGTAGCCACATACTGTACTATCTCTTGCTCCTGTCTTTTCCCACTGGGTGCTGGAGGGCTGTGCATGGTGCACACTGTAGCCCCAGGTTTGCTCACTGTAGGCTCAGCCCTGCTGCAGGTGGGGCCAGGTGAATTTGGAGCTGGTGCCCATGACTGAAAAATTGCTGGGGTCATTTCCAACACTGAAATTTTCCAAGGAGAAAAAGGCATTTAAGATGGCTGGCAACAAACCACTTCAGCTTTGTGAGTTTGCCTGTGAGCTCTTTGCTGTTTCCCTTGCATTTACAAAGTTACGGAATGATGGCTGGAAAAACCCTGGTATTCTTATTAGGCTTTCTTTATGAACAGCAGTACAAAATTTGTTCTACACAGTTCATTTTCTTCATTTCTGCCAGACAGATGCTTTCATAATAGTTTCTTGTTTATGGATCCTGGGTCTTGCCTACATTCCATTAATTTCCTAACTCTTTTGGTGGCACACATACATGTAGATTATGGACAAATCATATTTAGCAGTTGGCTTGTGATCTGACCTTGTTTAAATAAAATTGGGCTATGATGTTGAGGGTTTTGTTTTTGTTTTTAGTTTCCGCCAGTGTGGGTCTGGGGTAAAGCATCCATGGGGTATCCTAACTATTGCTTTTAAGTTTTATACATAAAAATGCAGACATTTCAGAAGTATTATTTTACTGATTGAAGATAGCTGTGGTCTTTTTGCATTGTCACTCTTCAAAAGGCATAGAAAGTAGGCATGGGGTGAGTTAAACTTGCCCGGTCAAAGCCTGGTCTTCTTCAAAATCTCAAGCTTTGCTCTAAAATCAATACATATTTTCATATGTTATAAATAAGGTTGTTTTCTCAAATAGTCAGAGCAAAGTTGCCCAAAAGGTTTTGTTCATAACTGGGAGAAAGGTCCTTGTCTCAGTAGTGGTGTGGAGGGTTTGCATCCAATGACTGCACAGACTTCTGCTCTGCTTGGAGCTGCTGTGGAATATTTTGAGTGTACTGGTTTTTGAATTAAAATGGTTTTTACTAAACATGTTTTTGAAATAGGAAGAATGGAGAATTGCATAAAAGAGGATGGCAGCAATTTTCATGTGAGGTGATGTGTGGGGGAGTAAGGCAGCTCACATTGTAGTGCAGTTTACAGGAGAGTAGTTTGTCTAGAATTGACAAAATGTGATAAAAATGTGGAATATTTAAAATGTTCTTTCCACAGTTCAAGTCATGAAAATTACTAAATGTCATTTTCAAGCAAAGGTAGATCTTGCTGGTGTTGCCTGGATCACTTCTCCATGAAGAAATAGGTGGTGAGGATGGTCTGTGGGTAGTAAATTGTGGATGTAGGTGAATCCTGTTTAAGAGCTTGCTTCAGCACCTACTGACATAACTGAGTTCTGCAGAGTGCTGTTGAAACTACTTCTGAAATTTAATAGATAATCCTTTATGATCTTATTTAGTAAATTCATTAGCATCTATAATTTGTATTACTTACTGCTGTTGATGGTAAGGTTTGGGTATGGTAACTTAATCTGATTAATTAAGGTCATAGGGAGCTTTTAAATGCATCCTGTGATTATCATCCTCCTGTAAATGTTGCTTTGTTTTTTGAAGTTTGAGGGTTTTTTTGTTGGGTTCAGGGTTTTCCTTGGTTTTTAATTCATTTTGGGAGTGAAAAAAATATCTGAAAAACTTCATCTTGAAAAGATCAGCAAGAGCTGAGAGCAGAGTTAACAAAAACTAGCCTGTGAGCATAAAATAACAAACAGCTTTATAATGTGGGCAAAGACACCCTTGGTTCCCATTTCTGGTGTTGAAAATGTGTGGTGTGTGTTGGTGTTCCCCTGCTGGGAGGTGGAGATGTGTTAAAAACAGAGTTCCTGCATCTTGGGAGCAGAAACTGATACTGTGGCCTCTTGTCTCCAAAATTTGTCTTGTAGGCTATATATGAAGTAAAATGGTGGACACAGCCTAAGGATCTAGGTGAGAAGTTTTTAGATTAGGTTCAGGCTACAGTGGGAAGCAAGCCAAGAGTGTTACTGCTTTAGCTTAGATCAGGAAATTGCTTCCATGAGTGTCCTGGCCCAGCAGGCTTTGTTTCACCTCATGGCGTGGCCCAGGGCTGCACAAATTATTGGAAGAAACCTGGTTTGGTGTTTCCAAACCACTGTCTGTTTCAAACCTCTTTCTTCAGTTCCTTTTTCAGCCTTGACAGCTCTTCTGGGGACTAGTTCTAGCTGATGGGCACAATTCACAGAGAACTAGATCGTGAATACCTGGCTTCATTCTTTTAATTTTCAGTCATTTTGCTGAAGGCTCCTGTCTTCTGCTAGTCAGCAGAGAACAATAAGCATCTCCAGAGGGCAGTCCTTCCCATGGGATTTCTCTGTCCTCCCTGAAAGGACATCTGTTCTGCCTGTAAGGTATGATGGTACAGACACTGTGAGTACACGAGGCTCCACTGTGCTGAAATCTTTCTCCAGCCCTTGGGTTTACAAAACACCCCTGAGCATCCCTGCTCTTGCAGCCTGACTTCTTTGCTGCCACACAGTCTCTTGGGAACAAAAAAGCAGTCACCATAATCATTTCACCTTTTAATCCTAGTGCACTTAGTGAACAATTTACTAATTCTAGTAAGGACTAAATTTATACTACTCCAGAGAGGGAAGCACAAGGCATTTAATTTCAAAGCTGTTTGACAAGACCATTTTAATGTGTGTATTTTGAGAAGTATGACACCAGTTTCCAAAGTGCCTAATGGGGACAAAAATGTTTCAATTCATACTCTCAGGTTTTCAGCTTCCAAGAAACAGAATAATTATTTCTGTTGAGCATGGTCCATCAAATAAAACAATTTAAAAACAGATGTACAGGACTTGCTACTTCAGCTTATTTAATAATGACCTCTTTCTAGTCATTAGTTATAAGCATGTAAGTTTTGCATGGGGAAAAAGAAAGATACTTCTCTTGTGTGGAGATATTAATTCTCAGTGTTATGAAGCATCACAACTAATTGCATTTCGGAGTTAATCCTTTCTTTGTGATGAGGAGGGGAAGAATCTTCTCCATCTGAACAGTGGTGCTGATGAAAATACATTGAACCATACTGAAATAGTGTGTATTCTTGTTTTCCTTTACCTATATATCTGACAATAAGAATTTAGTAGTAGAAATAAATGCATTTGGATTTTAGTATTTTTACATCCTGTGGAGAGCATGATGTTGAACAATGGCCATTTGTCACTTCTCATATGATGGTGTAGAAGAATGTGTTAGAATTCAGTAGCTAGCACATAAGGAAAAGACAGTTAGCTTAATACTGATATCCACTGCTAACAGACCTGAATAATGAGTCCACTGGATATGGTATTTCCTGTACCCAAGGACATGTGTCTAAAAGAGAAAACAAGCTCCCAGTATTAATCTAAATCTCCACTCACTCTTGTGCTTCCCACGTGCTGATTCATTAAGTCTTTCTTTTGCAGAGGTCTGGTGATGAGTCAGGAAAGGGCAAGTTCTCTACTTTGAGGCTGTCACCTTCTTTTGAACTTTGCTATTTACTGTAGTTTTTTGGTGTTCAGTTTGATAGCAGTCAGTTGCAGCTGTGATTGCAGTCGGCTGTGATGGACATGTGGGCATAGCTCCAGTGAAAACAGAAGCCTGGGTTTTCAGACATTATAGGTAAATGTGCTGCGTTTCCACCTTAATTTTTAAGTAATATAGAAGTGTTTCAGTATTTGTATTAGGAAAAAACCCCTAATGAAAAGGTGTCTTGGAAATAGCAAGATACAAAACATTATTTTTTCCTTGGCTTTGTTTTTCCTTTTTTTTAAGAGTATGGTACAGCCCTCAAAACCCAGACATTGGGAGTACAGTCTGAATTTCATTTAAAATCATATGAATTTGGGATTTGGTGTTTCTGAAGTGAGATTACAGTGAGAATCTCTCTTGCAAATTAAGTAAGGAGTGCCTGTTTGACTTAGGAAGATGAAAATTAACTTAGATGTGTAGGTTGTCTTAAGTGCAGTGGAACTGAGATGATGTTTGCTGAACTACTCTTTGGAGATTTACATAATGGATGAGATACAGGAGCTCCAGGCAGCATGACAGTGGAGTTTATTTTATCGCAGGATGTAAAACAAGTGAATTGCCTTAATAATCTCTGCAGAAAGCAAGGGTAATCTTTCCTTTTTTTCTTTATTTTTTTAAATACGGAGAAAGAGAGCCAGAGAATTCACAATATCCTGGCTGTTCATGTGCAAGGAACCCAACCTTTCTTTGGAATGATCTGAATCAATTCAGCCATCATGCTTTCTTATTGAGGACTCCCAAAGCTCTTCAGGGAGGACAAGCAACATACATCTCTAAAAATATGTCTTGTATGTAGTAAAATGAGATGATAATTCATGGCTTGATATAAGATGCTCATGACAGGTTGGGTAATTATTCTAACTATTATATATTTAAATATATGGAAAACATTTATAAACCAAGCATACCTGCTGTTAGTTCTGTAGTGGTAATGATAATTTCAAAAGTTTTAGAGCCTTTGTATTTTCAAAGTGGGTGCATTTTTGACAAGAAGCTTTAATGTTAAAAGGTTGCAGGATTTAATTTTTTATCAAACCAATTTACCCACTTTGGTTGGTGTGGAGGTTTCTGTTTTTCTGCTTCAGCTGATCTCTTCAGCATGGAAAATGGACAAGCAAACACTGGAATAGTAAAATAATTAAGTGTATGTGGTAATAACAATACCCAGTTTCTGTTGTATCATTTTCAGTTGTGTATTCGGCTTCAAGCAAGAATCGGACTCTTATGTTACTCTGAATATAAGTGTGCCATTGCTCTTTGATCTTTAGCAAAACTTCGTAATGATCAAGGCTACTTAGCACTTTTGCTCAAAGGAAAAGATTTACTTTTGGGCATAGCAAGTTTCCAGAAGAGTTAATGATGTCCTTAGGTTCTGGTTTTAGTGAGCTGTATGCAGCTTAAGAATTTTTTGTATTAATATTATGTCAATTGCTAGTTCTTCTAGAAGAGCCTGGGCAAGTATTTCATTGTAAAATGTTGCACAGAAAAAAAAAAGGCATTTATTTACCTAATGTGAAACCAGGTTATCAGAAAAAAAGTCAGAATTTATTGAGCTTGGTAACCAGGTTATCAGAAAAAAAAAAAGTCAGAATTTATTGAGCGTAGTGTTATGTGAGTTTCTGCTCTTGTTAATGAAAAAATATATTTCCAGTGATTTCAGCAGTGATGGACAATAACTAGTCAATCTACTAGGTATGCTGTGCTCCACTCTTAATTCCCAGATGCAGGCTGGGATTAGTTCTGCCAGATTTCCTCTGGATGCTGGATAGCATTTATTGTTTATCAGTTGATGTACAAAGTTAGATTTTTCTTTTTGCCAGTTGAGTTTTTTTTCCCCTGTGTTTTCTAGTAAATGTGTTATTTCTGTCAAGTCACAAGTCTGTATCAGTAACAGTTACTGCAGTGTGGAAGGAAGGGCACCAATGTGATAACCCTTCTGCTTATATTTGCTGGTGTCTCTCCAAAGTGCCAGCCTGGTGGGATCAGAGACCGAGGAATCTTTTATAAGAACAGAGTTGTTTTCGTCAGAAAGTGTTTTAAACACTGAAATTCTTCCACCCCGTTGGCTCTGAAATCTCCCACGTGGGGATCTTTAGAGTAAATAAATAAAAGATCACACCAGGCAAATGTGATTTAAAGTGTTTGTAACTGTTCCCCAAACAGCAGTAAAATCCTAAATATGATATGAGCAAGGCAAACAAGGGGAAAAGTTCACTTCAGCCTCCAGACTTTGTATTTGCACTGTGTTGCTATGCAGTACCAGACCCTGTGTCCACAGGAGATGATTCTTTAGAGTCCTGGTGTCCAAAGGACATCCCTCTGGTTTAGGACAGCTTCCTCATGTCCTACTTCTCCACAGCTTGCCCTTCTTTGGGCTGTGTGTACATTCGTATCAGAGAAGTCTCTTATTTGTAATCCAAACTTAAGTGAGCTACCAGTATTTGCCTGAGACAGAAATGCTAAATTGTTTGAGCTGGATGGGACCTTAAAGATGCGGCCCCATTGCTGTGGGCATGGACACCTTTCACTAGACCAGGTTGTTCAGAGCACCATTCAAACAGGCTGTGAACACTTTAGGGATGGGCATCCACAGCTTCTCTGGGAAACCTGGTCCATTGCCTCACCAGCCTCACAGTAAAGAATTTTTTCCTAGTATCGAATCTAACTCTAACCTCTTTGTTTGAAACCATTCCCCCTTGTCCTATCACTGCATGTACTTGTAAAAAGTCTCTCTCCGTGTTTCTTGTAGGCCCACTACAGGTACTGGAAGGCTGCTGTAAGTTCTCCCTGAAACCTTATCTTGTCCAGGCTGAACAATCCCAATTCTCCTAGCCTTTCTTCACACAAGAGCTGTTCCATTGCTCTAAACATCCTGATGTCCCTCCTCTGGACTTGCTCCAACAGGTCTGTGTCCTCCCTATGCTGGGACCCCAGAGCTGGATGCAGGATTACAGGTGGGGTCTCACCAGAGCAGAGCAGAGAGGCAGAATCCCCTCCCTGTCCCTGCTGCCCACACTGCTTTGGATGCAGCCCAGGACACGTTTGGTTTCTGGGCTGTGAGTGCCCATGGCTGGGTCATGTCCACCCTCTCACCCACCAGCACCCCCAAGCCCTTCTCAGCAGGGCTGGACTTGATCTACTCTAGCATGACTGTGGTGGTTTTGTTCATTTAGTTAAATATCCTGAAGATTTCAGTTACAAAAGTTTACAAGTTGTACAGATCTTAAAGAGTAAGCATTTACTGCTTGTTGTGTTGAAATGTGAAATGTGTGCTGCCTTCACCTCTGAGATAGCAACTCAGAAATGCTTATCACATTTTGATGGACCTGTATTCCTTGCTAGTGAGGAGTGAAGCCAGGCATTTCCTGTATTGGCGTGTACAGCTTTGAGCCCTGGGGAACATTCCAGATAGTCAGCCAGGATTCTGCCCTGCATGGGTGCATGTTACTACCAACCTCTTAGTAGGCATTTCAGAGTGATGAGCATGTGAAGTACTTACTGGTATCCACTTGCAAAATTTCAGAAAAACTGTCCAATCCAAGTATAAACCTTTATATCTGATCCTGAAGCAGTTGTATGGCAGAATGGGAAGGAACTTTTGTAGTTCTAAAAGGCTTGCTTTGCCCTTCTAAGTAGGGTTCTATGGGACTTGATAATTAGATATAGTCATAACAGTATTAATAGTGATGTCTTTGATTAATCTAGTAGTTCCTCACAATTGAATGGGTGATATAACTTCTTTTTTTTTTTCTTTTTCTTCACAGTTGTGGTATATTCTGGTTAATACTTAAATTTGTGCTTTGAAGTAAGAGATTAATCCATTGATTTTACAAGTATTCTTTCATGTTACAAATAAATTTAGAGTTCTGTTGTTCTTCAGGCATGTGACTGAGGGTTGTCATTTCTTGAAAAAACCCAATCAGAACAATAACAAGAACAAAACCACCATAAACTCCCAAACAAGTGACAAAATACAAAAAGGAACCATCACCCTGAATGTTTCAGAGACCATTTTAAACTTATAAATAATGGTAGAATTTCACATTTTTCACTTAAGAGTGGATAATTTATTCTCCCTGGCACAAACAGGTAATAAAATTACCAAGCTTTTTTCTAAAATTCTTGAAATTATGAATTTGTTAATATTTTCAGACAGTATAGAGTGTACCTCAAAATACTGAAGGCATGCACATGCTCACAGACATTGGATGGAAATCTTGATGGTGCTGAGCCAGGGGGTGAACATTTTAGGAAACAGCACTAACAGTGATGTAACTTTGGTGCTTTTCATCACAAACCCAAGATTCTTTTAGCTGAAGTCCCATGAGGAGTGATTTTTAAGAAAAGGTATGTTTTCATGAAAAAAATTCCTAAAATTATTTTTACTTTACGTGTGGTGACTTGGCATGAGCTTTCAGCATAGAAAGCATTCTCATGAATCAGCTGCATTGATTGAGGGAATCGCTCACCAGATTTGTGTCCAGCATCATTCAGTGTCTGATAAACACTGCTCTTGAAACAACTGTGGCTGTGGTTTTAGTGGTGAGAATATTTTAGTAATGTTTATTGAATTTCAGCAACCAGAATAATGATGGAGGTAGTTTGTCATGTTATTAATGTTTGAGGTCTGGGTGTCTTCAGAAAGATGCACTACACATAACACTCTATCTCTATACAGAGATCGTTGTTTAAAAATATGAGCAAATTAACCCATCCAGTTCTTGTGGTGCAAAGTAAATCTAATAAAAGCATTTTAGTCTATGTGAGACATAGCTAATGTGGACAGGAAATCGTTTTCATCATTTTACACAGTGTAACTTACCCACGTGTTGGGAATAAATATGTGATTTATACAGGCACAATTTCTTTTTATGTCCTAATGAGAAATGTTAAATATATTAGTATGACTTGGGGCTTGACACATGCTCTAAAGGCTATGTATGATGCCAAGCAACCAATTATCTCAGTGCATTATTTCTTGAAAGCCTTGACATGGGTAAGGTCACTATACATTTTTAAAGGGAGCGTGATGCTAGGTTGATACAGGATGAAAGGATGATACAAATAACAACATTTTGTTAGATCTTCCTGCTGTGCAATGTATAATCAGGTGCTCTGACTTCAAGAACACTAATGAGGATTTAAAGACCCAGTGGTGCACATTTAGCAGTCACACATGATTCTCTCAAATGCTTTGGGTGTCTCTGATGCAAGGTACAGTTCAAAAGCAGGTAGGAATGAATAGTTTTATTGTATAGCTTAGTGTAAATCTTCTCAGCATTTCAGTGAGCACAGCAATAGGTTGCAGTGTGCTGGTGCTTTGCCAGGTGCTGTTGTCTGGCTGTAATTTTTACCAGTTGTGAAGCTGGCCAGCAGCAGCTGTACACATGGGCAGGCTGTATCACTGCGTGTTCAGCAGTCACATAGTCACTGAGAGGAACAAAGGGAGAGGGCTCTGAAGTTATTGTTTGAAGTTCATACTAAGCTGTATATGCCGTGTGCTGACCATCTCATTTACCTCTGCAGTAAATGTCAGGGAGTGAAATCCTGCAGAAGAACAGACGGTGGCCTACCTAGCTTAAGGTACCTTTTGGCAGTGATCCGTACCAGGTACTTGGCAGACGAATGTCAACTCATTCTGGAGTTCAGCTCTTGAGACCAGAATACCATGGTTTAGAGCTCATTTAACTTTGATGGTTTTGGCATGTATTATCCATTTAAAAAAGACAAAAATAGAAATGTGTTTTCTGTTAGAAGAAATTACCATCTACCTTACCTGCTTCTGCTTTCAATAGTCAATAATGGATGCTTAGGGAAAGGCTGTAACAAGGCTGTTGTGTGAGTGATGGTATTGTCCCAGTACCTCTTCCAGGTTTGCATAGCCAGAGGTTGTATCTGTATTTTTGTGCTTGATGATAGCTCTTGGTAAACAAATCTGTAGAAAAGTCCAATTGTTTTTCATCCAATATCCAGCCCATCAGACAAGCAGACTTGTCATGAGACCAGCTTCTCTCTGTGTGTAGGTTACAGCTTCCATTGCAAATCCCATGGTTTCCAGTTAGCACCTTCTTTGGGTAGGAGGTTGGACTGGAGGTCTCCTGAAATGCTTTCCCACTAAATTATCCTGCAATTCTGAGACAAAACCAACTTGGCTATAGCATTCATTGGTCCCCCAGTTGTTCCATGATATTTCGTGCTGTAAAATGACTTGGTATAAATGAATTATGCATTAGCTTGTCTTTTGCCTAGACACACACTCATATATTTTGTTTATAACCTCTGATTTAATATAACTGTCAAGTTGGATTGGCTTTATATAGCAAATTCAGTATCTCTGCCTTTTAAAGAAATCTTAATGAAAGTTCAGAGTGACTGTTAATGTACTACTCTGTGCTACATCTATGTGCTCTTTCTGATCTTTTCCAGATTTTCATGGCTCTGTCCAGAGTTACTTAAACTATTATTTAATCTTGAAATTTGCCATTATTTTGATAATTTGCAGTAGTTTTGTGCAGAGCATTTGTTTTTTTAAACGTGTTTCATGAATCACAGTTTCTTTGAGAATCTGTGGGAAATGCATGTTGGCGATATTTAAAACTTGTTAATTAGAAATTCTTAGCACTTAATTAGAATTGCCTTTAAAATGGGCCCTAATTCCACTATAATTTATTGCTTGTGGAATCTAATTTGGCAGTTTTGTACATAAGCATTTTGATCATTCTGTGTTGAGTAAGAAAGTACCTCGTGAGTATTGGTATATACTAACGAGGTGTAGGTATTGGCTTGATCTAGCAGATGGTGCAACCAATCTGAGATCAAAATGTTATTTTATACAATTTTTAAAAATATTTGGTGGACACTTGCAAATTCTTCTTAATTAATTGAGGTGCTTTGTATTTTATTCACTAAATGAACAGAAGTCAGGAATTTTCCCTTTTTTGAACTGTATTTTCCCTTTTTTTGAGCTTTGTACAACTCACCAGCTTTAATATTAGTATTTTCTCAGGAGTTTCCACTGAAGCATGTGGGGAGCAGGAAAAACCTTAAACTATTGTTAAATAAAACAGAGATTGGGTTGGGACAGGGTGTTAAACATTTGCAGTTTGGGAGTTCCATCACAGCATACGCCCTTTGTTTAAACATGTGAGAATAAGCAGTGAGTTTGCTCCATGGTGAGACGCAGGTACAGCAGTTGCTGCTCCTCCACATGCTTGTAAGGTGTGGGGAAAGTTCATGGAGTAATGCATAGTTTCTGGCATGTAGTTCAACTTTTTTATCTGAATGTGCAATCATTTAGTTTTGTTTAATTGATCCTGTGTTATTTTGGCCTGTCCTTGAATCAAATGTGCGTTATATATGCTTTTGCTAACTGACTGTGCTTCTGAGGCTGAGACTAACTGGCAGCTGGAACAGGGCCATTGAAAGAGCACTTGGTTTCACCACTTACTGCCTGTAGTATCTGTGACTTTGTACATGAACTGTGACAGATGGTTTCTGAGGCTCTGTGTGAACCTTCTGTCTGCTTCGTGGGTGTGTCCTATGATACCTGGTGTTGGAAGGTGCAACTGCACACAAGGTGTCCTCCTCCTCCTCAAGGCTGCTGTTCCTGTCATGGGCAGCATGACAGGCTGAGCTGGAAATGAGCCACTGACTTCTGCGAACAAGTTGTTCTCTTATGGGTGTCATATAGTGCTCTATTTTTAATAGTAAGAAACCCCAAAAAGTTTTTAAAAATTGTGTGCAAACAAAGTAAATCTGAAATAAAAAATAAGTCTTAGCTGAAATTCCTGAATTTTAGTCGTTCAAAAGGCTGGCTTTTCCTTGTTTCCCTTTTTGTTCTGCCTCTGTGTTGGAGTTCCCAGATCAGTGAGAATCAAGGAATTACCCCTACTTACCTGCTGCATAGAAGCAGTGCCATTTGCTTAACGTTTCTGTGGCTCAGCTGCTAGAAGGCACTAGGTGTATTTAACGTTGGCATAAGCTGATATTGCTCTTTTTCAGAGGATACAGTTTGTAATGTCTGTGGTTTATAAGAAGCCAGATTTTGGCCCTGACTGTCAATTTATTGCCATGTTTTATTTTAGGGGAGTGAACATGGCACCTGGAGGAGAAGTTTTTTTGCTGAACTGAAGGGTTGAGTATGATCCCATGCAGCAGTGGGACAGACAGTGTTTGTTTACTCTGAAAAAAAAAATGGCCGGTGTAATTTCTGATGAAATTAGCAAGTGATGATGCCCAGGCCTATGAAAGTGCTTGTGGCTGTTTCACTGCTCCCTCTGGAGCTTTGCAGTTGTGGAGCTGAAGGTGTTGTTGCTTTGAGGTGATGGTCCCTTTGGACTGCACGGAATGATGGTGCCAAGCAGATCCTGTAAAATGCGTCTTCTCCTCTTGGCAGAGAGCAATGATGTTTGGCCTGCCACATAACATCTCATGCACAAATTTTGGACTAAGCTGTTGAGTACTGCTACATGCTAAATGTTCCTTCTATTCTCCAACACACAAAGTCCATGTTGTATCTGTCTTTATGGAAGCACACTTTGCACAGTGGAAGGTGGGGGAACTGTGCCAGCCAGCTCCCTGTGCTGTCAGCAGCTAATTTTCTGACCAGAGCAGGTACAGTCAGAATTCAGAGTAAAATTGTAGTCACTGTGTATCTGCTGGCAAGCTCCTGGGCAATGCCATTTAATGTTCATTTGCTTAGTGAGTGCAAAATAGTCACAATTTAGACAACAGTGAAGGTAACCTTTAAGTAATATGTGCAGATTTGGTCAATTAGAAAAATTATTTTGGTTCCTGTTACTAATTATTTTTTTTTTTGCCAGGTAGTGAGGTTTGGTTTTGATATTCACAAAAATCAAATATTCTGTGCATGTTGTATTAGAAGGTAAACAGTGAAGCCATTAATGTTGATAAAAGTTAAGTGTGAGGCTTTGGTTTAAGTACTGTTAGTTGTAACCTGTTGTATCGGAATTCTTTACCACAGGAAGGATACATAATTCTTTGCAGGAGCACTAAAACTGGCGGGACAGCAGAGCTGATGTAAAGGGATTTTAAGCCATCAAAGCTCACAGGGTTGCCTGCTGAGTTTGAGAAATAGCAGATTGGCTTATAGTTGCCAATGCACTTGATGATCCTCTGTCACCTGGAAGCTGCTCACGTCTCTTCAGTTCTATTTATAGTCTCAAAAACTAACCTAAACCCAACCTAATAAAAAATATTTTAGCAGCAAAATTTGAGATCTCTGTTATCTTCACTGAATATTGTCTCGACATGAGGGCTTTTCCTGGAGACATCTGTAAAAATATGTTGCAAATTACAACATAGCTACATCCTTAGGGATTTGAGTACTTCATAATTTTAGAAGTCTGGTGTTTTCAAAATTAGTATATTTTCTTCAAGAGATCTAGGCAATGGACTAGGAATTTGAGAAACTTGTTTTGCATGTGCACATCTTTGTACTGGTATGAGTGGGATAAAGCTGCACATGGTCTGGTATTCCTAGCAAGGATCTGAGCTTGGGAGCATGTGCTGAAGGCCAACCCTTGCATGTGCCTCAGGCACTGACAGCATCAAGTCACAGCCACTGTTGAGGTCTGGGCTCTACCTGGCAGGCACAGTTGTAATAAGAGATCACACTCAGAAGGCTTCCTGAACAGCTTAGAGCTGCGATGCCTCCCTGTTCACTGGATGCCTTGCAGTCTGTGTCCCTTCTCAGCAAAGAAAATTAATTTTGAATTGAAATGAACTAGAATCAACCCCACCCAGTTTCATATGAAAACAGTAAGAAGTCTAGGGCTTTACTTGACTTTTTTTGCACAAATTGGCTTGCCTTGAAGCATCAGTAAAGGCAAACTGTAGATTTCTGGTGAATTTGACTGAAAATTCAAGTTTGGAGTAAAATACAGAACTACCAGAATCTCTGCCTTCATTATGAACATTTCACAGAGCGGTGGATATAATTACATATGATGAAGATCTTATGGCAAGACATGGGCTGTTACCTCTAGTTCCCTGGCAGTACTCCCAGTTAAGTGATTCTCTTCTAGCCACATGAATGTACTTTCTTTAACTCGTGTGTTTCATCCTAGAGAGAAGCGCATTTAAGTGAATAACAGATCTCATTGTATGGTGTATCAAGGTCTTCAGAAAACTAAGTTAGTTGACAGGTTTCCTTGGCTTCCTCTCTTTATGAGGATTGTTATATTTGATAAGAGATGGTAATCCTTCACTGTTCTATTATCTCTTGAAACTAAGAGAAAAAACCAATTTCACATTTAGAAAAACTTACCTAGTCATACTATTAAAAGGTTCCACTTTACCTCGAGTGGATCACTTCACATTTTTTGTCTTGGTCTATTATGCTGACTCTTGCTTTGATGAATAAATATAAATATCTGGTTTCTGTCATCTTATGCTTAGAAGAAATTATAAAGGGGGTTTAGGGGTGCCTTTGTCTCAAAACAGGAGGTCAGTTGTGGCATCAGATCCTCTGGTTGTTAAAAGTTTACAGAGTGATTCTCAAAATGTATGGCTTGGTGGAGTGAAAGACTTGCCTACAAAACCTTAGCACTTCTTGTGAATGACAAATGTCATAATAGTGTAATTCATAATTAAATAAACACTACAGGGTGCTGAGGGCATTTGTATCAGGATGAGATAACAAGATTTGGGGAGTTTTTTCTTCCTCTGAAGTAGCGAAAGGTAATTCGATTAAAAGTTGCAACGGAAAGCCATCCTCATGAAGAAAATGCCAGTGATGGCTGTAGAGGTGCTGTGCTGAAAATGCAGGCTTTTTAGGAGTGGAAGAGTCCGGTTATTAAGGGACTGCCACAGCTTCTCAGAAGAGCTTGAAAGCTTATCTGTCTTGTGCAACAACTGCTCTAGTAGCAGTTGCCCATACAGACCTGGGTATGATTTGTGTTTTTAATTAATATTTCAAGGGAATAAATGTCCAGAAGTGATTAGTGGCAGGTTCCAGCAGATGACACTGAGAATGAGAGCGTTCTCTCTTTTAGGATGAGTTACTCATCCAAGGGAACAGTTGTTTTGGTAAGGTCGTGCAGTGTTTGGCTTGATGGTCTGCCCTGTTTAGGACCTACATCTGCTGTGCATTTTACAAAGGTAGTAAAGGAGTCCACCAGGAGGGTTGAGGTGGGAGACTGGAGAAGGAAGGACTGTCACACAAATTAAGGTACCCTTCACCTGAGCAATTTTGGGGGCAGGAAGTTAGCTACCACATTTAATGAAGAAAATGGGGTTGCGTGAATAATGCATTGACTCAATCCATCACATCACCTGTCTCTGCTGGCAGGTCTCATGGGTGTCATCAGTTAATGTGGGCACTGGAGCAGGCTGGCCTCACTCTGGTGTGGATGCTCCATCTGCTTGCCTGACCTTGAAGGCTCCTGGAAGAGCTCAATTCATATCTCCAGCCTCCGTGGGAGTACTCACGCCCCTTTGCCTTAGGTGACAACCCACTCTGTGCAAACCTCAACAATTATACCTGGTTTGCTGTATGGCTTTGAACATACTATGGTATAAGCAATGGTTATGGCAGGAGAGTACCATTTGCAAAGATCAGCTCTCTGGGTGACTTTGGGCTGAATTTGTTGTCCCTGTGATCATACACAGACTGGATCTACTCAGCAGTGGCCTCTGAGGATGTGTCACACAACGTACTTCAAGTTATAAATGCAGAAGAGATCAAATAGTTTGGAAATAATTTTCTCCTGTGATTATTGCTCTTGTGAATTATAAATTACCCGAAAGGCAGAGCTGTTCGCAGCCGGAGTATTTGCTCTTCAGACCAGCACTCGAAAGGCTGCTTTTAAGAAATAAGATTTTTGGAGAACAAAAGGAGAAGTGAACACAGTGGAAATTTAGTTAAATGTAAATGTGTTAAATGGTACATGAACTAGTCAGGTTTTCATGATTTATCAGTTTTAAACTTCAAAGGCTCTGTTTAGCTTGCATTTTTAAAACTAATGAGTTTATCACAGCCAGTGGGGAAAAAATGGTTCAAGTATATCAGCTGTAAATTGGTACAAAGCACTAAAAGGGACATTAGCCTCTAATCAGATTCTAACAGTTCATTAAACCTGCCTTTCCTCCGTGGCACTTTGTCTTCCCCCCTCCTTCTGCCTGTGCCTCCTGTGTAAGCCAGCCTCGTCCCTTTGCTCAGGCGGGTAAAACTTCCTCAGGGACACGATGCAGCATCAGCTCATCCTTCTTTGTCTATGAGCTAAAGAGCCTAAGGGATGTTTGATGATGGTGTATTCCTGATCTTGCGGTAAAATTCAACTGTGCTGCCTATAAATCAAGAAAGCAGAGGGACCTCTCAACTTGCAAAATAGGCACTGGGGGAGCCAGGAATGCCATGCTGGCTTCTGCTCTTTATCCACCTCAAGCCACATCCAAACTGATGGGGCTCAGTGACACCTGAGATCTGCTGCTAATAAGTAAACAGTGCAGGGCCCTTGCTGGGGAGAAAGATGTAAAGCCAGGCACAATTTCATCCAGCTTCTTTGTGGCATCAGAGACCCTTCTTTCCTGCATTTTTTTCCACCTCATGCCTCAAACACTGAATAAAGATCAAGGTGCACAAAATAATTTGCTCAGCAAACATAGGAGAAACTTGTTTTTCTTCCCCTTCCTGTTGTGTCAACCTTTAAAAGTACAGTAGATGCACAGCAGTAGCATAGCATGGAGTGAGACATCTCAATAGCTTGACTGGTTTCCATTCTCACATGTTTGAATGCAGAGGTATTCTGCTGAAAATTACTTCTTCAATCTGAAATTTTATAACTCTAAGCATTTAGAGCTTTTTGTGAATGATTTAAATCTACTTTTAAAAGAAAGAAATAGAGATTACACTTGCTTATCTGCTTCACCATCAAGCTTCTTCCAGTCGTGTTGTAAGTAAGCACCACAGCTCTGGGTGCTGAAATACACAGGACTTAAAGTGGGGGTGACAGCAATTTTAAGCAGGTCATTTGCTCTGCTTTTGGCAGCATGTTGGGCATATCAGTTTCCCTTTTCTACATGTTCTTTAAATTACAGTAAAGGAGTATACAAAAAATAAACAGTTTCTGCAGTATTTATATCCTGGAAAGTGGAGGTCCTGGGATGAGGTGTATTGATTGAAAAAAATGAAATGTTTAAAGTAATTTAAGTTTTTTTAAAAGTACTTTGGAAGCTCCATTCTGATAGACCATTTTCCTTAAACTTCTGCTGAAGCAACCATGATAAGAAACAGGGGTATGAATGCATTCCTTATGAATAATGGCACCACAGAGTGATGAATGAATCTGCTGCCTTAGAAACACAGGGAAAATGTTTCTTTCTCCATTCTCATACAGTTAGAGGACTACAAGGTACGAGAGCAGAGGTGAGTTTCCAGTCTAGAGTCTTCCAGACAGGGCTGCAGATTAATAACTGCCTGTGAATGAGTCACTTGTAAGTGAAGTGTGCTCCAGTTACATTATTTGAAAAATGGGTGTGATGTCTCCACATTTCTGTAGCCCTGACCAAGGTGTCTGGATTTGTAAGCTCACATTCTAGCTTGAAGGATAAAATGGTTTTTATTCTCTCCGTGTTGTCCAGACTAAATGACAGCTGAAGACACTTGCTTTCAAACATCAGCCTTGAGCCTTGGCTGGAGTAGGAAATTGATTCAGGTTGAGGTACTGTTTGAATTGAAGACACAAGAGGATTGCTTTCTATGTCCTCATAAACTGCTCTAGTAACAGCAGGAATGTTGATTCAGAGAACCACAGTTTTGCAAATCCTCCTTCAGCTTGAAGCTCTCAGCATATAGCGTCCATAACTACATGGACAGTGCCTGTTTTTAACTTGCTCTTTTATCTCTCTCAGAGATTATTTTTTTGTCTCAGAGGTGTGTGGAGATTTTCATTAGCAAATGCTGATAACTTTATAAGACGATAAGAAATGTGAGCAATTGTGTATTAATTTATAATGTGTATGGTTACAGGCCTTCACTATAACTTCTCTCCATATAAGATTCCTCTACAAGAAGTACAAGTGTTTTGACTGAAATCAACTATACCTAAGCATACTGCCAAAACCTTCAAACTCTTTGACACCACTGCTTTCCTTTTCAGTTCTAAAGCAAGGACTTAATATACGTGTACCTGTGTAATTAATTTCAAATTACAAATAGTAATTGGAGATGATTTTTCCTTGTTGCTTACAAAGACTTAGTTCCCATTTAAGAATAACTGAAAGTATGATTTACTGTTTTAGCAGAAGTAGTAACTTGGCAGCTACTCCTTGAAATTACTATTACATCCTCCTCGTCAACTTCATTTCCGCTGATTGAAACATACTTCTGCAGTATTGTAGAATTTAAACCAGTGAATTGAAATAAGTGTTTTTTTCATAATTTTTTATTAACCTTGTCCTTTTTTGCCTTAGGACATCAGCGCCTTTGAGAACAGAATGTTAATGCTTGATGGGATGCCGGCAGTCAGAGTCAAAACAGAGCTGCTGGAATCTGAGCAAGGGGTAAGCAGAGGTTTGTGTGACCTCACTCTGGTAACCCTTCCCCAGTTTCTCTGTGGTTAGCTGTCCCTCCCATTTTCTTTTCTATGTTTTTCTTTATTTCCACTGTTCTGGAGCATATTTTCTTGGGACTTGTACTGCTGAGCATCTAGTCTTATCTGCTGGGAGCACAGAGCAAAACTCTGCAGAGGACTTACTGAAATCATCTGGGATAGCTGAGATGCTGTTGGTGTAATTTTACACCTACTGAAAAAAGGTGTAGTTTAATTTTAAAAAAGGAAAAAGGAGTAGATTTTGGTAAAGGAAACCATATGTCTGGGAAGTCCATAGATGTATGTATGTGTCTTTGCTCTTCTGCCTTCTTGGGATATTTGCCTTACTGCAATTGTTTCATCCTTTATGCTCCTCCTACTCTATTTTCTGTTTGTGGAAACCTGCTCTCTCTCTGGTGAAATGCACTCTTTTATCAAGATAAGAGGACTAAAGCTGGTGTCACATTAGCTGCTGGATGTGGTATAGATCATGAATTGGATTTTGATATTTTATGCCGAACTTCATGTTGGAGTGATAGCTTTTAGGAAGACGAGAGGGTATTTTCTTGTCTATGTGGTATCAATGATTGTAGATTACAGCAAGGATATCTGTTTTAATGGATTTTTTGTTATAATGTAACTTTGTTTTCTTATGTACATGATATGTTATTCCAAAGAATCCAAGCGATTTTACTAATCTGAAGAGAGATTCCTTCAACAAGCAGCCTATTAGAAGCAGGGATGAGCTTTTGTCTAATTCTACTTGGCTTTTTCCCTTTCTGCTATTTTCTCAGTTATTTAATTGAGAATTTGAATGATATGGAAAAGAGGGAATTAACTTTCAGGATTACTTAATTTTGAAATACTTGCAAGGAAATACCAGTTATTCAGGGTGTTTTTGAGGCTTTAAGTTTGAGAGGAAGAAAAAGGTTGGCGTTTAATTGAGTTCTTGCTCACCTCTGCCTTCTTAAGAGCAAATACCCTCAGAAATTACTCCAATACAATGTAGTTTGTTGGAATGTAAAAATTGAACTGTTGTGTGAGCTGCAATAATGAAAAGACAGATCCATTCATTTTTAATACCTTCTGGATGCTTTGCATTATGTCTTTTTATGTAACAGAGAAGTTTCTATATAGTGTTCAGAAGACAAAGGTTCCATTACCATATGCCTTTGTTCAGTATAAAATAAATTCTGTGCATGCTACATATTGCTGGGTCCTTTATGAAGAGTACTTCTTTAGCAAAGCATGAGTTGTTTCTGGAAGACCTACTTGGTGTCTTAGGAACTGGAAGGAAATGAATAATCTATATAATTTTTTAATTTCCTTAGAGTTTTTTAATAAAATTTTATGGACTTCTGTATAAGCAGAAAATGATGTCACTTTTCCCCCCAGTGACTGAGCCTTTGGACAAAGAGCTCATTTGATTTGGAATTTTATGCACTTTACTACTAATTAAGTAGTGTCTGGTCAAGAGTCTCTGGCACCTTTATGATTCTTCATTAGGGAACAATCAATAAATACAAAATGAATTCGCCAGTTCACTAACAGAGGAGCTGGCCATTAGGATGGCAATTTTCCAGCAAACAGCTTTAACTCTAAAGAGAGCTGTTTGAAACAGATGTTTGGCACGTACTTTGGAGACTGCTTTGGATATGTAGATGTTGGTATGCATAACAGGGACAAGTGTTTGAAGGATGTGGTTATCAAAACCAGCACGTGGAGCTGTTTGGGAAGATGAATATCATAACTGGGAAGCATGGAGTGGGAATTGAAGTGTGATCCAAGTAGTGGGAGTTTGAAATTGTTGTGTCTGTGTGTGTTGTTACAGTGCCCAAAGTCCCTAGAGTTGCACCTCCATCACAGCATATGTGTGACTTCTACTTGAAACTTTGGAAACTAAAATGGCATTTTGAGTCTTCTGAGCTTAATGGCCAGATCTTCATCACTTAGGAGCTGAACACCAGACAAACTCTTACAAAACCCAGAGGAAGACATTTGGGTTTTTTGCTGTTCTTGTGGTTTTAGCTGGCTTGGTGTCAGCTGTTGGTTCTAGATTTGCTCTACGTCTGCAAGGGCAAAAGTGGGACGTGGGTTAAGGGTTATGTAGAAAAAGTTTCATCTGTGGCTGGAGAATCATGAAGGAAATACCAGTTGTGGAGGAGTGAAACCAACAGCATCTGGAGCACCTTGACCAGGATAATGAGCATTGATCTATCAGACCAGAGAACACTGGGTTCAACACAGATTTTCATGCTTTATCCATGAAGCTTTAGGGTGCTATTGTCTTAGAAATTCTACAGGAGCACTTTGAGTTGTCTCCTGTTTAAGTCTGAACCCATATTTCAAATAAACATCTTCTTAATTTAAAAGATTTTTCTAAGGATATATGCCTGTTTCTTGTAGAAATATTGAATGCTTTTCTGCAAGACACATGAATATGTCATACAGAAAATGTGTTTTTTCTGTAGTTGTGCCTTGGATAACTCTACCTTGTGATTCATGGCCTCCAAGATGGGCTCCACACACAGGACCTTGCTGGGGGAGTTTGGGTGTTGTCTGGCCATTTATGAGTGCAGGACTGTGTTGCACACCCAGCTGGTCCTCCCCTTGACCTCTATACTAAAGAAGTAGAAAATACCCAGCTTAGAATTATTGGTAAAGTGAAAAATGATTTTTCCAATACCTGGACAACATGGAAGTAAAAAAAACTCAGATAAAAGGGACATTCCCACCTACAGCACCAAAATGAAAGTACAATTGAAAAAAAAAAGTTTTTATAAAAACAGCACCAGCCTTTAACCTTGAGTTACTTTTTCACTTACTTTTTGTGACATACAGTTGCGGTGAAAAATGCACCATGTGGACATGTGCATTTCATTAATAGGAAATTCATCTTCCCTGTACTGCTCTGGGCAACTTGATCTTCACCAGGTTGTCTCTTGACTATGTATGGTGCTAGTAGAAGTCATGCATGATGTAGATGAGAACCAGGACAGAGAAGATACTAGCAGTTCTTCCTGTATTTGGATAGCAAGCTAGGCAGTCAATCCATTATATTCCCTTACTTTTTGTTTTAATTTGGAGACTTCAGTGTTTTGCAAAAGAGGTTAAGTATAATGTAAGGTTCTTCTCTACCATTTGTGCATGAGCCCCAAGCTCTTAAACTTTTGTATTACGTGTTTTGTTTTGTTTCATTAATTCCTCTGTGTCTTTTGCTGTATTTGGGTGCTCTGTGCAAACCTGGTCTGATACCACTGAAAAGTTTAAGTAGTTTTCTTAAAAAGTAGTCTCAGCCCTTACAATGCACAAGCGGTACTTATCTAGAGCAAGTGAAGGTGAGTTTAAAATGGAACACTGCAGAAGGAATAAACAAAGAAAGTGTAGTCCAGCTGAGATTTTAGGGTAGCCGTGGGAGAATGAAACTGTGAGGTGCTCCCAGCTGCAAAGCAGCCCAGTCTCTAGCTGGGAGTCTGAGTCTGAAAGAAAACTGGAGCTGACATTTCAGCTATGCCCCATGTGCTAGATACTTGGAGCCTGTGACTGTAGAAGAGGTGAGCAGGAGAGGGCTCTGGAGCTGCAGCGTGTGTTGGTGTAGTGAAGACAAACCTTTACCAACCCAAATTTAAGACACTGAGTTGAAGTTAGATCATTGTGGGAGAATAGGATTTAGGCAGTCTGTAAGGAAGACATGCCTTATGAGGTAGAGGTTACGAGTCAGATTTGGATCACAGAGGTATTTACAAGGAAAATTGATTTTCTCTTTGCTTTGGAAAAAGTTTAAAAAGTTCTGCATTGTTATATTGTCACTAATTTAGAGTAGTTTAATGCTTTTTAGAAGGCCATCAGCATTAGCAAGAACACATGCTTATTTTTCCAGTGAGCTACTGTCCTTAATTTTGCACAGGAGATTTAATGCAGTCTATTGTTTGAAGCTTCAGGAAGACACAGTGCTGCTTTAATGACTTTATCACAAATGAAAAAAAGACACTACATGAAAGATATCGCATCGCCCTTTAACAAGGCTTCATTATTATCTCCCCTACTGTGGAACAGGAGCTAGCATTGCTAATAAATTGAGAGAATTACTTTAGAAATATGAATTTGCTTATCATTTAATATCCTCCAGTGACCTACAACTTTAGATCTTTTGGGCTGCAGTAAAATCTTTCTCAGTTACCAGCTTCCAAAAAGGACATGAAGAAGAAGAAGAAGGTGGTCCGTACAGATGAGGCTGAAGGTGGGGTACTTCAGCAGGAAAAAAAATCTTCAATCCTTGTTTGTGCCAAAAACTATTCTGGAAGTAATACTTTTTATTGTGAAAATGTGTGTAAGCTGGATTAATATATTGGTAATAGAGACTGGGTGGAGAATTTATTAGGTGGTGGCTACTGTTAAGAAGTTAGGGTGAATAGTGTTGACTGGCTTCAGTGTGGAGTTTGAAAATCCTGCTAGTTATTGCAGAATGTGGCCCAGGTTCTAAAAATTGGTAAATGTGTGCAACTTAGTGTTCAGTTGCACTTTTTCAAGTATTTGCTGAGTTGTGCCGTAAGCTGTTGTTAAAAGGAGATATAAATGTGGGACTTAGATCCCACAATCAATCTTCAAATACAGAGAATGATGAACTGCTAATTATCATCAGTCTTTTTGTTTCCAGATCTGCAGTCTCATCTGTTCCTTTGCCTACATTTTGTTCTCTCAAATCATCACTGGAGGATTATATATCTTACTCTGAAGTCTCCTCCTAATTCTTCTTGATCTGTCTACATTCAAATCACTTATCATGACTGAATTATGAAAAGAAATTATTAAAATGACAAAACCCTTTAATAAGCCAATATTGTTCTGTGTCTTTTCATAGCCAGCCAAATTTATCTTCTTGTCTCTGAAGAATGCCATCCATCCTTATGTTGTTATATACATAAACATGTTTTACCTCAGCCTGGGTAATACTGACATAAATCTCTTATTTTTAAAGATTTCCAAAAATACTTATTCACATTCAGTTGAGAATAGTCTCAGTAACAAAGCTTACTCCATGACTATATGGGGAACTGTTTTGCAGTGATTCATTCAGCTTGGGTATGTTCTTTGTATTAGTAGAAGAAAGAGCACTTCTGATATTTGCTATTGTCATTTGTGAGTTTCTGCTTCATTCAATTACTTACTTGTTTTCTGAATTACTTAATGTTTAGCGTGATTGATTTGGGGAAACCGGATGTGTATGGGCAGTGCTGGTGTATTGATCTCCGCTGCAAAGAAAGTCCTTCTTGCTTTCTCTTGGTTTTTTTCATCTTGCAGTTGGCATCACTCAGGGAGTTATGAGGTGTTAGAATCACAGCTGGTATAATTCATTGGTTGCTTTGCAGTGTCATAAATATAGAATAGTCTTCAGAAAGAGGTCAAGATCTGACTTCAGATCCGGTAAGGACTTAACCTACAGGGAGCAATGCAAAGCCCTGTGAGATGTACCTAAGAGATACACTGTATTTCCTGAGCACAGCTGAAGGTTATGCTTGCAGCCCAGAAGGGCACAAGTCACATCCCAGAAGGGTTATGTCAGTTGGATTAATTAAGTCAAATCAAGCATCGTGAGCTGATGAGTATTGTGTAATGTTGAGTGGAAGCTTGTATGAAGAAAACAGGTAGCCAACTCTTACATCTTTGCAGTTATCTTAGCATACTTGTGCAATCCATTGCCAGTGACTCAATGACATTCGGGAGTGTAGGGTCAACTGATCACTGGTCCAAGAAAAACCTACCCAGAGGGAGAAAGGGAATGGTTATATGTGTCTTGCAAGTCATACTTGCATGTGAAGTCATGGATATCCTCTGTTATGTGGAGATGGGGAGAGTGGGAAAAAGATCATGGGTGCTGCTTTTGGTTACAGCTGGTGACCTGTATCTTGAACTACATCTTTGCTACTTCTGGGACCCCAGCTGCCCACTTCTGGCATGTTTCTGTAGTGCTGCATTACCAAACACTGAATCTTTTCAGTGTTTCATGTTTCTTACTCCTTTTGAAGTCAGCTCATGTGTAGGGAGCCAAGGGGTTTTGTCATGGTTGTAGGTGTGGTTTCTTTTTTTTTATGTTTTTTTTTTTCCTCTCCAGGAATCAGACTCAAAAATGTAATAGGCAATAGATTTAAGACTAACAGGAAATGATAACTTAACCAGCTCAGCACACTTGCCAGGCAGGTTTTTGCCAAATTAACCAAGATTGCAGACTAAAAGTGCGGGTGGGGTTGTAAGATGTATGATGCTGTCTGAAATTCACACTAAGTGAAGTATCCCAGATCCTCTGAGACTTAATTTCCTGACTGCTGTCTGCCATTGCTTTCCTTTGCTAGGCAGCTAAGTTGACTGTTACAGAGCACAGCAGGGAATGTGCTCCTTATTCTGTCTGGTATTGTTTGCTCTGTGTATGGTAGGAACAGGGGGATTTTCACTTATGGGTGAAAACTTAATTGTGTGAGGCATTGTACTGATAAAGGGTGGTCCCTGGGTATCTAGGTTTAATTAATCAGAAGTTTAGACAGTCTTTTAATGGTGTTTTTCAGATATTAGTGGCTGTGCTTATTAAGAATTCAGCAGCAAGTGTAAAGGAGTGAAGCAGAGGGAGACCTCTGCTCCAAACAACATGTGTTTAGCCAACAGTGCCATGCCCAAGAGATTTCCTATGTCTACAGTAATAGAAGGGCAGCAAGAAGATGGTTCCAATTACAAGAAATTTAGATTTTTATGAAGAACTGTTTGGTAGAGGAGGAGGATAATACTTTGTCTGCCAAGACTGGAGAAAGTTTCTTAGAGAATGTGGGATGTTACCCAAACTAACATAGCCTAATATTGTTACAGTTCCATAGCAAAAACACAGTTACAGAATATATCATGTTAGATACATAAATGGATATGTTTTATGTGCTTATATGGATTAGAAGAGTAAGGTTGCCTTTGAGAGAAGAAAAGGTGACCCTTTGATTGCAGCGTATTGCTGAAGTTCATTGCAATATTGTAGTTTGGTTGCCTTCTCTCCCCAGTCAACTATTTTCTGAGCTCACCTTTCAGCCAGTCTGCTTTTTTGATGTTATGACCTCTCAGCTTGCACTGCTACCAGAGCTTATGATGGGACTCTTCTGGAAGATTTATTCAGCTGAGAAACTAGGCACAAAGAAAAACAAAAATGATACAAGTTGTATGTCTATGGTTACTGTGAATTCCTAAATCTACATTTTGGGTTGAAAATACATTCTTTTTTCAAGATGTGAAAGGTCAGCATTTCCATGACTGCACTAAAGAAGTCATTGAAAATGGTTAAAAAAAAAAAATCACGAGAATGACTTTAACCATCCAAATATTTACAATTAACGTGACTCCCCCTCATATCCCAAGTTCCCATGACACTTGTGTGTGCTCCATTTCTTTCTCATTGGGGAATCCAATATTGGCAGTTTAGCTGTAATTGTGATTGAGCTTGCAATCCTAATTGAGGAACCAGTGAGGTACAGATTTTTGCTTTTATGCATTGTGCCAGAAGGGTGTTAACACTGTAGTCATGGGAGCGGGTATACAGCACTGTATTCTAAAATCCTGTCATACCTCTGCCTCAAAACTCATCACAGGTCTGTGTTGTTTCATGTCACAGTGCAGTGGAATTCTAAGATACAACAATGAGCATTTTAGACTTCATGTGTGAAACTTTTATTGGCATATGAAACGTAATTACTCTTCTTGTCTGGTAACTTGCCTGGTTGGGCATCTGAAGTTTATTTCAGGCTGCAGTGGAAGGGAAATTCAATAGGTTACAAGTGTCCATAACCCCTGTGTTCATATTAAGAAACTGATGAAGGTGAGTTAGGTAATCCCACTTTTCTTAAAAGAAATGGAATTACCTCTTGTTTAGCTCTGTCTGTGATTGTATATATGCATGGGTAGTGCAGGCCTGCTGATGCATGCAAATTTCTGGGTTCCAGAGCTCTTGATTAAAAATGTTTTCCATTGAAATGACTCTGTGAAATAATTGTTACACACAAAATCTTTAAGCTACGTAGCGAGAAGTTAGTCACTAGGTTTCATTTTGTTCTACTCACAGATGAGTTTAATGGAATTTTTTGGTTTGTTTTAATGCTCATTAGAGTAGTCAGTTCATTATGACAGTCTATATTTTGCTCACCAGGGCATGTTGGTATATTCAAAGTAGAAATGAGATGGAAGTGACTGGGCTCTTGTCCATTCCCTTTGTTTTGACTTCAGTAAAGTGAAATCTTCTCTCTTCCTGGCTCTCAGTTTGGTAATTGCTATACTCTATTTCTTCAAGGACTCTTGAAGTGAGAAGTGTTGTGTAAGTGTGCATTGTTAGTGTATTATATAGTGGCTAGCCGAAGAAAAGTAAGCATAAGCCACCATAACTCAATAATTTTCAATATCATGAACACTTCAGCATCATGAGACAATTACGTTACGAAAGTACCAAAATTATTTTAATCCTTGCTGTTCATTATGAGAAAGGATTACTTCTACTTTTCTCTTGTTCATTGATGTTCTGGTAGCTTTTCTTTTCTGTTGGAGGTTGTCTTATAAGTACTCTTTTTGATGTATATTTTACTCTTGTTCTGTATCCTGCTGGGAAAGTACTGAAAGAGCCGTATATATGTTTTTTATCATCATTGGCTTTTTCCTTATTTCTCCCTGTGGAGATGAGTCCTTACATAAATTACTGTAAGGTTTCTGTTTTCTTTAATTTTTTCATTTGTTTGTTTTGGGGTTTTTTGTTTTGTTTTTAAATTCCCTTCACAATCTCCTCACTCTCTCCTCTCCCCAACCCCACCCTGTTTTCCATTGTGAGGTCGAGTATTTAACAAACTGTTATTTAGGGGGGCACTTGTTTTCAGATGTCCTTTCACAGATGTTGTTGTTGCTTGCTTTCATCGCTTAAACATACCAGGAAACTATAGGAACCACAGGCAGAAAAAAACAGCAGCAACCAAAGGTGGTGTTTGTTCTCCCCTGCTGGCACTGGCCGCTGCTCATGCTTCCCATTGCCCAAGGATGGAGTCCAAGCAGACAAGTATGGTAAGACCCAGCTCATTGGGTGGGCAGGAACAAGGAGAGGAGGAGAGGTACTGAGGATGCAGTGGAGGGAGGACAGGTGATCTTCCCAGGCAAAGCTTGTTCATGGAAAAGACTGTGTTAGATTGGCCCACTCAGCTCTGTCTCCTCCAAATTGCCTCCATTCCCCTGGTGCCTGGAAGGAACACCAGCCATGCAGATGCCACATGCACCCTGCCTCCTTTGCCTCTCTTGATGTTTGTAGCTTGTTTCCTGCTTTCATGATACACACTAGAGATTGATACTGAGACACTGACTTTGATCTTCCTCTGTGATGCTCTGTGTGGAGCTTATGCCATTGCGGTGAGGGAGTTACTGGAAATTCTGTAGCAGTCATATCAGTTTGTCCTTGGAAGACAGCAGCATCAGCCTCTCCTGTCTGGGTTACAGATATGCTTGATTATGTTTTCAGTATTGTAGGTGCCCTTCCATGACATTTTCTGCTTTCTTTGATAGCTTTTTGCCAATTTCTAGGACCTTTCACAGATGGTAGATGAAGGTGCTGCAAGGGTGTCAGCGAGCTGTCCCCTGTTTCAGCCATGAACCCACATTTTCCTTGTTCATCCTTGTATTGCTGATGTAGTGGTAGAAGTTCTTGTTGGCTTTGATATTCTGTACAAGTCTGAACTCCAGCTGGGCTTTGGCTTTCCCAACACCACCCATGTGTTCCTGTGTGATATTTGTGTGGTCATCCTTTTCTTGCTCCTCCCGCCTTTTTGTACTGGAGCTCCTTCATGTGTTTCATGTCTCCCAAACTGGTGTCCTAATGCTTCTTGCTTTTCTGAGTGGTTATATATACTAGTGTTGTACTTTGATCTCCTTAGAGACCTTCCAGTACTCCTGTGCAGTTTGGTTTTTTTTAGAGGTATCTCCCATGAGATCCCACTTAGTTCCCTGACAGCTTCTACTCTCCTCTAGTTGGGAGTGTAGATTGACTTGGACTGGGTGTTTGTTAGTACCATTCTTTCTTCACTCTCCTCTAGAACTCCATTGCACAGAGGTCATCACACCCACTGATTACCACAGCCCCGTTTGTTCTTTTTTCCACACAAACAGTGGTTATTTTGGTTTTGTCCATATGGGATGTTTTGAGAATGCATGTGTGATCACAGTGTACCTGATGAGAGGTTCTTTTTACACATACAATGGCAGCTGTTGTCATGTACCTCCAGAAAGCACAGGCAAAAAGCAAGCATAAAGCAACAGTGGTACACCAGCCTGTACATGTCAGTGTGCAGCTGGGGACCACATGAGCAGAAGATGATGTTTAGTATTGCAAGTTTTCACTGCTCTTTGAACTCCATGGAGATTCTCCTGATAACCAGAGGCTGTGGTATAGGTTTTGACCTGTGAACCGTGCGTTGTACCTGCCTACTGCCATCCTTAGACTGCAGTAGGAGCTTAAGATGTAGTGATATAAACAGTGGTGGCAGTGAGAGCATTTCCTATGACACTCTTGATTTATTTTCCCTTTACTTACAGTAGGACAGAATTGTGGATTTCTTGGGAGTCTGTATGATGAGGTATCTGGGGAGGGCAGAAGCTATGCTTTTGAAAACAAAAGACTTTAATTTTTCTTCCTTCAGCTGCTGGGTATTGTGGAACAATGCTCTGTGATAACTTCATGGTACTATTACTTATGTTTAATAGAGTACTTAGGGCTTTTATACTAATATGTTGTTCTGTTGTTGAGTAAAAAGCAATAAAAAGTAGTAAGGTTATTGACAGCTGTCAACAATAAAAGTCCCCTGTGGAAGTAGTACTGGTCTGGTCCATGATTTATATGGCAGAACAGCAGTTTGGATGCTCCTGTCCACTGTTAACTCTGGGGTTGTGGCAGTGCAGAAATGTGCTCTAAGCTTCTAAGCTAGGGAAAAAAAAAGGAAAAACTAAAACAACTTTAGGAGTTTTTCTTTTCTAAATTCATGTTATTTTACAGATCCAAGTTAAGATATAGGTATAGACTGATTAAAATGTTAGATCTGCAACATCCACAGTTCTGTGTGATCTGCAGGCTAAAACATGCTGTGAAAACATGGCTCAGAAAACATTATTGATTTTCATTATAGAAAACTTGTAAAATAGAATAGAGAAATAGAAAGGAAGCCAAAACAGTCTGGTTGGCTTCTGAATAGTATTCATTTTATGGAATAAGCTAAAAATATCGAGTGATATATTACTTATGTTTGTTCTTGGAAAACAGTTTATAGTTTGGTTTTTGAAGCTTGAGTTTCTTTCCTTTGTTGCTGTACATGTTAGTTTTCATAAATTGATTTAGACTGAATTACTTGAAATATGCTTTGTCTTTCGCTGAATAACCCAATTCATAGTATTGATGGGATAGAGTCAGTTTAAGACAACTGTTAACATAAAATAAGTATGTAAGTTGTTAGTATTGAACACTCAAATATTAATTTATTCTTATGTTAAAATTCCATAAATACTTCTAGTCTAAAAAGAGGTCACCTTGAGTTTCCTAACAATTTTACTGTGTAGATTGTGACCTTACTGTTGTCAGAAAAAAGAACAAGTATTTCTTAAAGGCTAAACATTAAAATAACTACCTGCTCTAAAAATTTGGTAGCTTTGAATGGTTTGTGGAGGGACACTTGCAGCTTCTGTTGAATTGGTAGTTGCAAGTTTGTGTGCAAACTCCAAGCTGAAAAGAAACAAAACGGTACTCAAAAGTATCATAGAGTTATTAAGGTTGGAAAAGACCTCCATGATCAAATCCAGTCTTTGACCTAATGCCACCAAGTGCACTAAATCATTTCTCAAGGTGCCACATTTAACTGTTTTTTGAACATTTCCAGGGATGGTGACTCCACCACTTGCCTGGGGATCCTGCCCCAATGCTTAACCAGTTTCAGTGACCATGTTTGTCCTAATATGCAACCTGATAAAGTAAATCCAGATTACACATGCAGAGTATGAAATATCTGGTCCGCATGCTGTGGGCTTGTTTTTAGAAGATACTGAATATTAAGCATTCAGCAGAGTAGGTAAGTATCTGCTTGGGTTTTAGGAACTGGAGGAGATGTGTTACTTACTCATGGCACTGACTCAGGGCCAGGGTGTACCATGCAGGAACCTTACATCTATAAAAGCTGCTACTATAATCTCTAGAAGTCTTTAACAGTCTTTAAAATAATTGGAAGAAATCAATTGGATTAAATGTCCTTGTATTTTCAGGCAGAGTAATGTATTACATGTTAGGTAGTACATTACTGACATGATACTTGTTCTTAGTTTTGTTTAAACCCTGCTGCTAAGCTAATATGCAGTACATCTACAGCAAGGAAAGTTTTTGTGAAGTAGTGAACTTTAAATGTTCTTTATGGTCTAATTTTATTCATATCAAATGCTGGGATGAAGTGGGTATGAGAGGGTTTATTGTTGATTATGTACCCTGATTTTTTAATATGTTCCTTGCCTTCACTCAAAGGATCTCTAAAGCCTTATAATCTCTAAAAAGATAAATGTATTTGTTGTTATCCATCAGTTAGTGGTGAGTACAAATTACATCAGCAAATGTAGTTGGAGTGCATCCTCTGTTAAGCTAACTTTCTGTTATAAAATTTCATAATAACATCAGATGAATTTGCCTTACTCCTTTTAAAGTAAGGGAAAATATCTTTTACCATCTAAAACATGGATGACGTAGTTCAGTTACCAAGCCTTGACCATGTCTCTGGTGTGTTTAGGAGTTGCCATTTGCATTGAGTGTGTTCCTAAACTGCAGCTCCTCTGCATAATGTCATTGCCAGAGAACACAATAACTGTGCACACCCATGGGTGCCAGATGCAATTTGAATAAAAACCCCATGTGAAGGAGTATGGTATAGGCAGTAATGGCATGAAAGGGTGAAGAGGAATCAGTGAAGCTCTCAGTTCTTAGGAGCTGAAAGTAGACAGAGAGATAGAAATTCATGGTGGGAATATGTTGCCATGCCAACCAAGTAATTTCTCTAACAGGAGGAAACTGGTAATGAATAACTGCTGAGTGGGAACTTTAAGAGAAAAACATGCTCTGTGGAAAACCAAAAGGTTACATTTTTGATAATCGACCTTCACCATTCCCCCTATGAAATTCTGCGCTGGCAATCTGTCTGTCGGAGCTTCCTGCTGTCCTGTACCAGACCCTGCTGTGCCCATCTGCTAATCTGCCTGCGGTGTGGTGATGGGTACCAGTGCTGAGCCCATGCTTCAGGCTGACCCGAGCCCTTTGTGAATCGTTTCTCAAGCAGCTGTGAAAGCCAGATGTGGGTTGCACCAGTCTGTCTCCCTTAGGTGGCTGTTTTGGGTGTTCCCTTAAATCATTGACTAGCATATTTACTTTTTGTCTTCCCTATTTCTTCTGACACAATGTGAAAACTCTGCAGAGAACTGGCATCTTTAAAAAATACTTATTTCTAAACCCTGATACTCCTTGTGTTCTGGAACTTGGACATGTGTTGTTCATGTTTTGTCTGTAGCTCTTTATAGCCTTCTGATTTTATAAAAGGAGGAACAAAAAAAGACATTGAAACTTTATCTAAAATGTTGATTTTTCATTTTGTTTGTCTTGAGTTATTGCAGGAGAATTTAGTAGCGCAAGGCACTTGCATTGCTTTGCCTCCAGTGCTCTTAAAGCAGTGTTCAGCTTGCTCTGTGATCTGTGTTTAGATGAGTATTCCTACTATGACGGTTTGTGCACCTAGGATGGTATGAGCCACCTCTGGGATCAGGAGAAGTCTGACATGTTAGTAGGGAGTATCTCTGGATGAATTTGCCCCTGCTGAGATCTGAGCTGCTGCAGCTAGGCTGCTGCTGGTCCCTGGCATGGCCGAGTATCTAACAGTTTGGGTTAGAAGGGACCGTAAAGAACATTTAGTTCCAGCCCTCTGACATGGGCAGGGATACCTCCATAAGATCAGGTTCCTCAAAGCCTTGTGCAGCTTGGCCGGGAACAAATAGCTGTGCTGTCCACCTTGTGTGGATGGCTTGTGCTTCTGTGCTGCCTTCTCTCAATTCCCTTCTTCTGTTGCGTACACACAAATGTCTGCTTTCTGTGTTTTGGTTTTTTTTTTTAATTATGACCTCTGCTTTTTTTGGGCAGGGTGCAAGGACTGCTTACCAGCCTTAACAAGATTTAATGCTCCTTGTAGTAGTAGCCTTACTATTAGTTGTAGCAAAGGCTGGGTCAGACATTTGAAGAAGTTGTCCCATCCTTTGTTCTTCCCACCTCTTTCCTTCCCCAACTCCTCAGCTGCCATCCCTGAACTGATGCTAGTAACTGTGGGATTGCCTAGTGAGCCAGTTGAGCCTGACAATCTGACATAAAAGTAGCTTGGAGGGAGGGCGTGAAAAACCCAGCAAAATTTTGGCTTTCTTAGGAATCAGGCAAGTGCCAACATAGTCGCAAAGCAGAAGGAATGTGCAATGAAGGGGAAGAGTGACAGCACATGCTTGGATATGTGCTACCCTAATTCATGGCTCATGCTCTTAGTCATGCCATGTGGATGAAATGCTGTTAGGGCTTTGCTTTTGCAATTTGCAGGTGCTAAGTGACTGAACAAGGAAGGCATTTTGACTCCAGCAAAAGACAGCTAAGTGACATGACATGAAAGAATGGAGCTGCCTGACAGCAGAGTCTGTGCTTATTAGAGTGATATGGAGATTTCCCTACCACTCTGTTTTTTCTGATGGAATCTTCTGCTGTTTTTTGTTTTGTTTTGTTTTTGAATTTATTTTTCGTAGTATGAGAGATTGCACGTGTAAAAGAGCAGCAGTTCTCAGACACCATGGAGAGCTGTGTCTGAGGCTCATCCTTCATAGCACTTCTGTGTAACCTGTGCTAGTGCTATTGCTGGTAATAGAGTGTATCAACATTTTCAGCCACCCAAGGATCAAGGCCTTTATGAGGGTAAGGTATCTGTAGGCTAGAAGTCTTGGGAGCATGTCATTAAAAAAAAAAAAAAAAAAGAAAATGCAGTGGCAGAGACCTCTTAAGATTTATTGCATCATTATCTCACACGAAACAGTAAGATTGTCCTGGCATGACTGAACAAAAACAATAATGTGAGAGTACCATTATTTATTTTGCCGACCTGCTGATTATCCCTATACATTTCCAGAAGCAAAGGCATCCTAAACAGTGAGGTCTTTTGTTTCACGTAGTTTCAAATACACTCATTTCAAGGAGGGAAACCGGATCTACATCACATTTTCTTCTTCAGTGTGTTCCATAGATGGGATGTGTTCATCTCTGAGTTACTGAGACTCTGTAAGTGGGTATGGTTTCTCCTCCTGACTTCTGTTTGTTTCTGTAAAACCTGACAGATAAGCCCCTGAGCAGTTGACTTGGAGATTTAGACTGAAGAAGTATAAAGACTGATCCATTTCCTTATTGACCTGGAGGAAGAACGAGCTCCATACAAAATATACCTTCTCTTTTCAGTGTAATGAATCAGCAATTACAGCTGTCCATAGAACCTGGAGACTATACAGCTCAAGATCCAGCCCATGACATAACGCTGTTCCATCTACAGTCATAAGTTTAATTTTTAGGTTTTTTTTTTAGTTTTTGGGCGTTTTTTTTAGTTTAGTTTTTTTAAGGAATAATAATAAAGTGCAAATGTAATTCAAGAACCGTTTGGACACTGCTTGAGCAGGGAGGTTGGACCAGGTGACCCACTGGGCTCATTCCAACCTGACCCATTATGTGATTCTGTAATCTTAATATGTATCCCAAGAAAGGAACTTGAAATGAATAAATTCCCCATTTTTATGACACAAGCTTCGTAACCTGTAAGTGATGCACCAAACATGAAATTTCAATGTTTCAGCATTGATAGAGACTGTTGCTAGTGGTATGTCTTAAAAATGAAAGTCACTGGCAAATACCAGAAGGTACTTGGTCAGAATGGCATTTAACATTCAGTGATCAGCATGAATAATACTCTTACTGGTTGGACATCATTACTGTAACAGCATTAAGGTTTTGAAGCAGTTGCAACACCAGAGTTTTCAGTATGTGCCTAAGACTGTTCTCATTATGTATTTCTTGTTCTCAGTATTTTGTTTATCTATAGCACTTTGTGTATTTCTAGAGATGTTTCTTAAAATTCACTTATCAGTTTGCTCTAGGCAAAAAGTGGCTAAATTGAAGCTTTCAAAATAGCCCTCTTCCTATGAGATACAGATAAATGTATTCATTTTGGTTGAGCTTCAGTTAAAGGCTTGGTCTGATTTTAAATTCAGACTGCATCTCCTCCCAAGTAGATCATCTACATTACAGCTACCCACCACTTCAAGTCTGACCTTGAGGAAGTCAACGAACTTCTCATCATTCTCATAAAGCTTGGGGAAGGAAAGAAAACAGAAGGTTGGACTCTGCTAGGCCAAACTCTTGTCACGAATGCCCAGAACATACTAATCTGGTCAGATGTTCGGTGGAGAACCTTATCTGAGTTCAGTTGTCAGGGAAGAATGTATGGAGGAGAGTTTATCTGGGCTAACCAGCCTCTAAGTCAGAAAGGAATTAATAGATGAAAAACAACTGCTTCCATTGCGCCCTGATAAGAACAAGAAGTCTGTGCCTTTTACGAAACCCAGGTATTGGTTTTGTTGTTGTTTGGGGAGAGGTAAATGGTGCTCTAGATGGTGTCCAAATGGACTTTGTGTCCCTAATAGGGGAAAACAGCGAAAAACAGCTTTTCATCCAGTATGTCTGGTTTCCTCTTTACTATGTTATTCTAACCCCTGTGTCATGTTTCCTCAGTCTAAAAATCATGGCTAAATTATGGTCATCAACCTGTGTGTTTCACTACTCTTCTTAAATCTAAGTGCAGCTGTTTTTTAAATGCTTGACAACCTGTTCTTTATACTGGTATCCAAATGGCATCTGAGTACAGGACATGACATCATGTGGTAATATCCACAAAGGAGCTTAGCTGACACTTGAACTTTGTTACGTGGGCATGTGGTGAAACATACTGTGCATTAAAGCAGTTTATGATTGCAGTCTGGTTGTGTGGAATGAAGTGGTAGCAGTAGCAAGCTGATTTATTTAGAATCCTCATAAGCACCACGGTGAGTAAAGCTAAAGGTCCATTTGACCACACACTCCAGCAGGATCCCCAATAGGTGAGGAAAACAGGGCAGGTGGAAAAGGTTTGTGTTGCGTGATCCTTCCTTGGACATAACTTTGATCAGTCAGCATTTTTAAGTTGATTTTAAGCCCATTGCTATACTTGAGTCATTATATTTAATAGCAGCTGATGAACTCTTCCCAGTAAAACTGTTTAATCTGTTTTTTAACTTGCTTATCTTTCTGAGTTGTGGGACACTGGTGGCAATGTCGTGGCAAATGTAGGCTACTTCTTTTCAGTTATTTTGCAGCTGTTGTCCACCAATTGCATTAGGTTTATGTTGTGAAGAACAGTTTCCATATAATTTGCTATTTGGATGCTTATCATAGGACTTCAGTCATCATTTTCCAAAACCTAAGCATATTATCTGCTTTAGATATCCTTGAAAGTTCATGTCTCACATCAACCTTGTAAATGTATGCTAACATACATTTTTAAATATCAGGTTCAGGGTTCTTCTTCAATAAGTTAAGTAT
Organism: Passer montanus; assembly: GCF_014805655.1. Classification (NCBI taxonomy): domain Eukaryota; kingdom Metazoa; phylum Chordata; class Aves; order Passeriformes; family Passeridae; genus Passer; species Passer montanus. The sequence continues at coordinate 5,025,834 of NW_024367708.1, read as the reverse complement.
TTAAATGTTAAATAGCAGTGTCTGAGCTAATGATCCTTAATCTCTAGAACTGGTGGGACAAAAATCCTCTGGCCCCTTGATTTTTCACCACTGGGTAGAATGGGTACAGTAACCAGTGCAGAGTAAGGTGTTAAACACATCAATAGCATTAATAGCTCCAGGACGGGTGTGCCACTGGCCCAAGCTGGGGCCAATTAGAAATGGTGGTAATGCCTCTGTTAAGATTTAAGAAGGGAAAAAAAATGTTGCACAGATATATTTGTAGCTGGAGAAAAATAGGGTGAGAATATGTGAGAGGAACAGCCCAGCAGATGCCAAGGTCAGTGGAGAAGGAGGGGGGAGGAGGTGCTCCAGGTGCCAGAGCTGGGATTTTCCTGCAGCCCAAGGTGCACCCGTGGTGAAGCAGCTGCCCCTGCAGCCTGTGGAGGTCCATGGGGATGTAGAGATCCACCTGCTGCCCATGGAGGAGACCAGCACCAGAGCAGGTGGATGGCTAGAAGAAGGCAGCTGTGACTGTATGGGAGGCTCATGCTAGCAGGATCCTAGCAGGGTCCTGTGGACCCATGGAGAGATAAGCCTGTGCTGGACCAGGTTTCCTGGAGGACTTCCGACCCTCTGGGGGGATCTGTGTAGGAGCAGACAGTACCTGAAGGACTGCAGCTTGTGGAAGAGTGATCCACATTGGAGCAGTTCGTGGAGAACTGTTGCCTGTGGGATGGACTCAGTGAAGAAGTTTGTGGAGGACTGTGTCCTTTGGAAAGGACTCCACACTGGAGCAGGGGAAGACCTCTTCTCCCTGAGCAGCAGGAAAAATGTGTGATGAACTGATTGTAACCCACATTCTCAGTCTCCCTGTGCCTCTGCAGGGGAGGAAGTAGAGTTGAGGAACAGGTGGGGGAAGGTGTTTTTAAGATTTATTTTACATCTTGTTTTCCTACTCAGATTTTTTTAATAATAAGTTCATTTAATATCCACAGTTTGAGTCTGTTTTGCCCATGATGGTATTTGATGAGTGATCTCTCCCTGTCCTTATCTCAACCCAGGAACCTTTCCTTGTGTTTTTTCTGCCCTGTCCAGTTGTAGAGGGGAGTAATAGAGTGATTTTGGTGGGTGCCTGATATCCAGCCAGCCTTAACCCACTTCAGGTTTCCAGTGAGTTTTCATGCTTTAGGTGTTGATTGGCTTAAAACAAAAATGTTACTAAAAATTCCCCAGCCCCTGCCAAAAACAGGAGAGTCCTAAATGGAGTTAATTCTTAAAAGATATGAGGTTATTGCCATTTTTCCCAGGTCTCTCTTCCATGCAGCATTTAAAAGAATGGGTTACACTTTGTATACCATAATGTGGCATAGTTTTGAAGGCAATGTTGTGTTTCCCAAGAGAGCTGCTGTAGTATAAGTCATTGCCACCAAGACAGTTCAATTTACATGTCCAGTTTATGGGTCATCCTTGTATAGGCACGGTAAGGAGTGGTGCTCCCACATGCATTTTGTGTCACTACCTTGTCACTCAGTTTTGCAAGTTCATTCTGCAAGTCTTCCTAGATTGCTATTGAATATGATTATAAGGAAAGTCTCTGAAAAGTGACTTAAAAGCCAGAAATGCCATATGTTAAGTGTTCTTTAAAGGGCCAGGAATACTGCATATTAAATAACATGACCTTTAGTGCCAGTCTCTTGATGTAATTAGCATTGGTCTTCTCACTTAAGCAACTTCTGTATGTCAAGTGGCAAGTTCTTTCTTGGCACAATGCTGCTGAGTGTGAAGCTCTCTTGCCTAGGCAGTGTAAGTGTGCACATTATGCTTTGGCCATTACTCACTCCACTTTTTCATTGATTCTAGGCTTGATTGAATGGAAACTATTTTTTAAAAAAATCTTTTCTGTGTTTACTTTGAAATGTAAAAAATATCCCTCAGAAGTCATGGGATTATGTCTTATATCTGGAAAGTGCTAAATGGGTTTGTTGGTTATTTCTTTAAGTAGATGCACTATTCTTTGCAAATACATTGTTTGCAAAGTTAGTGACATGACCAAAGACCATTTTCTGTACACCTGAATGCTGCTTCATTGTTTGTCACTATCTTGTTGTTCTTAATTGGAACTATATTGAACGTAGGATCTGCAGAGATCTTAGTTTGTCTTTTAATTTAAAAATTACACTATCTTTTTTGATCTGCTTACCTGTGCCTGCTGTTCATAAGGGATCATTTGGATGTAATATAGCTTAAATCAAACCTAGTGAGTTTCCACTCTCATTCAGATGTTTGTTGTTAATTTCTTCAGCTTCTGAAGTGTAATCCTCATTTTCTTCCACATAAAGTTTGTCCTTGGCTTTACTGCCCTGTCTGTGGGTCCATTTAGTTCAGTGGGTGTGTTTTTCACACCCATGGAGCCTCATCCCTGTGGCACTTCCATGTGAAGGAGGATTTCTAGAGAGTTAGGGTGGCAGGACAAGCAACACATTTCCTGCATCCTGCTGGGAACAGAAGTGGAGCTTCTGGAGGTAGCAATACCTGTACACTCCAGGGTCTTGGTTTCCCATGGTGTTGAGGTCTGGCTCGTAGGTGTGTATGGAAGTGGGGAATTCAGAAAACCTTGAACTTGGATTGATTATTTCCTATGACATGAATAAGAAAGCTTCAGCATTACTTGAAGTGTTTGAGTGCATCTTCCAGAGGAAAAGCAGCATTGAGCAGTCACTGGTGACGGTGGAAATAACAAGTACAATCTGTTGTCTTGTTCATTGTGGGTTGTTTGTCATGAGCACTGAGTGAATGGAGAGCTTTGCACAAGTGATAGTGTGCATCACATAAACCAAACAAAGGGAAAACGTTCTAGGAGCAGTGGTACAATGAAGTTGTCAGTGCATGGTCCCGTTGATCCCAGCAGGATTACTGACAGAAGGCACCACTGAATGTGAGTTGATGATATGTTGCGTTCATATTTTCTGAAAAATCCCTTTGCCTGCGTTTTTTCTCTTGGGAAGCTGGGAAGCCTCCGAGAAAAAGGAAAACAATATTATCTCATTTGCTTCTTCTGTGTTTTGCTCCTTTGGAATGTGTTTGGAGATTGTTTATCAACAGGTGGTTGTTTCATTGGTTTCTGCTGTGAGTGTTTTCCCTCATTGGCCAACCAGTGCCAAGCTGTGTTGGGACTCTGGAGAGAGTCACGAGTTTTATTATTCTCTTTTTAGCCTTCTGTAAGTATCTTTTCTGTATTCTTTAGTATAGTATAGTCTTTAATATAATACTATAGTATCATAAAATAATAAATTAGCCTTCTGAGAACATGGAGTCAGATTCATGATTCCTTCCTATGTTGAGGGGCCCTGCAAATACAATACAGGATACTGGAATCTGGCTGCTCAGGCAAATGTCAGTGCCCCATTTGTTGCCCTCAGACCCCCACTTCATTTCATTGTCACCATCACATGGTATATGCCAGTCCTGCTGCCAGCACACAGCAGTACACTCTTGCCTTCTTGTCTTGGCTGCGCATGGTTGACCTCAAGCTCCTTCCTTATCACCAACAGTAGTATTCCTAGTGCATCAGATTGAGGATGGATATACAATAAAAATGATTGATTTTTTGGGAGAAGGAGGTGATTTTCAGTCCACCAGTTCCCTAGTGCCGGTGTGCAAGTCTCTATGGCAGCATGAGGGAGGAGGCAAGTTGGGGTCAGGAGGGCAGTGGGATTACTGCCTCTTGTATTATCAGCTTTTAATATCATTTTTTACTGAGGTGTGGTGCACATGCCACTCTTGGTTAAAAAGACCAGGGTGATGAGTTAAGTCCTTACCTGGTGGTAGCTAGGCCACTTGTTATTATATGAGGATTCCCAGCCTGAAGGCCTGTTCTCCGGTATTTATAGTTTTAAAATTTGCATTAAAAGTATATCCCTTTGCTTACTAAGAGTGGGGTTTTTTCCACTGGAGGGAATAAGATCAAGAAACAAAAGAAAGATGAAAAAAAAAAAACAGAGAAAAAGTTGCCTTTTGTTCTGAAAATAGATGGTTTTAATTGTTGACTGAACTCAGTATCACTTCTGGGCAACAATCACAGATTTTCTAGGGTCTGTGGAGAGATTTCCACAGTTTTATTTGAGTCAGCAGTTCAGAAATAGAACCTAAATTGCTGTTCACACTCTGGACAGCCTGATAAAATTACTTTCTTTTTTATTTTGAGGTTCCAAGGTATTAGAAAAATACAGAAAAAATACAGAAAATATTTTTGTTATGATTTTCTTTATCTGAGAAACTCTACTCAGAGCCTTTTTGCTAACAGATATAGTTCATACTAGGTAAGAACCAGCAGCAATAACTTTGTATTTCCTGGAATTCTTTTAAAGTCCGTTTTTCTATGAGTTGCAAGTTTAGTTCATGCTAAAGAGGTTGCCTGTGCTTCTTTGGGCAGTGCTCTAAATGATTCTCTTCAAAAGTCTATCATCAGATACTTGGTGACAAAAATTAATGTTGGAATGGAAGCCGTTAGGGAGCACTTCTGATTGATCTTCTGTTCAAAAGTTATTGGCAGTATGAGATATTGTCAGAGTAAGGAACGTTTCCAGTTACGTCCTATGTAATTTTGGTGAAGCAGTGAAAATGCTGTTGTTAATTGTGAACAATCGCGCTTGGATCCCTCACTCTTCTGGAGCCCAATGGTTCATACCTTAGCAGAGGTTAATTTCTCCTTCATTTATATGAAATAAGTAAATTGAATACTATGCACTTGGCTGTGTGGGTGTGTTTTGGATGAGATCTTAAAAACTGAGATCCTGTTTATTCTGTGCGGGTGTTAAAGATGCCCCTGTTATGCTGTATGCCATTTGCAAGTTACTTAGTACCATCTACCCTTTGAGATGACTGCATTTCAGCAGTGTTAAGTGTACATAGTTGCAAAATGTTTTGGGATCCTTCAAAGCAGTATTCCACGTGAGACCGTCTGTTGCACACATTTATTGTGCTTGTTGCTGTAGTGTTCCACACCATTTGTCATTATTGTTTATTGCATTCGTGATGGTTACTGTGTTAATCACATAGTTTCAGAAAGTAATCATCTGTTTAATATTTTGAGCTGGCATGGTTTAAGTTTCATCCAGACTTTTATAATGATGTGAAAAAATTTAGCTGTGAATTGCTCCCTGGCCTTCAGAAAGTGCATTAGTGATTGCTGGGAGCCTTGACCTATGTCTGTTACTGAAGCAAGCTGTAGATATGCAAGACTCCATGGAATAAAAGCCATGCAACATCAGGCCAGTATTCAGTTTTCTGAAAGTCCAGAATTTTACCCTTTTATGTAGCATTTGTGCTCCTCCTTTGGAATCCCTCAAAGTCAAGACAAAATTATCATTTATAATAATCCTATTGGGGTGAGTTAGTCCATAATTTGTATTAATACTCAAAGAAAAGCATAATAACAGGTTAATACAGAGGTAATGTGTGGAGCTAAAGACAGCTTGGCCTGCAGATATTTCCATGGCAACAGAAAGGTCCCTACAGATGTCTTCTTTCTAAACCTGATGCTGTTTATTAAAGGCTGTCTGTAGTACAATCTGTAATTATCATTAGCTAAAGAAAGGTTGTGAACGTGGGTGTACTGCTTCTCTGACTGATTTGTTTAGCACAGCTTTGAAATACAGTTACAAAAGAATATTAAAAACCTGAGATCATTTAGCAGGTTCTCTCTGCAGGTAAGCTGAGACTTCATTTGAGACTGTTGGCTAAAGCCAAGTGAAGTATCCAAACAGCAGTACAAGGATGGTAGTTTGAAATGTTGACAAACTCTTTTGGGACTATGATTATTAAAGATAAAAGAAAATGAGAAGCATGCTGGACAAATTAAAAAATGCAGAGCTGCAGATAGTAAGGGATATAGTGCACAACAAACTATTTTTTTTGTAAGTAGAAAAAAGCTTCTGTAAGTAAAGGGAGACAAAGGAAATTATGACTGTTATCTGGAGGAGAAATTGAGAAAATAATTGAAGACAGAAGAAGTTGGAATAGTAATCTACCTGTATTCTGTCTTTACAAAGAAGATAGGCTAACTTAGCATGGTTGAAGCGAACAGCAAGATGGAAGGAACACAGGCCAGAAAAAGGAAAGAACAGGTTGAAGAACACTTTTGAGTTACAAACATTCAGGTTTGTAAGCTTAAGGTGGATTTTCTTTTCTACCCAAACAACTAATTGAAGCAGTTTTGAGTTAAAGAACAATTACCTTGTAAGAACCATAAAAGACAGTGGCATCCCAAAAGAGGGCACATAGAGAGTATGTTCTTAAAAGAGACAAAGAAGGAAGATGTTGTGATTGCAGACCATTCAAACAAATTTGGCAACTTGAAAGATGTTCAGACACGTAACTCGTCAAAAGCATGTGGTCATGAATAAGTGTAAGCTGATGTTTTATGACAGTTTTGTAATAAAGTACATAGACTTTAAGTCTTGTAGTTGGTTACAGTACCGAGGACAAAAATGTAATGATGGAATGTAGTGAGCTTGTGAAACGGGCTTGATGAAATTTCTGGTTGAGATAGAATGACTTGGTGACACTGTATCTCAGCTGGGGTGAAAGAACAGTCCAAGAGTTTCTTCTTGACTTCAGTAAGGCTCTGATTAGAGTCATATGCAACATCTCAGAAACAATCTGGAAGATTTACCGTGTATATGAAATGATGACTGTGTGGGTGACTGCAAACATACAGAAGCATGTGATGTGGATGACTGCAAACAGATTAAATGGTGGTGGCAGTCTGTCTAACAGAGGGATATGTGTCTGGTGGGGTTATCAAATTACAGATGGTAGGATGCAGTTGAACATAACCACAGGATTGTTGGGACAGAAGGGCACTTCAGGAGCAGGACCACCCAGAACAGGTTGCTCAAGACTGTATATGCAGTCCCTGTGTGCATATCCAAGGCCTCCATCCTTGGAGCCTCCAAGGATGGAAGCTCCACAACCTTTCCTGGCAACTTGATTGATCATCCTGATAGTACAAAAGGGTTTTTTTCTTACGTTTAAATGGAATTTTCTGTGCTTCTTCATGCTGTTGCTTCTTGTCCTACTGGGCACCGCTGGGAAGGGTCTGGCTCCATCTTCTCTACTCCCTCTGGTAGGTATGTGTTATAAACATTAAGATCCCTCCAAATACTCTTTCCAGCTCAGAACCAGCTACCCAGCTGTTCCCTCTGGCTTGGAACTGATGTTATCCAACTATTCCCTCCAGCTGGGAACTACCACCACACTGACTTGACTGGAAGGAACGCCTTCTTCCTAGAAGAGACTCTCTTCTTTTCCCCTTGTCCCTGGCAATGACATGAGGTGGTACAGAATGAACTTCCATTTCCTGGCTGTGCCCCTTCCCTTCTACTGCAGAAATTAACCATGTCTTGGCCAGAACCAAGACAACAATGCCTTTAAACTTCCAGCTGGACTGCAAGCTTTATAGAAGACCAGATTAAAATTGGTAAACTGGAGGTGAGATCCAGAATCATTTAAGAGAAAGATCAGTACAGAAAAATAACAAATCATTTTAGATTGGAAAATTAAGTCAGTGAATGCATAACATAAACTAACTGGATAGAAGTTTGATGGGTAAACATTCATTTAGTCTAGAAAGGAGAAAAAAGGGCAGCATCCAAATTTTTTTAAAGGCTGTTTAGAGGCAGCAAAATAATGATTTAATATTCTCTGAGCGTATGATGAGAAAGTTTAGTTTTCCCAGGAAAAACCATGTAACTTTGATGATAGCTAAGCACTCTTAACAAGTTCTAGGGTTGTAAAACCTTACTTCTCAAAGTTTTAACATTAAGTTGAACGAACCTTTCTAACCTATCTGATTCAACTTCTAGGACAACAAAAGTCATTAGTTTCTACCTTAATTATCATGTTCAATGTTCCATTTCTATGCTGCTGTGATGTTGTACAAAGGAATTTCTCACTGTTGTGAGGGGTGGAGTGTCCTTTGAATGTGCTATAGGATGTGGTCTGTCACTGTTATGTTAGAATTAGGTTTTTTTAATGTTTTGCCTGGTTTTCAGTTCAGAACTGAAGCAAATGTGAAAACCTGAGTCTGCGGTCAGAATTAGGGTGATCCTGTAACTCCTGCTAGTGTGTGCATGTCTGATTAGGGGCCAACCATGTCATTACTAGAGGAAAACATTTAACAGCGGTCCAATTTACAATGTTAATAAATTATGCCCTCATGAGTTTTGCTCACTTGTTTGCCGAGAACTGACATTTAAAATTGTAGCTCAGTCAGAAGATGTTAGTTGATATTCATGGTAAGGTTCACATCTGCATTTGAAATTTAGTGATTTTGGCAGCTAGGTAAACAATAAGTAAGAGGGGTGGAGAAATGCAGCAATAGATTTGTGAAATTATTTTTTAATAATAAAATCTTGCATGAATAATATGGTACGGTGCTCTTCTGTTCATATTGATAGAGAGGCATTTTGCATATTACTGTGTGGTACAAGATCTCAGCAGATACGGGAGCAAGAATGCACCACCCCAATAACAGAAAATCAGCTAAAGACAGAAAGAAGTCTCTGTGTACCTTTGATTTATTGCTAACCTGTCTCAGCAGAGCTTTACCAGTGCCTAATCAATGTCTGAAACTTTCCAAAAATTAAAGAGAAATTCTGACTGCTTCTACAGCATTTAAAGCAAAAAGAAAGTAACTCAAGCATAGAAGACAGAAGCTACATACAGTTGAACAGGTACTTTCGCCTTCCTCTTCTTTTTCTTTTTGGTCATCATTGTAGCATCTCCTGAAGATGTGGGGGTACCAGTTGTCAGTTTCTCTGGGTCTGGATTGAAGGCACTGGAGACGGTAGTTTCATGTTCGGACTCAAGTGTTTATTATTTCTTATCAGTAAAACAGTCTCACTACTTTGAGTTCGGCACCTTTTCATTAGAAGGCACAAAATGGCTAACAGTCTCTTGTTACAAGGTCTTTTAAGACTATACTATCCATTTAAGAACTGGCACCTAGATTATTTTCCCTTTTAGCCCAATAAATGATCCCAAAGAGCCCGCAATGCGGACTTTTCTGCCAATTACAAAATGCCACCCAAACCCATGAAGAAGAAGGAAGAAGAAGCATGAAGAAGAAACCCAAGATAACACCCTGTGCCCTCCATCTTGCTTCCATCCACAACATACTAAATTTCTCAGCAGGTGATACACCTACACTACTCTCTAATTTGTTTCACCCTTTTGTGGATTCTAGTCTATCTTGAAGTCTAGGAAACTTTCTCCATGAATGAGGGCCAAAGTCAGTGCTCCCTTGGGGTTCAGGGCACCCCAGGGCAGACAGATAAATATTCCCAGTGCTCTGGGTTTCCACATGAAGATGACTTTTTTTTATCGATTATTAAGTTAATTGCAAATTATTTCTGGGTTAGTGTCAATGGGGAGAAGAGAAAAGCAGTGGTCTTGCAAACACGGGGCTGTTCCTTGAGCCTTGTGAACCAGAGCATTTTGATTCACTTATTTTCTCAGAGCCTTACAATTATTTTTTGCTTAATTGCTGCTTGCTTTAATTGCAGGAAGATTCCTGGGGGGTTGTCTATTTTATTTGAATTAGACAGTGATGGTTGCACTGTTCTAGAAGTGTGAAAGCAGAGATCCTGATATACTTGCTCGAGGCTAGTCAGTCTCTGGGTTGAATGATAAGCTGATGTATTTACTTCTAAACCGTGTCTCATGCTGAGTACACTTTCTTAATGTTGTAAGGGCTTAATCATCCACTAGTTTTTAATAAAAATGAAAACAAAAACCCCAAGACTTTATTTGTAAAGCTTTTCTTTGTAAATTAAATGAAGGAGGCACTTGCCTCAGCCTCTATGCTTTATGCAAGCGTAGATAAAGTGACTGGTGCAGCTATAACTTCTGGCATCTGTAGATGAGGTGTGTAACATAATGCAATTAATACAGATCTTCCTTCCCTAGTGATGTTTGCAGTGGCAGTTTGGATTTTGTATTGCCTTGGGATGTAGAAAATTCTGTCACAGGAGAGGAACCCCTTCTTGTTGGAGCTTGTCCTGTCTGTGGCTCCCTAGGCCTGAAAGAAATCCTGTCCTTTATTCTGTAACTACTCAGTGCAAAAGCGTGTCTGTATTTGAACACATAGCTATTTCAGTTTATTTTCCAAGTGTTCTTCAGCACAAGAGTGGCTAAATCCATATTGGTTTAAACTCCCCATAGCCTCCATCAGGTACAGAAGGGTGCAGGAGGGCTTTTCTGAAGAATTTTGGTGTCTCAAAGTTGTACATGACAAAATCCAAGGCATTTGACTGTGACACTACATGTTACATTGCTTGCTTGCTCGTATATCACAGGTGTTGGAGAAACGGGTTTTGTGTCCTGTTTGTATGTTCCAGTCATAATTACAATCAAAAAAGGGCAGTGGTATATTTGGTGTGCCTGTTAACGTCAGTGTGAAGTTTGCATTTTCTGTTCTGTGAGAGTTACAAACATCTAGCAGTGCTACAGTGAGAGCAGTGCTGGAGTGAACTGGGGGGTCTGGGACACTGTGGTTTTGTGGACACTTTCAAGTCTTTTCTTAAATAGTCTTAGAAAACAAAAAATACCATGACAGGCATTGTGTTTCATCCAATTCTGATCTGCTGTTATGTTTTAAATACTTAAAGCAATGTGGTCACTGCTTGCAACTCAAAACACAAACTAAAGAAATCCCAACACTTTTCTTTCAAGTGCTGCTGCTTTGCACACTCTGTGCATGCCCAAATCAGAGAGCTGCTGCTTGGCATTTCACTCTTCCCTGGGTCATTTAAGGTAACTCCTTCTCCTTATGTGTTGCAAAGAAAATGAGCTTCATACACTTGCATTTAAAAGCTTAGATAATTTCAAAGTTGGTTGGAGACAAGCTTGATTTTAAGATACCTTCCTGTAGCAATCATTGTAATAGGTTTCTGAATGGTGTCAAACTTCAAGGCAGCTGTTACCTGAAAGAACTGTGTTTATTGCTGCTGGAAAGTAGTAGTGAAAAGGACTTTGAAAGGAAATTGATAGTTAGCCAGCAAGGGATCGTAGTTGTAAGTGCCTGAACGATGAGGGTGCTCTGGAAAATACGCAGGTTTTAGAGGTGCAGGGAGATAACACGTCAGTGGCTTTGCTGTAGCGTGTGAGCCTGAGTTCACAATTTGCAAGCATGTCAAATTTACAGTGAGTGGGGTTCAAATGTCAAAAAAGATACATCTGTCTGCAGGATTCTGGCTATATGACAATGAAAATTTAGCTTTAAAGTAGTAAAAATAACAAATAACCCCAAATGTTGCCTAATGGTAGGTATTGGAAAAATACTAAACTAGTCTATTTCACTTACAAAGACTTCATATAAGCTTGTATTCTGGTGGGGTGCAGGAGGGGAAGAAGGAGGAAAGCCCTAAAGATGGAGTCAGAGTTGGAGTATTTGTCATGATACTGCTTTCTTTTTAAAAGAAATTCTGCTTGCTGCTGAATAGAAAAAAGACGTCTGTGGGTTTGGTTTATTTCTTTGCTTGCTTACTTGTATTTTTTCAAACTTTCTAAATAGAATGGAGTGTTAGAGGACCACTTTCTCCTCGTTTTCTAACATCACTTTTGACATAGAAAAGTTGAGAGACACTAAACAAGTGTAGTCATTGAAGTGTTTTAGATTGCCTTTACAGACAAGTATCTGGATTCTTGGGCTTCTGGATTGTTGGTGCATATATTTGTTTGAATCCACTCACCAGGGCACAGGGAATATCTGAAGGTGTCTGCTGTTGAATTTTCAGTATTTACATTGTGTATTTCCTGACTTCACATACTGAAATTCATAATCTTTGGCTCATGTCTGTGGCTGTGGTTAGGACATTTGTTTATGCATGCAAAAAAAAAATCCATTAAGAATGTCATCTAATTTTTGTGAAGTTTTCAGTTTCAGACTAACAGCTCTTTTTTTTTGAGATCAGAATAAAACCCTGTTGCCCACAGAGTGTTGGTAGTGATTGGAAACAGCTCCTAATTTAAAAATTGGCTTCTCCTTGATGCAGAACTTCTGGTATCAAATTTAATCTCTCTCCTGCTGTTCCAGTGGTTCTGCATGTCTGGGAAGAAAGTCCAAGTAAATTTTGGAACACGTTGCACAATAGCATGAATCAGTAATTCTGGACAACAAGGTAGTTTCAGGGGCGTCAGTGGGGAGCTAGTGAGAAGACCATGTTTTTATTATGGTTTAAGTATGGAGTGCAGGGTAGAGCAAGGAGAGGCTGTGCCGTGTGATCTCTGTGGGTGGCAAGAGATAATGTTTAATGTGTGGGAATGGCCTTTAGGGACATAGCCTTTATAATGGTATCTGATTTAAAACTAAAAATATGACTTGCTGCAGCCCTCTAAGATCCCTTGTAATTCTGTGCCCTCATGTCTGCTCCAAGAGCAACATGATGATGTTTGATAGAAATGGATTTAGCTGCTGTTTTAACTGGCAATGCCATATCTGTTATTTCCCTCAGGTTTTCTTTCTTCTTTGGCCCTTGTGTCCCCAGATGTCTTTCTGTGGCATCTCCTATAAATGAAATTCTTGTCCCTCTGTAACTGCAAATCAGAAGGAGTTGGCTGTAGTTACCACTACTTCTGTCCAGTTCTGGCGAGAAGATAGGAGTAATGTTCTTTCCAGAAACTTTGTTCCATTCCTCAGAACACATTAAGTATTTCAGTTACTTCTGAAATTTCTTCACTTATCTTTTAATACCTGTTTGGGTAGCATAGAAGAAATACAAAGCCAGAAAAAATAGTCTGTTAGGAAAGGAGATAATATCAAGATGTTCAGAAATATATGAAGAAATGTATGAAGAAAGAAAAATGTAGACCGTGCGTCTCTCAGAAGGACTTGTAGATGACTACATGAAAGTGGTGATGGTTCACTAGAGAGCTGGTGATGCTCCCAGTGCAGCTCAGGCCTTTGCCGAGGGACGTATCCTGTTGGACAAAACCACATATGTGGGCCGACTCCTAGGAAATAAACTTATGAACTTGCATTAATTACTGACACATTCTCTTTGAAGCCTAGTGGAATACCCAAAGGAACAAACTGATGTAAAATTCATGTCAGAGTTTTCTTTAAATGGATCCTTTCCTAATAACACTGTAAATTCAGTGAATAACAAATGCTGTGTATGGGGGAGGTGCATGGATGTAGCACAGAGGGAATAGAACTGAGGTGAGGGGATGTCCATATTTCTTACAAGCCCCTTTGGCCAGTAACACTAAGGAAGCAGCACAGGAGTATTTAACTCATGCTTGAGATTGCCCTACAACCTCTATCTTTGAGACTTCGGTAATTTTTAGGTGTTCAAATTTGTTAGTTTATACTTCCAGTTTTTAAAAAGAATGATTAATGCAATTTGCAAGTATAAAAAGCTTTTGGAATTGAGAATAGTTTATTTTTGAGTGCTTTTTACCTCTTTAGTTGCAGTGATTTCAATAACTGTCTGAAGAGTAAACTTCTTTACTTTCTCTGGTGGATAAATCAATGACAGGATCAAAACACTGAAAAGCAGGATCAGGAACTGTTTGACCTGTCTTGAAGATTGAGACAGAACAGAGCTTCTTCTTTCTTCTGCTTGCATACATTTTCCCTGTTACTTTTTGTGCGCCTTTTAATTGATTTATTTCTCTGTTAGCAGAAATACTTGTTCCTTGAGTACCAACTGGATTTACAACTTAGAAACTCAGATTTGCCGTACAAACCCTACGAATTTTCTTTGGAAATGCAATCATTTGGTAATCTCGAGAAGATTTCTCAAAGATGGAACACACTTCAATACAGAAGCTTGCAAAGCTGTGTTGTGTTTTTCCAGATATTTTAAGTCTTTGAAGAGTTTTGACAGTGCTGTACTTCTGAGTCTCAGCTGTGCCTGAGCTGAGATCATATTTGGGAATATCTGAGGATCAAAAATAGGGTTGGTTTGAAGGACAGACTGTTTCAGTTGGCTGCAATTTTCTTGAATTTTAGCAAGCACTGAATTTTCCCTGGGACATACCCATAGGTTCTGGTGAAGGCCGTTTTACTCAGGTTAGTTCATTCACCCCCAGCGCAAAAATGATGCAGAGGGTTTCTTGGGAAGTTTGTGCCTCTCGTTCCCGTTCCAGTAATCTGTGCTGCAGCAGTTGGGAGGCTGGAGCAGAATAACCTTCCGTGGTTAACTGACAGAGAAGAAAGGAATGGAAGGAACCATTATTTTCCTGTCAAGATTTCCTTGAAACAAAGAGGTGTGGAATTATGCATGCTGAGGGGTGTCTTTGGTCCTTTGATTAGCAGCAGAGGCCCAATTTCACCATCAAAAGCATTCTTAATTATAAGCCCTGTTGAAAAGGCTGCCTTGAACATTGAAGAAATGACATTACAGAGCACGTCTGTCTCTGCTTAGGTGATCTGCAAGCATTTTGTGGGAGTGTTTTATTAAGAACATTTGAAGTACACTGAAAGTAAAAGAGGAAACCTGAAATATGTTTTTTGTTTCACTTTAATCACAGCAGAAAGCGTTGCATCACTGAGGAACTCGAATAGCTGTTCCTGGCTTGAGTGTGAGAAAGCTTGCTGCTTTGCTGCCCTAGCAAAGCTGATATTCTCCCCCTGCAGCTGGTGACATAATGTGTATCACAAGGTCTTCTCAAATAAAAGACATCCATCTTGGTTATTTTATGAGTCTGCTGATTAAAGAGATTTTATTGTAATTACTATGACTAAAAGGCTACATCAGAAGATGGAAATGTTAATTTACAATCTGCTTGCTGACCAAGTGTCATGTGATAATGGATTGGGACAGACTGTGGTTTGCAAATGGACCTGAATATTTGGAGCTGCTAATTTGAAGTGGCAGATACGGTGCCTTCATGCAGGTTTCCAAAGGGACACGTTTGATTAACCGGCTGCGGTGCAGCAGTGGTTGTGTGACAGGTTGGTTGAGAAATTATCGCCTTTGGTTTTGCACTGGTGGCAGCCTTGTACATGGTAGAGGAGGAGAGGGAAGAAGCAGAAAGACAGATGACCAGGGCTTGAAGGTAAATCTCTGCCCTATAGTGACCAGACTGTGCTCCAGACCCACCACAGCACTTGCATTTCCAATTTCCATTAAACAACGGGGATTTACAATACCTATCTAGATAGGTAGAGCAGCTCTAATTCTGTCCCTTAAATATGTATATATAGTCACAGATGTATTTTTCCAGCTGCAGCATTGGCCCTCCTCTTTTTTCAGAGGCCTTATAACTCAGGATGCAAGAGTTATCAGGCACCCACACTCTGATATTTTGCCAAAAATTTGAACGTTTTATAGATGTGGGCTCAGGTGTTTTAGACAGTAATAGTGTAGGTAGCCTTATAGCAGTTTAAATGGGTTTTACTGTTTCTATGGAAATTTTGAAATAGAATATTCCATAGCAGAGGGATAATCCTTCCTGAAATCACCCATCTTGGTCTATGTGTCCTTTTAAAAATATTATCCTAATGTGTAAACTTACAAAGCAGTTTCTACATACAACTTACAAAACAATTTCTACATTTTAGTTCTTTATGTATCTTACTGAAACCTCATGTACAGGTTAATTTATTTGTGGTACTGTTGAGTTTTGTTGCAGACTCTTAGTACATGACTGTACTGAAACTTTAATTGTAACTGCCTTGAACTAACAATAAACTAAAAGAATATAGATTATTTAAGTTCTTATTTTGGGAAGTGATACTATATTACAGAAAAAATAGTTTGCAGTGCAGAACACCTCGCTGTTTGTATGGTGGTTTTGAAGTAAAATTTTTCAATTGGTCACTGTAAAAAGTAGTCATGTATCTGATAGCATCATAAGGAATTTTGTGGGTTTTTTTAAAAGAACTTAGTACTGTTGTGTATGATAGTTTAAGGATAGAACTTATGTGCAGATCCGGGACAGCTGATAAAAGGGTGTTTAGGGAGACATCACTGCTCTATAGAGCGATGTATGACATGTTTCTGTGTTACCCTTTCAATTATGTATGACTTGTAAATGATCAATTACAATTGTGCTCCAGTGGTGACAGTGGAAAAAAGGAGCAGCAATAGCCTTGTGGTATTAGGTCTGTTCAACACACTGAAGGATTGCGGGCTGGAAGCAACAAGTGCATATTGTATGGTAGGGATTTGTTTCTGGGAAATAGTCACCACAATATATTATATAGTCAGTACAAAAATATTCCTTGCTGAATGTTGTGAGCGGCTACTGAATTTCTGAAGAAGATACAGACATAGGAAGCTAGAGCTGAAAAAGGCATCTTCGTGATTGGCCCCTAAGGAGCAGATTCATGAGCACAGCTTGAAATCTAATGGGATTAGAGCTGATGTTATTAGAATTCACTCTTTTCTCTTTTGATCTTCAGCAATGTTAGGACAATATTAGGCTTTTGGTGGTGTCATAAGCAGAAATGAGTTGGAAATTCTCAGACTAAAATATTTCTTGTAATATTGACAGGAATAGTAATAAAAACTGGCTAAATAGGAAGGAGTGGTGCTCACTAGTTTTTGTTTAGTTGTTTTTTTCTAAAGGGTTTGCAAAAGTGAAAAAAAAACCAGAAAAAATAGATATGCAAGTGATGTCAGTGTTTCATAGAGATTTTTCAGTTGTTCTGCAGGTCACTCTGATTCAAAGAATAGACCTGGCCTCAAAAAATTTTCTTTATAATCCGTATCTTTATACTTACATCTTTATATGTATAGAGTAAAAAATTATATAGTGTGATTATAAACACACATATCTATGTGTATACAGTTATGTTTAAATATTTTAATTTATATTTTATACTATTTGTATATGTATCTCTATCTAAATAATAATTGTTGTTCCACTCTTCTTGATGGATCCCAAAATGAGTGGATTTGGGTTGGACATTAATATAAACAGATGCATTCTCAGGCTTGAGCTTATATCAAAGCGTTGCACTTGTTGATATCAGTTTAAAGTCAGAATGAAAAAAGGATGGAGTAATTTGGTAGGTGGCGGCAAGGCAGATGTTTTAAGTTAGGAGGTGCCTATTTTGGGGTGGCAAAAGTAATCTGCTGCATTTGTTAGGGATTCTGGATTCCACCATAGTAAACACTAAAGCAAAAGCACTGATTTCACCCATTCACTACCCTGAAGCGCATATGATGTGTTTATTGACTTTGTCACATCTCTTAATGCTGAGGCAAAATGTCAGTGGATCTGTTATAATTTTATTAGGGTGTCATTTGTGATACAGCTGATATGCCACAGAAAATAGTTGCTGACCTATATGTAATTATCCTGTGACTGAGAGCACTGCTGTGGTGGAAATTTGTGTTCAAGAGACCATGGAGGATGTACCAAAAGCCTGGGTCAGTCCTTGAACTACTGCCAGATTTTGAGTTGAGGGGCAGGGCGGGAGCAGGGCAATAAATCTTGACAATGCACAGCACTGCTGAAGAGCATGTGCACTGCAGTGCCAAATAAAGACTCTGCAGCTCACTGCCATCACTGTGGGTTTGGAAGGTAGCTGCAGTGCCGTTTCTGGCGCATGATGACATCGGGTACGTCTCCTGGCCCTGGTCCCAGGCAGCCTGTGGTGAGGCTGCCAAGGGCTTTGTGGGGAGCGTGATTTCGGAGATGTGCTTCAGCTGAGAGTATGAAAATGTTGTTCAGTAATTTTTTTCGTTTTCCAATTTTTGCACGTTTATTCAAGGTTTTGACAGAACTTTGAATATTGTTTTGTGATGGGACTTGACGTCAGTTTCAAGGGGCTCACAAGGGAGGGGACCTAGCTTTCTCCCTTGATACCATTGTTGACACCTTGCATGCCTTCATGGCATCCTCAGTCTTGTTTTCACTAGGAAGGAAAATGTGATCCTTATTGACTATAAACGGACTTTGGAGATCTCCTGGCAAGTAGTCCCACATTCCCAGAGCTTGGTTGTGTGGCTGGCAGATGATAGTGAGCAGTACTGCACACAGCAGCCTTTGGTCATAAGATCTTCTGAGCTCTCCAAAGCAGTCTCTTGACATGACTCTACCAGGAGAGGTGTTCATTGTCCTGCCATCAGCCCCTTGCATACAAGAGGTTTTCTTTGCAGTGAATGTACCAGCACTGTGTGGCTGGGATAAAAGCAGTGATTCATCACCCAAAAATAAGTGCTGTGCTGATTATAGCTGCCAAATACTCAGTCATCAGTTTCCTCCCCGTTAAGCATTTGCCACCTCTCTGACTGTGGTGTAAGCAGATGGAGGACGGTGCGAGTTAACCATTGATGAAGTCAGTCATTGCTGGAGTGAGTGGGGTCCTCTAGCTGCCCCAAGGCTTTTGGGACATGTGGGGCCTGGTCTGCAGTCCTCCCCTTTTTTTGGTAGTAATCTTGGTAGTTCAAGCAAGCAAAAAGCTACACCTTATTGGTCTTGGAGGAGAATTAAATCTGGTTGCTGTTAATGGCGATTAAATTTGGTTTTCATGTTTGCAGTCCTCTTCATCAGAAATTGTTATTCTGCAAGGTGCACCAGTTCATTGCCTTCAGTGCCAGACTGAACTTTATCTCAGGCACCTGTGCTATTTAGTAACCACACAAGTGTTGTATTATCTTCCAGTTTGTTTTACATCTGTAGTAATAGTATGTAAATCACAAATTGTATCAGGTTATATTATGGTTTCAGTAATATAAAGTCAGACAATGTTTTAATTTTCAGTAGTTTTATGATACACTATAGAACAGAAAAGATAGCAATTCACATGTGCCCTGCTCATTCTTTCTAATCACCCATGTATTTTTTAATTTTCCTTTTCAAAGATGTCTCTGTCATGAATGCAAATAATGAACTCTGCTCCATTTTATCTCTATAGTAATTCATTACTATAGAGATATTTTTATTGTGCTGGTCACTTCAGAGTTTTCTGTTGAGAATAAATTGAAACACTTCACTGGTTTCAGGTATTAAATATGCTTAATAACAGTAGTTCTCTTGATTGCCCTCAAGGTGTTAATACCCTTCTTGTGAAAGCCAAGCTGAAGTTAAAATTCAGGATTCTGACCATCCTTTAAGTCTAATGCCTTCTAAAAGCCTGTAAATGGTGCCTTATTTAAAGAAGAAGAAAAGAAGTCTTTCTGAAGCATCCTATTACCAGCTCTGTTTTAGTTTGGATGAGTAACATTGAGCTGTTTGTGCTCCCTACTGTGCTTTTCTTATTTTTACTGCAGCTTCATTCTGACCCATGTGTACCTTTGGCCAAAAGTTAATATGGACAAAATGAAAGGGATATTGGCAGATGGAGGAAATCAGGTTTTCTCAATGAGATTGTCCTTTTATAGAGACACTTGCTTCCCTTCTTCATTGCCTACCCACCCTGCAGCTTGAGGTCTGCAGTTAAGTGTTAGAAAAGGGCTGATTATGCAGCTCCCAACATGAAACCTTGCTTATCCTTTAGAATGTTTTAATTACAGTGAGAGATCTCTTTTTTCACCATACAGGTGGAATATTAGAAAAATCACCAAAGGATGTGTTTTCTTACCTTAGTTTTAGCCCCTTTCAATGCATGCATGTAAGCTGATAGCTGGACCTGGTTAATGAGGGGAAGCTTTTCCAGGTGGAAGCCCAGATCTCACACTTTGGAGAGACAGCAGCCTTGCTCTTCCCAGGAGCTCTCTGGCCTCTCTTGGCGCTACTGATTATAGGCAAAGATTACTTTTGCATAGCTCACCTGTGAACAGCTACATTGTAGACATTGAAATGCAGGATCGTTAGGCTCCCTGAAGCCTGTTTGTGGTACACCATTATGATGGAAGGTACTAGTGGATTTTTAAAATATTCAAGGTATACTCTCCCCAGATATTAAGTCTAACACACACTATTGTAATAATAAAATCCATTTGACACACTTCTTTCACCATTAGTAAATTTTCTTGATGTTATCTTGTGTAATGTAGAATTTTGGTTTATTGACTTAAGTTGCAGTGTTTTATTGAGTTTAATTGGTTAAGTTAATTTAAAGTGAACTTAAAACCCAGCTCTTAAAAGTCACAGCAAGGTTCCAAGAGGCATGCTGACTCACGAATACTGTAAGTAGAGTAGTATTTGATAACTAAGTGCCTCTGAAATTTCTGTAAGCTACTTACCTGTTAAGGAAGGAGGTTTGTCTAGATTAGTTCAATAGCACTAACATACTAGAAATACCATGTTTGATAATTTAAATAGATTATACATTATGGGGTTTAAGCCATATGGGGTTTTGTTCTAGGGTCTTTTTAAATTTTATTTGCATATATCCTTTGGCTTGAGGAATGGAGTTCAGTGCACCTTGTCCAGAGGTCTCTTTCCCTGTTGGTACATTGAACACTCTTCTATAGGGCAAATTCAAGACCAGGAATTCTAAAAGGAGGGCTTGCTTTTCCTAATTTGCTTTCTTAGATCCTCCAGTTATGAGCTAGATGAACTAAATGAGTTAATCTATTTAAATTTCTCTATGTTTCATGTAGTTTTAAGTTTTTTTTATTCTCCCTTCATTTTTACAGTGTTCTGTGTCATTACCAAAAATGTATATGGAAGGAAAATGAGTGGCATACTTCCCACTATTTATATACCATGGATCTGACCTTTCTGGCAGATCTGAAATACTGAAGGTGAGACCCAAAAACATCTGTTCCCCAGGAGGATTTGACTGCTCATTTGAGTATAGCCTGACTAGTTCTTTCTACTGGACAAAGCTAATCTGGAAGGGAAATACTGGAAAAAAATGCCTCACATCATTCACAACCTTTCATGCAGGAGAGGCCTATTGAACTCAACATGAACTTAATGATACCTTTCCAGGCACCACCAGTTACTGTGTTTGTTGCCTTTGTTGTACACAATTGCTACTGCAAGTGCTGCATTTTCATCCTAAGACTTATTTTGGTATCTTGAAGGAGTTATAAAGTAAACTAATTTTCCAGAGGTAACTGGTTTAGCCTCATGGTGATAAACATATCCCTGCATGGTAGTATCTGTTACTTTAGGATGTAAGGAAGAGGTGATTTGAAATATTGTAATTGTGGTGTGTAATCGATATTGCTATGATCAGATGTGTTAATATTGTTCTGTATATAGAAGTCTTTGGAGAGAAGTAGGATGAAGGCAAAGCATGAATTAAGTTTTACTTGCCCAACTTCTTTTCGTAGGTTTACATCTTATGTAATACTAACAAGATTGGTTGCTTTGTCTTCTGCTGTTCCTCAATCTTTTAAGTTCAAGCACATCATGACCAGCATTTTGAGAGCATTGATGCCTGAAGGAGGGTACAGTCTGCAAATTCTGGCCTAAACAAATATTCTCTCTTTTGGGATCCTCAGTATGAATAAATAACCTGAGATTTCCCTCAATAGATTCACACATTAGTTTTTTTTAGGGTTTTTTGGCAGGTGGCTGGCTCTACTATTTTAACTATCAGCCCTGTTGGGATGTATTTTTAATAGTCAGAGTGGATCAGTTGGTAAGCTGGCTTTCTTGGCCATTTGAAAAGTGCTTCCCTCAGAACAGGAGTCATTAGTTGGTTCAGCAGCAGCCCTGGTCCCTCTAAGCAATGCCTGTGTCCGACAGGACTGGTAACTGAGCTGATTCATCATCTACTATTATGCTGAACACATTATGCATCATAAAATGAAATTAGCTTCCTTTAATCTAGAAGTATATCAGCTTTGTTGTATTCCTTCATATAGCATAGCACTGTAGTAAAGTTTTTGGGCTTGTATAGCTGGCTTTGTAAAGACCAAGTGAAGACCTTTCAGTATGATAATGAACTTCCTTTGAATTTAATAAAATGCAGTATCTATGACAGATAGTAAAATAAAACTGTTATTTTCATTCTCTAGGAGAAAACTCATATTTGAAAAGGGAGAGAAAGGGCAAAAAATGGTGATCAATCTTGTAATTAGATTCCAGGATAATAAAGCTATTGATTGTGTCCTATGCAGGCACTGGATTAGTTAGTAGTTAAATATAAAGGGCTGTGTAAGCTGTACAGCTGTAAAGAAGTTGAACAGTGCACTTGAGTAGTCCCTTGTATATAAAAAGTTCTTGTTACCATGAGACATGATAAAATGCTTCATCTGTTTGTGAAGACCACCTCGTTTTATATGAACTGTGAGCCCTTCTATCAAAGTCTTGTAATGGGATTATAAAACCTCTTCACGGCACTGTTTTTGTGTTAAATGATGCCCATGTCAGCTAGCCATTTGGACATTTTGTTATGGGCAAGTATTGATCTTTTATTTTAATTGCATACACACAAAATAAACAGGTGTTTAGCCTGATCTGTTCCTGAAGTGGACCATCAGTAGGGGTTTCAGTGACAATTCAAAAGTTAAATCCTTAAATCTTCTGTTTGACTACAAAAATTCAGAGGAATGTCATTGTTTTTAACTATAATATATTACATTTCTTAAGGCCTAAAATAGTTTCTTATGTGTTTGTGGACCCCTTAAAGGTAGAGCAGCTCAGTGCTGTGTGCCTCTAATCAGGACTAGGAACAGAGGTAATGTGTATCTGTACCATGAGAGTATCTGGCTTGGTGGGTGAAATGTTAAAATTTACACTGCTGTGACTCAGACTCTGCTTTAGATGCCCTGAAACCCCATATTTTAAAGTAGAGAACAAGCAGGTAATGTTCCTGCTCTCTTTTTTACTTAGAAGCATGGGTCACTTAACCACTAATGATGTGGAAGACCTGGGTTCAGTTTGCACCAGTGCCTGAAGGGATTCAAGTCTGTCTCCCACACATGGAAGGAGAGCTCTGTTTATGAGGCTTTTTGTGATTTATGAGGTGCAGTTATGAGGCTGTTGTTCTGAGATGGGATCTTCTGATGCATCCTCTTCAAACTAGTCTGCTTTACAGGTTCTGGGATTTACAGGACAGCAGTGAGAGAGAAAGAGAATGTTTTGATCAGAGTTTACTTGCTAGGCAAATTTTCAAGAATTGTTCTCAGCAGGATTTTTCTCTTAACTGGCTGTGTATTACCAGAGAGGTAATCCATGATATCTTGATTCTGTGAAAGACAGATGATTTTAGCATCTAATTCCTGCTGTGTGCTACTGGCAGTCTACCCACATGCCGCAATTTAGCACGTAAGCCAGAGGCTGCTGACAGCTGTGCTAGATGAAGACAGGCTTACACCACCTCACACATTGCTTAGAAAATACACATCACTGATTTAATCCAGTGATTATCTAAATCATGTAGAATCAGAACTCCAGACTCCCTCCTCAGTGTCATTATTTTCTTATAAAATGCAAAGTGAAGGTTGATGTGAATCTCAGTTTTTCCAACCGAACCTTCCTTTTTGCTGGAGTCTAGTGGCAGGTGGTGGGGGTGCTGGGTGGCTTAGCCCAGCACCAGCTGGACAGGCAGTATAATGTTCTGCTGCCCTGAGAAATAACTTTCCTGCTACCTAAGTTAAGGTTTTTATTCAGTGTGGTGAGGTTTTTTCTGTCAGGGATATTTTTTTTTCCTTCTTACGAAGTTAATCTGAAGCATGTAACTCTCTCTAGCACATAATTACTTAGGATGTAGGAAGCCTTCCTTGCCATTAGAATTTTCCATAGCTGCTTCAGTCTTTCTTGGGGAAATTGTCCTGTTCACAGTTAGTAGACCTGCTGTTCTTCACTGGTGCAGCAGTTACTGTGAAGTTTGTTGTTGGGAAGTACACAGAAAATGAGCTTTTTGCCATGGCCAAAATACCTGTAAAAATGTGCAGTAGCTGCCAACCTTAACTCTATGTAGTGGATTGCAAGTCATGAACTAGGCAAGCTGTTGAAACAGCAAGAAGAGTACTGCAAAAGGGTATTACATATACTCTCAGAGCATGATTTTAATTTATTTATATCAGTGTGCCTCTAGAAAACCAGTTTGGTGAGTGGGGGAGTGGTTGGCTCTGTATCAACTATTACTGTGTTGAGGAGTAACATTTAGACCTGGTCCGCAGGAGGGCTACAAAACTGAGCTGTAGAATATAAAAACTCTCCTATGAAGAAAGGTTGAGACAGGAGTTGCTCACTCTGGAGAAGAAAAGTACCAGGGAAAGCTCCTGGGAGACCATATTGCAGCCTTTAAGTATTTAAACAAGGCTTATAAGAAAGATGAATAAAGGTCTGTGGCAACAGAACAGGCAACAGTGATTTTAAACTGAATGTGCATGGATTTAGACTGGACATAAGGAAGAGACGTAAGTTTTATGATGATGTTGGTGAGATTCAAGAATTAGTTGCTCAGAAAAGCTGTGTATTCTCCATCCTTGGACATGTTTAAGGCCAGGTTAGATGGGGTTTTAAACAACTTGGTGTAATGAAAGATGTCCCTACCCTCAGCACGTGGGTTGACTGGATGGTCTTTCAAGGTCTGTTTTCCAACCCAAGGTTTCCTACAATTCCCTACATTTGTGTTTGTGAGCATGTGTGGTAGTGGAGGTGAAATAGAGCAAAGTGGTGAGTGTACAGGCATTCTGAAGGAGGTACCTGAGCTAATCAGTGAGCACAGTTACACCGTGGCCCTGCCACAAGCAGTTCCACAGGGGAACCATGGCTCTGTCTATGCAGGTGTTGTTCTGTGTCAGAAGCTGTCTTCTGTGTTGCTTGACAGCAGAAGTCTTGAATTTCCTAAGTGAAGGTGTGAGATGCCAACCCATGTGTGAAGCAGCTGCACTTTACAGCCTCCAGTTTTCTCCTGTTAGATTATCATACCTCTAACATGCAATTACATATATATTGAAGCTAGAGATACTCTTTTAAATTCAGTGGTAAAAGAGCCCCTAAACACAAGTGTGAATTCCCCCATTTAATTTGTAATATATTAGGAGCTGTCAGTACTAATTAGCACTGTAAAATAGCTTGAGCATAACACCCACATGTCAACAAGAGTAATAGTGACTGTGTCTCAGAAGAAGCAGAATTTTGAGTATGCCTATTCAGAGATGTATTTGGTGTGCTCATCTCCATTTCGCCAGGCATGGTATTTATGGTTGCTGAAAAAAGAGAGTGAAGCTATAGTTGCTTTAGGTTACCTCATGCCCCTCTCCCAAAGTAAACAATCACACTGGGTTTGCAAGTCTTCCTTCTGAAGCAGAGCAGCAAGGCTGCGCACATGTAGGGATCAGCTCTTGCACTTTAAACTACAGTGCTCCTCAAACAGTCAGGAGGAGTATTTGGGAATGCTTGGTACCCTTGGATCCTTCCCATGAGCCTTGGCTGTTGAGAAGGGTGTATCCGTGTGTGTGTGTATGCATCTGAAAATGCAGCAATTAATTCTCAGAGCTGATGGACACATGCAGTTAAGCACCTTCCTTCTTTGACCATAACCATAATTTCTGCTCAAATATGGGTTGTGATATTGATGTGGCAAAACATCAGTTCCATACCCAGTACCAGATGTCGTGTCCTGTTCTAACATGGGGACGTGTGACAGTGCTTATCTTGATGTCACTGTTGTGATGTTATACAACATCACTTTCAAGGCAGTCCATTTATGTCTGTACTTAAAATGAAATTAAGAATTACACAATTTTTTTTTTACCAGCACAAAGCAGAATACTTTTTTCCTTCTGTCTCTCTGTGTGCTTGTAAGAGGCGCTTGTGTGCATCTTTTGCTGGCTTGGCATAGGTAGGTAATTGCACAGCTTGTGTCCTTAGGGGTACCCTAGTCTACCCCAGCCACTGCCAGTTCCTCTCCATGAGAGTGCCAGAGCCTGTCCCTGAGCTCAGTGCCATCCTCCACACTCCAGGAGGTCTCAGGTGGCACCATGTGCCTCTGCCTGGACGTCTGAGTTCAGCACTCTTAGTGAAAGAGCCAAAAGAAAACTTTGTACAGAATGTTGTTTTCTTAACAAAGGAAAAGTGTGGGGAAGAGGTAGGGAAATAAGATTTAGGTCAACCAGAAATTTGGGGAATTGCTTTCAAATGCACTAGCTGGTTATAATCAGTAAAGAAATAACAAAAAAAGATCAGAAGATATCTGATGTGTTCTTTACCTAAAGTTTAAATGGGTCAATGTGTATCATTAACAGTGGATCATTCTAATATTTACTTTTCCCTCTCTTCCTTTATTTTTAAATAGAAACTTCTACTTTGAAGTAAAACTAATTATTTTGTTGAAAAATAATTTGTGCACCAAAATAAAGCTTCCTTTTTTCCCTTTTACATTTCTTCCATGTTTTCTTTTCACAAGCAAGAGAAATAGCTTGTGTCTGGTTATCCCTGTCACCAAGGGTAGCATATAAGGAATTTTCTTTAAGTTGAAATGTATATCTCTGAGGGGGGTTCAAGAGCACTATTTTGCCTACAGTTTAGTTTTAGGTGTCTAATATGGCATTTTTATATGTATTACTTGTTGGCAAAACCCAATTGTTTTGTCTCAAATGGAATTTAATTTTAGGTATAGTAATATATTCTGAAGTTGATCTAAGCTTAGGAAATGAAGAGTTATCAAGCAGCTATTACAAATACCTTATTTGAAAGTTAATGTTTTTTTCTTTTTAAAAGCGATTAGTTCTTCAGAGCAAACTTGAAGTGATGTCATCATAAGTAATAACATGGTGATCATAGTTTTGTATTAACTCTGTTCTGAGAAAAACAAGTAAATACCCAGTTTCTTCTGATGTGTAACAATATCACTGTAATATTGTTGGCTATTAAAAAATAATTAGTTTGAGTTCATTTTAGTTCAGTTCCTAAGATGTTTATTGTTTTAAGATTAAAAGTATAAAGAAATATTGAGTGTGTACAGTTGTCTCAGATTTCAGAGGTGAGCCTTTCAAATAGTGGAAGTTGTTGCAGATACACATTGCAGGCTTTACTGTAGAGCAGAAGTACTCTGAATTATGATACTTTGTTTTATGCTATTTTTATTCAGCCCTTAAAAGTCAGAGGGAATAAAATAATATAAAGAGGATTTCATAGTCAGAATGCATTTAATTTTTATATTGAGTATTACAATGTTTTAGCTCTACTGTTACAACTCTAAATTTGATATTGTAGTGTGGGAAAATCTCTAGGGATTCTTCCCTATATTTCCCCTTCTGTAAAGTGGAAGTGTGGTTTATGTTATCTCCATGTAGACAAGATTTCTGATGACTAAAAATTTTGCAGTAATCAGTAAGTGATTATTATTGTCATAGGATAAGAACTGAAACAAGAAATCTTCATGGTCAGCTCCAGAATACTGCATTAAATGGTCTGTACTGGAGTGTTTGGCTGGTGGTCCATGTGTGGCGTCAGTGCGTTGTCCATCTCATAATCCATGTGTTGTTCTACTTAGTCTGTAACTGTAAACTTTATATAAATACTCAAAGTAGGTGTGCAGAGAGGGCTTGGTTTTTATTATTGTTTTTTTCTTCTGTAACAATAACAGTTTCCTTCTGTAACAGTGACATACCAGGACAATGAATTGAATTCCAGTCCAGAGGCATTAGGAATTAATTTCCCAAATACACATGTTCATACTTTATATGACTATTCGCTTTAAGGGTAAAAAGTCAGAAATAGCCATCCCAATTCTACTTTTCCAAAAGGCATTGGAAAAGGCTAAAAGAACATTGGTGAGCCTGAGCACTGAAGCAGTCTGCCTTTGGGCAATGTTGGTCTGCCTTTGGGAGGAAGGCTGTCTCTGCTAGTTTTGCTCAGACCCTTAGTGGGCCATTACTGCAATATGCATTTCTTGTCTTCATTTTCTGTGGAAGACTGTCACAGAGGGACAGGGTGTTTCACCAGCGGGTTTCTGGGATGTGTGCTGAGAGCAGAGGATTGGTGAACCTCATGAGTTTCAGGTCCCAGGCACTGATGGGGCATTTTGCTTTACTGGACACAAGCCCTTTTTTTATGTGGTCACTCCAAGCTTGACTTGCCTTCCACCTCTTCTCCAGGCTGGGACATGCTCTGACATCTAGCCAACATTGAAGCCTTTCTGGCCAGCCCCTGACCCAGAGGGATGAGCACCATCTCCTTCCCACCCTCATCTTCATCTTGTAGGCCTCCCTGTTGTATCTGAAGTAACAATCCTACACATCATTGTGTGGGATTTAAAGTGCCTGATTTCTTTACAAACTCACTTGATGTGACCCCTTGGAGCCTGGGTCCCTTTACTGGTAGTATCCCAGCCTTCCCGGCCAAGACTTACTATGTAACTTTCCCCTTTCAGACAGTTCCAGACCTAATCTCTGCATTTTGTCTGCCTCTGTAAGTATTTTTTCTTTCTAGCCAGTGTTATTATTTTCATAAATTTTCAGGTTTTCCTTCCTTGAGGTCAGCTCATGTCCACCTCAGTGCTGCCTGTTCCCAAAGGAAGAGTAGCAGTGGGAAGCAGGCAAGGATTTCAAGGGGGTTAATGAGCCAGACTACTTTCACCCAGGTTAACCATGCTTGGAGTAGAGCTACCCACACTTGGAGGTTGAGAGGTTTTAGATATACAAGTTCAGGCCATGTTCCCTCAGTACCAGTGAACATTACCAGCCATGTTTGTTTTACTAGGACCAACAATAAGTTTGAGGAGCAGACCGCAGAAAATGTTAGTTTTACTACAACTTTAAATGTTTTCTCTGTGGAGTGAACACTTTTTTTCAGTCAGATTTAACTGTACCTATCTCTGTGCCATCTGTTTATTTTACTGAAGAAATATCGTCATTGAGTGCAGCCTCAGCTGGGAGGTCAGAAGAACAAAATAAATTTAAACTTCAGCTTGAAGGATAGTAAACAGAAGGAGGTTCATTTGGGAAAATTAATTCTTCTGGTGGAAATTAACATGAACAACGACAGGCAAGGAAGGACATGGAGAAGCTCAGTTGCAGAGTGTAGATGACACACTTGATGTGAGTTTCAGGCATGGCACCTCCATCACTACCACGTACGTGTCCAGTAGGTGCACAGGTACTGAAGCAGTTAACAGAGACCTTCATGCCTCAGAGCAAGACTGAGTAATGAGGAATGACTGAAAAGAAGTACTGCCCAGTCTTTTGTGACTTTTCTACATCAGCTCTCTTTACCAGGTGCACAGAGTCCAGCTCAAAGGTTTGGTCATGGCTGAGTTTTGCCTGGAACTCGGTGACAGCTTGCAGGTGGTTAAAAGGTATAAATAATAGTTTCATGCATTATTTGTCATAGTTCTTTATGCTAATATATTTATGAATATTTCAGAGTAATGTGCAGGGTAAGAAAATGTATATCAAAACTTTACATCAAAATCTTAACTTATAAAATTGTTGAGTGCAAATTTTTCTTCAGGCTTTCAATGTTCCAGTGTAAGTTGAGGAGAAGGGTTAGAAAGAGAGCTGCTAGGTGATTATATGAATTCTTGTTGTCTAGAAGTTTACAAACTAACTTTTTTTAAATCCCCCAAACTGAATTGGAGTAATATAATATTTTTCCCTGGTATTTTACCTTCCCTTTACCAACTATTTATGGATTTATCATTTATTCGGAAATTATTTTCGCATCTCAAATGGATCTGTACAAGGAATACAAGTATATTACCAATATTCTTTTTATGCTTAAGCAAGTAATAATCCAAGCTCTGCACTTTTATTAGATTTGTTTCTCTTCAAGACTTGTGTCATAGCAATGAGCATTAATTTCTTTCTTTCAATTACTTCTTTCTTTGACAGAGCATTCTAGTAACACTTCTCAAATATAAGTAAAACATCTAAGCTGAACATATAGGCTGAATGTGTTTAAGATTTAGGGAACAAGGTTTTATTAAGTTTTGTTGGGTTTTGCCGCTTATCAAAAATATCACTGCAGGCCCATGTAGAATTTGAGGTATTGAGAATTTGTCCTCATTTTCAAAATATGTTTGTTTTTTTTACATTTAACACACTAGCTAGTAAAGGGCCTGATTAGTTTGTTTGGTATAGAAATCTGTAATCACTCCTTTTTTCTTCTGTACTGTTATGGAAATCCTTGGATAAACCTGTCAATTTTGGGAGAGGAGAGTCGGATGCAAAGTAATGTTAACGCTTACATTTTTGCAAACATATTATTTAAAAATAAGTAATTTCATATTAGATCTATTTGCACTTACTGTTAAACATGTTTAAAAATTAATGCTGTTTGCATAGGGATCTCCTTTCATTTTGAAGCGTGTTTCCCCAGTCCTAATTTGAGGTGTTATTAAAGGTTGCAGCACATGGTACTTTTTTAATATTGAAGTAGTTGTGGGATAACATCATAGTGTCACTGATCAGAAAAGAAAGATAGTGTTGACGGCCTTGGAGCTTGAATTCTGCTTGTGTGTTTATGAATGGTTGATTTGCATTTGATCTCCTAATTTCTTCTAAATTTGATCTCCTAATTTCTTCTAAAAGTAATTCTCTTTTTATTTTGGGGCATCTTTTGTAGATTCTACACATTTAGCAACACTCAGCTAACAAGGCCACCTATGCCTCATAGGATAGGCTAAGGGAGTTTCTTTAGCTTCTTCAGACTCACGAAGAGAATAGAAATACTATTTTTAGGCTTTGAGGGTTGGAAACCTCCACTTCAAAATCAAACTTCCAAGTGTTATGCAGAGATAATGACACATTAAGTGAATCATGAGTATTTTAAAGTGGGTATCTCTCAGTCTCTCCTGTTGAATGAATTCCAGTTTGGCTAAATGCATTTTCATTGAGCCTTTTTTAATTTTAATAATTTCTGGACTTTACCCTCTGTCTTTCTCCGTGCCGGTTGCTGCTTTTTGTTAGAGCTTCAATATGAGTCATTGTGACAGAGTCTGACTCAACCTTACTTGGGAGTGCCATCTTTTGGGGATCTCTTTTCTTCCCTGGAACACAAATTTAACCTTGACCCTGAGCAACTGTTTGTTGAAAACTGACAGTAAGACACATTCTAATTTGTGCTTCCAGAAAGGAAGCAGAAAGATCTAGTTGTCTTGCATTTTTGCCCTCTTCTTCATCATGACCTCCTGTGTTTCTCCAGTACATCCAAGCTGTGAGCCTGGAAAAGCCTACAGGAGCAGCCTTAAGCAAAAAGGCAGAAATGCCTGTTCTCTTGGTGCTTTAGCATGTGGAAACAAAATTTAAAATATTTTTCTTTGTTTTAGTTTTCAGCTGTGTATGTATTTCAGCCTTTATACAGCTGTCTGTCGCCACTGTACTGGTGCATCCTTCATGTATGGATTAATAATATTAGCCTCATCTCAAACTGAGCATTGGTGAGTCTTGGATGTGTCATCTTTTCAGAGGCATAGCAGAGTGTTTCAAGTAGAGGTTGTTTAGTTCATATTTTTGACGATTGTATTACTTCTTTTTCTGAGAGTATTTTTTTGCTTTGCTTAAAGTGGGGATTTTGAGGCAGAAGCAAATATTGTGAAGATAATTTCTCATGCTGGGAAGGGGTTTTGAAAAACATCTCTTCCTGTAACTTCAAAGAGAATTCACTCCTAGATTAGCAAAATAAGCCCTAAAAAGACTCTAAGTAAAGCTCTGGGTACTTTAGCCATAACCTACACAGCATTTTGAAGTGCCCAGGCTGCTACTTACCCTAGCTAGGTGCAGCCTCTGTGCTCGTCAGGTGCCCACAGGGTTGGGTAGGACAAAAGCTGACATGGGCAGATGTATTTCATGGCCAGCACCGACAGAACTGCAGTTTCAGGGGCATGACTTTCTACTGTATCACAAGAAAGATAAGGAAAATATTCAATTTTAATTTTAAAAGCAAACCGTGTGGAGTATGCCATGTTCTAAACCCAAGCCACCTGCTCATCTCATGGCATCAGAGTTGTAAGCAGATCTGTGTGCTATGCAAAAGCAAAATTACTCCTTCTAGATAAAGTGGGTTTTGTAATTTTAAATGTGTTGGTTTTCATTTATTGTGAAGTGTTAGAAAATCTGTGACTGCGCTGTATTTCTGATAATTAAGGTTTTACCCTCCAGGCATCATGACCAGAGCTGAAAGCTGTTCTTACTGGACACATGTTCTGCACTGCTGAGCCTTGGCATTTTGGTGCTGCAGTGGCAATGATGTGGTTAAAATTGTGGCAAGCTTTTCAGATAAAGTATGATTTTTCTTATCTCAGTCTTCTTTAACACTGACAAAACAAAATCATCTTGTCTAAAATTGCTCCTGCCAGAGCAGAATGAGGTGGGAGAGCATAATGAAAACCAAGAAGGGGTTTTGTGTGATTTGACTGAAGAGTTAAAAGCTTAGCAATTTATTTTTTAACTTCCTGTCCTCAAAGCTAGCTTATTTTATAAATGCTAAATTTAGTCTGTTCTGTTTCCGTCATCAAGGACAGCTTTTTTGGTATGCTTTCTTACAAAATGTTTGACCTTGGGAGATTGCTGCCAGAAAGGAAGACACTTCAAAAGCTGACAGCTGATTGTTGGAGGCTCGTAAACTCTGTTGTGTGGCTCAGTTGTGTGGGCTCAGTAGAAGTCCACAAAGGCTTAAAGACTCACTGTAGCTTTAGTACCCTGTGATGCTGGTGAACTGCAAGGTGTCAGGATGAGCTGCTGACAGTGACATGATTCTTGCTTTTTCTCTGGTTTTAACCTCAGCTGTGTGGAAACTATGAGCTCTTCCTTGCTTCTTTAGGGTGGGAGACACAAAGGAGTTGCCATGAGTGGAATTAGAGTAGATTTAAAAGGGGCTGTTGCAAAATTTCCTCGCAAATTAAGAGGAGGTGGAATTCAGGGGGCTGGAAAGAAGATGAAGAACTGTTCAGGAAAGGATGGCTGCCCAGCAGATAGGATGTTACCAGCCACAGCATCGCCTTGTTTTGCTCCAGGTATTGCGGCTGCTTGCGAGGTAGACTGGTTGTTTTTCCATAGTGGTCTGGGAAGAAGGAGTAAGGAATGCATTTTTATTCAGCCAAAAAAATCTTTGTGAATAGGGAAATCACGTGTTATGTTCCTGGCGGTATTTATTAATGACAAGCTAATGAAGCAGAGCACTGCAGAGAATACTGGTGTACAGCTTTAAAAGGGCAGGCACAAAAAGCATGAGCCAAGAGCATTGATTAATAGAGGCTGCAGCTTTGTTAAAAAGCCTTTTCTAGCAGGGAGCCATCTTTACCTGCTTTCCAGTTCTGGCTCAGCCTGGATTGGAGTAAGGAGTGAACAGCACAGGGATACAACAGCAATGTTGAAGAGACTTGTGTGGCTGAGATTTACCTCCACGTCCCAGCTGGTGGCAGGGCTGAAGCTGTCCCTCTGCATTGTACCAGTGGGCTGAGCAGTGAGATGAAGGAGGCCATGTGGAGATGTAACCCCTCATGTTGTATTTCCATGGTCTGGGCTGGTGTCCAGGGCAGCCCACTGAATTACAGGGACCTTCGGATGAACCCTTTCTAAGCCACCAACTGTTCTGAAAGCTGCCAAACTCTCAGCAACAGAGTTTAGACTCCTAAAACCAAAATGAAGTTTGCAAAACCAACACAGATGCCTTTGGGAGCCAGACAGGAAAAGCCTGCTTCAGATGCCCAAAGTAGCAATCCTCTGAGCCCACAAGAAGCCCAGTTCACTAGATGAGAATGGAGATACAGAATTAGAGAGACAGAAGAAATGAACACACAACTATTTGTTTCCCTTCCAGGTGAGCTGACAGAATGGCTGAAGGTACACTGACTATCGCAGCCACAGTTTTATTATCTTCTCAGTTAGAAAAGATGTAGTTCCCTTAAATAAAACTAAAAACACTCAGTGTCTAGGGAAATGAACAGTTACTTCTCAGTTAATAACATCGGTGGGAGATGCTGAGAAATAACAGCCATTCCTCTTGGCTTCCTTGCTGCTCTTCTTCCCATAGTTCCTCATTCTGGAATATCTGTCATCATTAGGAAAAGTTTACTTATACATTTTCAGAATATAATGATAAATATAATATTCAAAGTTTTGATTCACATACTGATTAAAATAGAGTTTTGGCAGCTTAGATAAAATCTGAGGTCATGGAGGAACATATACCACTTGTAGCTCACTGTAAGAGAGTGTGAGTTCTTGGGGTAGACCTCTTTGTTTACTACCAGCAGAAGAAAATAGAGCACTTGCTTACAATTTTTGTCTTAAATATGAGACATACAAACCTATTTTCATAAGGATCTGGCTGTTTTTCATAACGTCAGCTGCTATCAGTGGCATGCTGAATTTACCAAAGAAAGGGCATCCTTAGAGTTTTGTCAGGGAAAGTCAGCTATGGAAGGGCATACCAGTTGCAGTCCTGTTTGGAGAAATTCATGAAGGGGTTATAAAGGCTTTGAGATTTGTTTTGCTGCTGAAGACAGAAATAATAATATCAACTGCATTACCATAGTACACAGAGACTGTGTGGCCTGTCCTGGAGCTCTGGACAAGAAGTACCTAGGGAAGAATATATGGAGAGTAAGGAATGTACAAACAAAAGTGAACGTAGAAGAGTTGTTAAAAGACTAATTTGTATGATAGTCTGAAGTTACATGTTACTTTTTTTCTGAATTCCCAAAGGAGTAGGTGTAATTATTATAGTGAATCAAAGGCCTGTTCTTAGCATGGCTTAGAAAAATCTCTGAGTCGTGACTTGTGCTTTGTCTCAAAGACCATTAACTCTATCCATGGAACAAATACTTGGTGTGGTGTTAGCTGCAGGAGGGTTTGGGGTTCTTTACTCTTCCTGTGAGGGACCTAGTGCTGCTTGCTGCAAAGGCGAGTAAGACTTTGGGGCAGATGCGCCCCGTTTGGCAGTAGCTTTGGAGATCTGTGTGGATCCCTTGTGGCAGTGGGTCAACCTGATATTTGCATCTGGCACTCAGGGAAAACCTGGAAGTGAAGGAACGTAGAATTTCTTGCACAGTGGATTTATCTACACTGTGGATAGAGCTGGTGATTCATGCTGCTTCTAGATGACACTTGTGTGGCCATGTGCATGGGGGGATCCCTCGTCTCTCTTGCACAAGCTGATGCCATTTATCCCTCTTCTCCCAAACATTTAAGATAGGAGATGCTGCCTTTGGCCTTATGAGGGTTCAGGTGTAGCCTGTGTGGGTGTCCTTCTCCACTTTGCCTTTGCTCTGGTACCTGTCTGTTCAGTTCAGCAGAACCAGTCTGTCTGCCCAAGTGCATATAAATGAGACCTGACAAGATTAGACAAATTAATTTCCTGTGCCACGTATGTTTATGATTTTGTCTTTATGATGGCGTGGTGGGAATATCATTATAGACAATAGCCAGGATAAAGTGTTTTAGAGGAAGTTAACTGGGAATCATCATCTGGCAATTATGGGCAGGTTTGCCTTCTTGAGGAAGACCTTTACATAACCTCGTCGCTCATGGCTGGTTATGTGCTTTGAAAAGTAACCAGTTCTTCACTTTGTGTTGTTTTTAGCAGAATTTCCCATTGTCTTTATGAAAAGGGATATTTTGTTTTTGTTACTTGTACTACAACAGAATAGCCTGCTATCCAGGGTTCAGGTGAATCCATTATTTAGATGGTGGTCCCTTTATTTTAAGTTGATTTGTGTGTGAACAGAGGAAGAGAGAGCATTCCAGAGATGTTCTTGCTTTCAGATGTGGGGAAATGTCAGATCCAAGAACCAATCTAAATCAGCTGAATAGATGAGATCTACTAGAACATCTCATCTATCAGCATGCCAGGAATAATATCCAGTTAGGTCCTTATTACTGCAGTTTTCAATATGTGTTTGTATTTTTCTTTTTCAATAGATTTTCATTGTCTGATGAAGCTTGACTCTGACTCAAAGTGAGGAGGGCTTTCCTTGGAAATATCTAATGTAGTTGATTATAAAAATCCCAAAGGGAATTAATAGCGTGATTGATTGTTAGTTTATTGACAGTAGATGCATCAAAATATTTCTAGCTTAAATATTTCTGAGTTAATATTTTTAGATACTTTGTAAATACTGTAATCTAGAGATCAAGTTAATGCATTTAGAGCTGCTTAGGTCTGTACAGGGAGTAATTGTTTTGGGTCAAGTGAGGTTTGAAGGAGCAGTGGTTTGTGTTGAGGTTGGGGTTTGGTACTACACTGTGTGAATGTCTGTCTGTAGAGAAGCTGTGCTGCAGTGCAGTGGAGTTGCTTAGCTAAGGAGCTGAGAGCTGTGCTTTGTCTTATGACCAGATTATCGATGGACATTTCCATCCCTGCTCTGCCTGGTGAAAATTACTTGAAAAAACATCATTAAAGACTGGTTATTAATGATGTACTGCCAAAACTGAAAGATATATCAAATGAACTTCTCTAAGGACCTGTCTTTGGTCTAGCATTATTCAAAAATTCTATTAACCTCTTTGATGACAGAAATAAGGAAAAACTGTAAAAATAGCAGACGGCACCACTCTAGAATAAATTTAGTCCAACCAGCTTTGAAAAAACTAATCTAAAGGCATGAAATTATTTCGTGAAGTCAGGAAAATTGTTCTCAATTAGTATGGGAAATGATAATAATAACAATGGGGGAAGCTATATAATGGGCTAGTTCAGAATAATGAATTGCTGTAACCATTGCTTGCTCTGACAGGGCAGTCGTACAAATGTGTGGCTCTGTAATGACTTGTAAGTTCATTACCAATGACCATTCAGAGTGCAGAAGCCAAACAGAACTGAAGCACTGAGGGTAGCATAAGGCACCTTCTGAAAACTGTTGTGAACACAACTTCAAAGATCACTGTAAAAAAGCAAATGGGTTCTAAGGCTTGTCCTTTTAAAGCAGACACGACAGAAAGAAGCAGCCAGGTCTGCCTAGTCTAAAAGAATATAGACAAGTGGGGCGAAATTACAGTCTTTGAGCATGCAGAAAGTTGTTTGAGAAATGGTGGTAACCATTTTTTCTTCATGTCTGAGTGATGATGACACAAGAGAGTAATGCTGTGGTTTAAAATTAGATGTTGGAAAAAAAATGTTCTGTCAATATAAATAGTTTTTTACTGCTGAAGATACTAAAATTTTTGTCATTCATGACTTTGCAAAGTGCAAAGAAGCAGGATGATTTTGTACTGTTAATCCTGACACTTTCTAAGAAATGGGAGTAGAATTTTTTTTCTTTTTGATATTCTGTTTTAACAGAACATGCCTGTTCTTTGAAACATGATTTGTACTTTACAATTATGAGCTGACCCAAGAAAAGAAAACAAGTTCTGTGTCTTTCACGATCACGTTGTGTACTGTGCATTAGCAGTTGGGTGTGCAAGTCATCTTCAGCCACACGTGTAACTATGTCCCTTTGTTCTTCCTCAACAGTCTCCAAACGTCCACAACTACCCAGATATGGATGCTGTACCCTTGTTACTAAACAACATGAAGGCCGACCCCACGGAGGATTCGTTATCTACAGACCATTTCCAAACACAGACTGAACCAGTGGACTTGTCAATAAACAAAGCCAGGTCATCCCCTACAGCAGCTTCATCTTCACCAGTTTCCATGACAGCATCAGCCTCCTCCCCTTCTTCTACTTCTACTTCTTCCTCTTCCAGTCGGCCAGCTTCATCCCCCACAGTAATAACATCAGTCTCCTCAGCAGCATCTGTACCGTCAGTATTAACTCCAGGTCCTCTTGTGGCCTCTGCATCTGGTGTTGGAGGCCAGCAGTTTTTGCACATTATCCATCCAGTACCACCTTCAAGTCCCATGAACTTGCAGTCCAACAAAATGAGTCACGTGCACCGTATCCCCGTGGTGGTACAGTCGGTACCTGTTGTCTATACAGCTGTGAGATCACCTGGGAATATGAACAACACTATAGTAGTACCACTGTTGGAGGATGGGAGAAGCCATGTCAAAGGTAAGGTGGAGCCAGTTTTGTGCATCTGTGGCATCTCTGAAACTGGTCTTGTATGAGAAAAACATAACAACAATTATAAAGTTGTTAGTTTCCATACTTAATGTGTTGTTGCTGAAAAGACATACAACTTACACAATTGGGAGAAACCTTTAAAAGTCTTATCCCAGATGATCTTTAAAGTAAATAAGTTTCTAAATTAAGACTGGGTTCAGCAGTGGTGTTAGATGCTCAGACAACTTGTGGCAGGTTCTGTCCTGAGAGAAGTAAGTTTTTCCCCAGAACCTGAAGACAAGTAGGAGAATGGAAAAAATGTCAGTGTATGATATTTGTGACAAAATATAAAACATCATAGATGAACATGGAAAACTCACCAGGTGTTTCAGATTTAGCAAGGGGAGGAATGTCACAGGGATTGTTCCCCAGCAAGTAGGAAAACAATCATTGGGCTCTAGGAATGTGTGAAGGAAAGGCTTGTGGACCAAACAGCATTAGCAGATGCAGAGAAGTAGGTTTTACTAAACTTAAGGAGTGGTAGTGCAGTACTTTGAATTAGGTTTCTTCTTCCAGATTAAACAGCAGAAGGGAAGGGAGCCACCCAGAATGTTTATGTTGGGAATGAGTTTTGCAGACACAGGACCCAAGAGGCACATGCAGGTGGGAAGGGAGGAAGAGGCACATGTCAGAAGGATGGATACACTCCTGAGGTGTCCAAAAAACACAGAAAGGGGAGCTGGAAGGCAAGAAAGAGTGAGAACCCAACAGTTACTGAGGGACCAAAAACTTGTTATGGGTAGTGAGGTGATGGGTGGAGTAAGGAAAGGAAAAACAGATGTGCCCAGAAACTTTGAAAGCACAGCTTTATAAAGGGGCATTAGTGACAGAGATGGGAATAAGAGGAAAGGACTGAGATACTCATTTCAAGGCTCATTGCACATGAGTGAATAAAATACAGTAATTTTCCCCTGTAATGAGGTATTGCTTGAGGCAGAAAGGGAGGGTATTGACAGATAACCTTACCTTGGGGCTTATGAGACTGCAGGACATTTAGTCTTAGAACATCTCTTGTGTTCCTAATTGCATAGTGAGCAGGTCTCAACAACTTTTTCCTTACCTCTCATGCCTGTCTTTCATAAAGTGGCAGCTGTGTGTTATTGTACAGGACTACAGTGATGGGTCATTCAGATGTTTAGGGGTATCCTGTTGTCTATTAGTCTCTGACTCTCATACTGTTCCCTCACTACCCAAGTGGGGTCTCTGCCCTCTCAGTCAGCTTGGACACAGGAAATGAACTCATTGTTGATCTGAGTCTAGTTTTAAGCCCCAAAATTATGGTTTAAGTTTTATTGCACTTCATACAGTGGTGTAATTTTAGCCCTTTGTGCCTTTCTGTCAAGAAATTGGGAATAAAACTTGCACTTTGTACCATGCAGTCTAGGAAAAAAAAGCCTAAACAAACAGAAAAAAGAAAGTTTCAGTCTGTATTTTGATTTTGGAGCTTCAAGGTGCATGCTAACCACGAGCTCATTGAGAAATTTCCCTGTTTGTTTTCTTTTCAAAGGTGCTAGTTGGCTGTGGTAGTAATCCCCTCTATAGGAAGCACCCCCTGATCTTGTAAAACTGGAAATTCACCACCCTGGTTTCATCAACAAAATTCCTGATTTTAATGTGCTGTAGGGATTTCAGCCCATGAACTCCATGCCTTCAGACCTGCCCTGACAATGTGGCCTTTGTGCTCTAATTGGCAGAGGTCATTAGCCATTAGCCCCTGCATCATCTATTAATGAACAGTTGAAGTAAAAGAAGGTATTAACAGTTCTTCAGTTTATTAATTTTTTCTCATGAGTTGTGCTCATTTTGTTGTCCTTAATTCTTTTGATTAAGAAGTTCAGGTTAATTTAAATAAATACAATAGAAGTAAATTGGGCAGCAATCCACTCTAGGTAGTAATCTTCTATCAGCTTTTGCTGAAGTGTTTATCATTCTTCAATGCAAAACAATATAAATAATTAAATGCAGTGATGTTGCACAAAGTAGCCAATTAAATTATTTTGTGTGCAGACTAAATTCTCTTCAATGATCAGCTCTTGTGCTGATAACAAAAAATAAATGTTACGCAGATCCTAACAGGACATTGTTGCCAAATTGAATTAATTCCTAATCCTTTACTAGCTGATGGACAAATGCAGATTTGGAGTCGTCTAGAGTCACAGCTTTCAACTTCTACATGAATGCTGCTAATTTTCAGAAACAGAAAAATATGCACACTGAAAGAGTTGATCCACAGAGAGCATCAGCAGCATAATCCCTATGTTATTCCTGCATTGGTGCTAATTCAGAGACGATGTTGATGATCCAGGAGTGTCAGTTGGGAAGCACTTAAAGTTATGTTTTACATAAACCTTTGTCTAAGCCATTTTCACACAATTGAGACTGAGGCACTTTCCTGAAAAGATATATTTTTAATGTGAAAATTAATGAAAATTACATCAGACCTGAGTTCAGACATCTCCCGTTTTTCTAGGTTTCAGGTGCTGAGGGGAGCAAACACAAGAAACAGGGTATAGAGAAAAGCTTTTTCCTTGTTATTCCCAATTTTATTTTTCTCATGTTGAATTTTCCTCTTCCCTCCAGGTTTGACTAGATCAATTTAATTTTTAGGTTTTTTTGCAAACCTTCCCAGGCTGTCACCATCCCTCTAATATTGTCTCCAGGTGTTTTGCACAGGTGGCTTTCTGCTTCCCCTGATGCTTCCCAGACTTCCTTTTTCTCTCTCTCTCAGACAAAACTCTCCTGGTGGCTGCTTTTTTAGGCAGTTCAAGCAAATAGTTCTTTCTTCATGTTCTGTTTGAATTTTCTCTTCCCTCTGGCGCAAGAAGTGGCTACCTTGTCTTCTGTTTCCCCGTCTTTTTCTATTTCTCTATATTTTCTAGTTCTTCCCATCTTGCTGACTGCTCTTTGAGTGCTACTTTCAGCAGCTCTGCTTTGTCTTCCCCTCCTTTTCTCTTAATATTTCTAACCTATACTGTCGTCATCTCCTCCACCTCCGTGCATCCTTCTCCATGGTGCCATTCATTGTGGAGTTCTTTTGTCTCACCATCCTTCAGAAGAATCTCAGATCTCCATTTCTGCCTCCCAGTTTGCTGTTTATTTCTGCTGTCTATCCTGCCTCCTCTCTCCTTTTCTTTTTTTTTTGGTTGCAAGGTTTCTTTTTGTTTTGAAGACATGTAGCCCTTGTATATGCAAGGTGCCAGCAGCATCCCATCAGGTTCTGTGCCACATGCTACCCCCCAAGGCTGGCAATGGGAGACAGGGCTGTCATGCTGCAAAAGCACCCTTATGTCACAGTGATGTGCTTTTGCAGAATTAAAAATCTAGTCTAAGTCAAAGCCAGGATTGGTGCATTTTTAGGAAGTTATTAACAATGCTTAATTGGAAGGTAATTAGAGAACACTATTTTCGGTGTCGGTAATACGGCACTTACCATTTACAAATCTCAGTAAATTCCTACAAGTTGCTGACAGCACAGCACTCAGCTATGAATACACACACGGTTACATACAGACTCCCCTGCTGAGCATGCACCTTCCTGCCCTGATGCACCCACTGGGGAGGACACACTCAAGGGAGATCCCCAGGGCAATGGGGTCTCTTGCAGCCCCCACAGCACCAGCCCAGCTGTGCAAATTGCCCCCTACAACCTTCTCCTCTCATTATTTCATACACATAAACCAAAGTAATGCATTAGGGCTGTGGGGCACACAGGGACAGGGAGCCAAGCACAAGTCCTCATGGACACCACCGGGCTAGGCTGTGCCCTCTGCCACCCCCACAACATGGCAGAGTCAAAGTTCACTTCCTTCCGTGGTCACTGCTCTTGTCACAGCCTTAAAAGGTGCTTGGAGGGTTTTTTTCTGTGAGGATTAGGTGGTGGTGACTAGACATTATTGTACATTAAAATATTCCATGAAACAGCGTTATAGTCCCAGAAAAACTTTTTCCTTGCTTTTATTTGCTCCCTGTTTAGCAATGGTAAGCATTGCTAAAAGTTTAGTTAGAGGCCCAGCAGGTATGGATAAGACTGCCTGATGGTTTCCCTTAAAACCCCATCTTCCATTGCTCCAAGACTGTCTGTATGTTAACCATTGAGACTAACATTTTTTCCATCCTGCATGTCTGCCTCAAGCTATTCCTGTGTTTTCTCTTTTTTTTTCTTCCTTTAAGAGGAAATTTCAAGAAGAAAAACTATTCCACTCTTCCTGAGACTGAGCATAGAGGAAAAAAAATGTAGCATTTCCTATGTTCCAAAATTTTTTCCAGCTTTTTTTTTCCTATGAAAAACTGTTAGAACCTCATTGTTTCTAATGACATGAACCTCATGCTTGGTTTGGACCATTGTTCTTTGCTTTCAGCAGATATCCATGAATACTACCGGCAAATCATGTCTCTCTAGCAGCAAGTTTTGCCAAGTACAATATCATGAAAATTGTTTTCTGTAGTTCAGGGGAGTTAATGCCTTAATTGAAGAGCCTTT
This sequence comes from Passer montanus, assembly GCF_014805655.1. Classification (NCBI taxonomy): domain Eukaryota; kingdom Metazoa; phylum Chordata; class Aves; order Passeriformes; family Passeridae; genus Passer; species Passer montanus. The sequence goes on along the minus strand of NW_024367708.1, from coordinate 4,983,565 downwards.
TAGAAGCTCCTTCCTGATAATGGGACAAAGGGCTGGTGTAACTTTGATATTTCTGGGGTTTTGGAATCAAATTTATGGATTCTCATTCTTACTAGTTTTTGTTTTCAGAGGGCACAATCACTTGCAAAATTCACCAGTCAGAACATTATAAATTTAAATTTTCCAACTGAATTTTGTCTGCTTCCCTTGTACATAACCAGCTGTAATGACATGGTCTTGGACCTTTATTATGTTATACCTGTATATAGACCTGGAAAAATATACAGGTTTTGTCTTTTCACAGTTTGTACATGGCATATTCTTCACTGTGGATATACTAATAAGTACTAAAAGCAGTATCTTTTGCTGCAGATTTTTTGTGACTTCAAACAGGTAGTCCCATTAGATTGCATTACCCGCTACCCTTATTGTTTTTTTAAAGTGCACCCTGTTATTTCTGCCTATTGTAAAGTTTATTTCACAAAAGTAAATGCAATTTGTAGTTAAAAGATAGAAACTAAGATGTTCCATATGTTTAGAGGTCAGATTATATGGTCCGTTTGTATAAATTATGCTATGGAAGAGACTTTTAACTAAAACCAGTAGTGTTGCCTTTTTTGTTTCATGTGGAGTGATTATCCTTTCTGCATTTTAGTAGATGGTTATTTTGGATTTGAGTTGCTTTGAGGCTGGGAGTTTCTACTTTAGCTACCATCATTTTGTTGTTAAGCACAAAAATCTTCTGTGGCTGTACGTATTCAGCTGGTCCATCTCCCCCCCAGAATGTTGGATCTGTCTCCCCCTGTTTGGTTGGTTCAGCTGGAAGAAACACTAGAGGTTCTGGGAAAGCAGGAGCAGGTTGGCAGTGGCTTGGCAGGAGAGGCTTGTGTTCACAGTGGGACCTGTGCTCCTGAAGATGTTGCGCATTATTTAAGAGCTAGAGGAAACAGTAGTTTTCGCCAGAATGGAGAGCTAAAACACAAGCTGTAAGATACGCTGTGGTATTTGAAACTGAGGAGGTTGATTTGAGACAAAATGGATCAAGTTAACTATAGGGACTTCCCTAAACAGTCTTCTACTTAAATTTCCAGAAAAGTGCTACTTCTAGTGATTCACTAGTGACATACTTGGGTCTTTTCATGGTAGAAGCAAATGCCCTTTTAAGATTCATCAATATGAATTGTTCATGTTGATGTTCATTGTTCGTTTTCAGCTGGGAGGGATTGGAGGAAGGGAATGATGTGGAGTCATATTCCAGCTTGATTTGCGAAGCCCAGCATAAGCGGGATGAGCAAATCTCTTTTGACATATCCTGAGTCCCTGCACCTTTTGGAAGCTGTTAGTTCCTTGTCTTCCCCGCCAAGAATGCCTCTGGCCCTTCAGTTGTGCTTTCTCACCAGGGCTGAGCTTTGATCTCCTTGCTTTTATCCCATGAATTTGGATCCAGCAGAAACACATGCTTAAAACTTCTCGTTTATTTTCTCTCTGCCTTGGGTTTTACTGTGCCTTGGACCAACCTGCTGGAAGCTTCCTGATGTCTAAAATATCTCTGGCCTGTTGCAGTGTGTAAGTTGCAGTCTGCTACCATTGTGTAGTAGTTTCACAGTATTTTATTAATATTAAATACATTCTGTCATTATTTTCCTTGTTTACTTTTGATAATAGATTATTTGTATACTGGATGCTCAGCAAGACATAAATATCAGTAGTTTTAGTAGTTTCCTTTTTCTGTGTAGATTAGGTCTCTTGTCATTGATATAACTTAGAAAGAGAAAAGTCCTTTGTTTAAAAAATGGGTTTGTATTTTTATGTATACAACTCAAAGACATAGATGCTTAAGTATGTGCATATATTACATCCATGCAATCCCTCTTACCTCTGTATTTCTCCATATAGCTATTATTTTACAGGTTTGTGGCTTGACTGTTGAAATGATTTTAAATATTGCCTTTGATTGGGTCATAGCAATTAATATTCTCTGCTAGATTAGTTACACTGCATTCAGTGCCAGTTCCTCTTCTCTGTGAACTATAACCACTGCTAGGTGCAGTTAACTGCTAAAGCCATATAGTCCCATAAAATCTTAATAAAATCTGAAAACTGTGGAGTATGGGTAATCTTGCTATAAATTGTAATAAAAATTACCCCTGTAGACTCTATATTCTGACCATTACGTTCATGGATACTGCTGCTTTGTACATAAAGTTTTATGAAATAAATCGACCAATTCTGCTGTCCGTACTAGGCACCAAGCTGTTTTGATCAAAAATCTGATTAGTGCACTCAGAGCATTTTTCCAAGGCATAAAGCATTTATAATAAACTTTAAATAGGAAAAAAATGAAAATGAAAAATGAAAAAAATATATGTGCTTCATATAGTATGACCCAGATTAGGAGAAGGAAATTGTGAATAGCATCATTCACATGCATTTGGTAGGTCTGTAAAGACACAATTTTGTTTCCTAGAATGCATTAAAAAAACCTGAGTACAGCACAGTCTCTGAGGTCATAATTTTAAGTAGCTCCTGTACAACTGCATGTGGAAGTGTTGCTTCCACCGTTAAAAATGCATAGTGATGTCTGTTGCAATCTTTTTTGATGCTCTCCTGCTAAGTCCGTGCTGGTGTCCTATTCTCTAAAAAAACTTCCAAAGAAGGAGGATGTTCATTTGTTTCAAACAACAAACTGTGGTGTGAGGCTGACTTCCACAGTTATAAAACCCATTTTCCAAGAGTAGCCAAGAAGGATGGAGATGATTTCACTTTGCTGGATGTTTGATCTGCCCAGATGCATTTGTTATCAGAGACATTTAAGACAGTTTCAGTTTAAAAAAGAGCAGAAGACTTGCTCTTGGTCAGGAGCTTTCTTGCAATATTTCAGATACTGATCTGTGCTGTATGCCAAAATAAAGGGTCCAGAGTTATGGTTTAGACACTGCAGCATTCATAACTGCAGTGTTTCTGATGCTGGCAGATTAATTGTATATTGTGCTAAAACATGCGTGCCATACAGTTTTCTTACCCATATTTTCCATTTCCATCCTTCTAGGAGTTTGGCAGCAAATGTCTGTTTTTACTTCAATCCGTCACGCTCTACAGACACAGGGACACACATGTGTAACAGCAGTAGTAATGAGATTCTTGTTAATGTTAATTTTGACATGTGGGGTAGTATTTTGTTTTCCATTCCTAATGGAAGCGCAAAGCGGCATTACGTGCAGTTGGAGACAGTCTTTAATCTATTGTGTGCCAACATGGACTGAAATCAACCAGAGTGGAGTTTACTGGAAACAGCAGAGGTGACCCTTTCTGGCTTGTTGAGGCATCCCATGTTTCTTTTTCATTTAAACTTCCATCAGAATAAAAATCTGTGGCTGTGTTTCCAAGACCAAACCCATCACCAGTCATGGATCTGAACTGGCAAGGCTGGAGGGGCCTCCCTACCATCCAGACTGATGTCTCAGGTAGCACAGGTCTTGGTGTCACTGCCCACTGCAGAGCCGTGTAACCCTGCTTCTGACAGGCAAGTTCTAGTTGGGGGAATGGCAGGACCAGTTGAAATCCTATCATGAACAATCATGTCGATTAGCAGGTTGATAAGGCATCCTCCAAAGAAAGCAGAGTGGGGAGTTTAAAATGTGAAACAAAAGCAAGCAAACTCTGAATTTGGAAATCCTTTCAAAGAGCAGAAACAGATTTTTAATTATTTTAAGAGCGTAACAGTGATTCTTATTGTGGTGTGGTGTATTGGCAAACCTACATGTGGGTAAGTTTACAAAGTTATTAGCTGAGAAGTTAAGTAAATGCAGAAAGCTGGGTTTTTAAGCTGAAGTGAGACAGGGGTATTTCAGGATGCTGAAATTTTCTCTCTGCTTTCATACCAGCAAGCATCATCTCACAGAGTCATTTCGACATCAATTAATTACTATGTGGCTTAGCTATAAATTGAGGCAAAACTCGTAATGGTTACTTAGTTTTCTCCTGCTCTTAAATATTTCATTCATCTTTAGCCCAAGGGTCTCATGTTTGCCTTTAAATCAAAGATAGGATGTAGACATAAAATTATTTCTAGTGGATGTTCATGAGCCTAATGATAGGATGAGTTTTCATCCCTTTCACTCACAGGAAATTTGACTAGGGAAAGTGAATCAGGTTGCAGTAACTGAGAACTGCCAGTGGTGACATCAGCGTTGTGGTGTATGGCCCTTTTCATGCCACCTGCAGGCATCCAGATGCAGGGCTTCTGACAGTGCTTGTCTTTGTCTGACCACATTAGGGCACTTGAGGTGTGTATCCCTGATTAATCACTGAAAAAAACCAAAGATGTTAGGACATACCTGGCTGAAACCCAAGTGTGACAGACGGGGAGGAGATTTACCTACCACCCTAGTATCAGCAGCACACTTGTGAGAAGTGGGAGGAAGGATGCTGGGCTCTTGTCAGCCTGGAGTGATTTAAGTCCACAATCCCTTCCTTCCCAAGAGTTTCCAGAATGTGGGCAGGAGCACCAGTTAGGAAGAAGGAAAAAAGTCCCCTGCTGGTGTGGCTGTGGGCTCAGGTTATTCCCCTGGGGAGGTGGAGGATTGATCCTGTTCCAAGGGGTTCATCTGCCCTTAGCAACCGACAAGCTGGATCCTTCCCAGAGATTGTGCTTCTGTGACATGGCTAATCCTGTACCATGTCAAAACCAATGCAGCCGTGTGCCAGAAAACAAATGTATGCAGTGCTCATTAAAAAGCTCCTATGCAAGTTTAAATCTCCTCCAGCATTGTAGAACAGGCAATTTTGTCCTCAGAAGTGGGATCGGTATTGTCTGACCCCACAGCCAGAATAAATTTTAAAGCCCCAAATTGTTCAGTTTGACAGAAATAGAAGCAAGCTTATATCTGATCCAGATCAAGCTTTTTCCTACTGGCAGCTGGCAGATACAATATTAATGATGATACTTAAGTTGTGCAGTATTTACTGGCTGGTATGTGCTTTACGTGGGATCTATTTGCACATCTTCACTTAAAACAAGTGCAGGAAGTGAACTTGCTTGTAGTGCCCAGAGGGAAGCTCCTTTTTGGTACAGTTTGGCAAAGGGGCATTAAGAAGTGATTGCATGTATTTGTGGGCATCATGAGCAATTCTCTCTATTTTTCTTAGCAAAAAAGGGTCATTGTTTCTTGAGGCTAACAAGGATGGGAAGCAACGTGGCTGCCTGCAGCCTTCAGCACTTACAGACATTCTTAACTCTCCTGGCTCACCAGTCTATTCAGCATGGAGAGCTAACAGCTTGCTTCTGTAGCTCCTGTGCACTCATTCAATAGCACCTTTGTCCTGTGAAAGCAGCAGTCTCTGACTGGTTTCTTTTTTTTTGCTTGCCTCGCCTTAACCTCATTCACACTTCACAAAACCACTAGATAGCTCTGTTGGACAAATCTTGCCTTCAAGGGCAAGAAAACCAGTTAAGGTTTAGGGCTTGAGCTTTATTAATTAATGTGTCTGCCTGTGTTTTGGAGGACTCGATTCAGTGACCCAGACAAGTCCTTTCTAGACCCTGAGTTCAATGACCTTTCATGGTCCTGAGTTCAAGGAAGAGCTTGGTTGTTAGAGCAAGGTGCAGCATGAAGGGAGGTTGAAATGCATTGGCATGTTTTATGGACTTTCCTCCACCTTGCTTGCCAGTTGCATTCTGTTACTCACTTGTCCTCCACCTTTTTTATCTCATTTGCTAAACTATCTCTTGCCTACATCTCTTCATCCTCTCCTGTTTGATGTTCATTAGGCCAGTAATTACTTCTAATTCAGTGCTTATGAACCGAGGCTGGTATTTATAAACCTTGGTGCCAGGAGTTCAGCAGTTGTTCTTAGATGTCCAAGAGAAAGTCAGAGCTGTTGACATAAGCAGGAGTCATGAACTCCTAATGTGTAACAGTCCTGTGCTGCAGTCTGCACACTGCAGAGAGTGGTGAGGAGGAGATATCTGTTAGGCTTTTGGCCAGTTGGTTATTCACATGGCTCATTCCAGGGAGGAGAGCAGCTTTGAAGGCTGTTTTCCCCTAGCAGCTGCAGCCATGCTGATGAGAAAGCAGGCCAATTTCCACCAGCTGGCAGCAGCAAAGCTCAGCCTCCTGGTCGGTCACCTCAGCTCCCAAGTGCCCTGACCACCCACGTCTGCAAGCTGGAAGGAAGGGACAAACAAAGAGAGAGAGACAAAAAAGGATTTATATATGGGCTGACATAAAAACTAAGGAAATAATCCCTAGAACATTGTTTTATTTACTTACAGTCTTTAGTTAGGTTTTTTGCAAATATATAGCAGTGCTTGAAATACCTGCCTTTGAATTTACCCACTGATACATTTCCATTCCTCACCTTTTGTCCTCTCCATACTTATGTTTGGCAGCACCTTATTATATGCTCAAACAATGGAGTCTGATGGGTCAAACTGTACCCAGTGGGTACAGCAAATTGTCCCTGGGTGAAAAAGTAAAATGCTGTTTGCAACTTTGTGTCTACTAGAAGTGTACGGAGTAGGACTTACTGAGCAGAAGCAAGGAGAAGGTAATTGAGAGCTGTGATCCTGGCACATTCCTGTAGAAATCTAAAATCAATACCAGATGTCATAGGAGTCTCATTAATATCTTAAGAGCCAGCAATCTGCAGTAATAATGAAACAACGTGTCTTACAAAGAATGAAAGTACGTAAGATTGTTCATACACATTTATACCATCTCTTTTTATGTAGGTGTATTCACGCTTAAGTGATCAGAATTCACATGTAAGAAATGTATTACAGACTCAGTTATGTAACAGCTTCCATCATTTCAAGTTAAGTTTCGTTTCTGAACTAGCTACGTAAAACCTTTGCTGTAGTGCAAGTCAGATTAAACCTCAGTTAACACACATAGCTTTTTTGTTACAATTTTTAATTCTGTGAACAAATAACTAGCTCTCACAAGTGCATCACTTGTAGCACATTTAAATATTGGGCAGATACAAGCATAACGTTAATGAAATTCAAGGGGGAACTTTAAGGGGGAAATAAAAGCTTTTCTCAGAAGGTGCTAAGACAGTGGAACAGGTTGCCCAGAGAAGCTGTGGATGCCCCATCCTTGGAAGTGTTCAAGGCCAGGTTGGATGTGGCTCTGAGGAACTGGGTCTAGTGGATGGCAGTCTAGTGGAACTAGATCATCTTTAAGGTCCCTACAAACCTATGCCTTTCTGTGATTCTATGAAAATAATAGAATATTTTCTAAATTTAGAATTAATGAAGTACATAGTACTAACCTCATTCTTTTAAGAAGGAGCATTAGGGAGCAAGGCAGAAGTGGTACTTCTTTCCAGATAGTTTTCTGGGGCTAAATCAGCTGACTAGGTGGTTCAGTTGCTTTTAAATAAAATACTAGATTATCCCTAGTGCTCAGGTTGAGGTTACAGATTGAATATCATCATGTATAAGTTGTGATTTTAAGAAGCACAGTCAGAATGGTGCTCATTATGCCTAAAACAATTGAATGTTTCTAACAATTTCTAAGTTGTGTTTGTCTCATGTAGGTCATGTTTCACTGTCAACAGCCTTTGCTTTGATAAGCAAAAGGTGTTTACCATACATGAAGAAATAATAAGCAGTCCAGACATAGCCAGCATTACTGAGGCCCCTAACCTGTGCCTGTAGAAAGGTAATAGAAGAAGTACTGTGCAACTGTAAATGCACTGTGGTTCCAGAAGGAGTTGTTCCATCAGCCTACTGAATGCATTTAACAGCATTTTCCTTAGGAAATTCTGTAACATAAAAACCACGGCTGAAAGTTAGTTTACAATCAGTGTTCTTTTACTCACAGGTGGTTTGCAGCTAAGACATAAATTAAAATTTAAGACCAGCTTTCCCTGGATTCATCACTCATTTGTGGAGTGCTTTCTTTTCAAGAGCCAGCTATTCATCAGTCCTACTGTTATGGCTGCACAGCTCCTGAAGTGTCTGCAGCACTCCCATTTTTCATTGTAACTCAGCTCATTTTGTAGAGTCAGTAAACACTGTAACATAAGAAAGATGGCATAATGGCAGATTTAACTATGACTTTTGGAGCTGCTCCCTAGCTGTGGGCCCTTTGCACTGTTCATGATCTCTAAAGGGAGCCTATGATACCTATTGTCTAGGTCTGTGGTTAACCAAAGTTGAGTAGGAATGAATACCTTTCTCAAAAGTCATGTTGCAAGACCCAGAAGAAAGTGTCTTGTCTGCTCTGCAGTACAGGGGAGCACAAGCTAACGAACTACAAGAGTTAGCTCTTCAAATAAATAACCATGAATTCCCCTATTTCACCAGAGCAGACAAAATAAACACATTTTTACACAAATCTCTGCCTGTCTTTCCCCTTGCTGTGCCTCCCTTGCAGAGTCAGACATCTCTCCAGTTTTACTCTCTTCTCCAGCTGCTTTCAGTGTCTCTCAGCACTTACTAATCCTATGTGGTATTTCATGAGTAAGGAGAAATGCCTCTTTCTCCACATCACCTCTGAAGTTTGTCTATGGCACAAACAACCCCCAGTTCCTCTCAGCACTATCCCAAGTCACAGTTGTGCCCCATATTTCCCCTCTATACCCATCTCTTGGTTCCCTCCCCCTATCCTATGGGTTATGCTTTCTTCCCCTTCGAAAGACGGCAGCCAGTGTAAGAGGGGAAGGCAGGTCACCTGCATTTCTGTTCTCTCCTTTCCTGTATGTTTTTGGCAGAAAAGCTAACTCTGGTGGCCATCTGCCTGGTGCACACCCAGCTGTTCTCACTCCTCCTCCTCCACAGAACAGTGGGGAAGATAAAGTGCCAGAGCTCAAGGCTCAAGATAAAGGCAGGGAGATCACTTACCAATTACCTTTACAGGCAAGTAGGCCTCAGCACAGGGAAAAGTAATTTATTGCTAATTAAAAGTAGCAACCCCCTTTTCCAGGACTCTGTTCCTTGATTCCCAGCTCTTCTGCCTCCCCCATTACAGGGGGATGGGGTCTGGGGCCTGTGGTTAGTCCATAATTGTTCTTCTCTGCTGCTCTTTCTGCTCACACTGTTCCCTTGCTCCATTGTTGCTTCCCTGTAGATAGTAGTTCCCATCACGACAGTCTCCTCTGGGGACTGCCCCATTATACAGAACCTTCTCTCCTCCATCTCCTTGCACATTGGTATCTGCAGAGCTGTTTCACATGATCCCAGAGCTGTTAGCATTGGAAATGACTTCTGGAGATCAACCAGTCCAACATCTCCAAAAAGCCAGGGTCACCAGGAGCAGGTGACACTGGAACACATCCAGGTGGGTTTTGAATGTCTCCAGGGAGGGAGGCTCCACAATCTCCCTGTGCAGACTGTTCTTGTGCTCTGCCACCCTCTATGTAAAGTGTTTCTCGCACTTTTTTCCCTCACTCCTTTCTTGGCCAGTTCTTTTGCCTTTTCTTGAACCTGTTTTCCGTGAGACACCCCCACTGTCTGCAGGGCTCAGCTGTGCCCAGCACTGTGTCTGCCACAGGGCAGCCCTGGCTGCTCCTCATACACATCCCTGCAGCTGTTGCTGCCAGCACCTGGGCCCTTACACCAGTGCCATGCAGTATGGATGCTGTGAGCTGTGGACAGGTAAAACAATCCTGCAATTCCTGATCTTCAGGTATTTGTAAGACCTGAAACTGGATGACTTTTCAAAAAATGTGTTAGCCACATTGATACTGGTCACCTGAATGTTGGTTGCCTGTGTGAGGTTGCACACAGTGTGGAGTGAAGGATCCTTCAGAGGCTGACAGTGGTGTTGAATTGTGTCAGAAATCAGGATGACTGGAGGTTTAAATGCCTAAATTTTAATTGAGTGGAATGACATGGGTTCCATCCTGATACCTCACAATGAATGCTCAGAATCAGAGATCTCTCCTGAAATTTTGCTGTCAAATGTACTCTTAGGTGTTCTGTGTTGTACAAAGCAGATGTAACCCTTTCCCTTCCCTTTCTGAAGTCAGGCAGTGTAAGTTACTTGAGCGTACACTGGGTTTTTGTTGGATGCAGTCTGAGCAGTGATGTTTTGGTACATTGGTGTAGCCTCTGTGAATTCACAGACCTGCATGCCCCTGGCAGTGCTCACATCCAGCTGTGGCACCGCTGGGTGGCTTTGCCCACCTATCAGCTGATTTGGGAAGCTCAGCACAAGCAGTGCTCTCCAGCCTGAGCAGGCAGATGTGTTGTGCGCCCTGATGTTGTTCTGGGACAAGATTAATTTCAGCACACTCATATTAATCCATTATATGTCTCTTTCCAGCACAAATGGACCCCCGAGGCCTATCTCCCAGACAAATTAAAAGTGACAGTGATGATGACGACCTGCCAAATGTGACCTTAGATAGCGTTAATGAAACTGGATCTACAGCGCTCTCCATAGCCAGAGCAGTACAAGAGTAAGTATCACGTTCCCAGACAAGATGAGTGTTGCTGAGGTGTTCCCAGGCTGACGGAGGCACTGGTGCTGCAGGGCTGTCCTCCTGCCTGCCGGCTGCATACCTGCCAGCACTTTTCCCTGGAGATTTATTCCCTTTTTTGGAAGAGATGACTGCATCTCTTGTCTCTCTCATGATCTTTTCCTTTCTTTCTCTCTGCCCTCATTATTAGGTTGAGTTTCATATTGAAGTTGTTTCTTCCCCTTAATATACTTGGAAAGCTTGCAGTGGTTTTATATCCTCTCCAAAGAGAGACCAGGTTAGATTACCACTCAAAAACCATTTTTCCTTGACTGAAAGCAGCATCAGGAAGTTGATTCTAGTTGCTGTCAGATAGGAATTAACAGCATTTCTCCTGAAGGACAGTGTCATTGGAGGGAAATTACTGCGGGGCTTCGAACAGTTTTCCACTGTGGTTATTTTTCTGTGTACTTTTGCGAACTGGGTGGACAAATAATTTCTTAATTTAGTACCTGCACTGCTTGTTTGAAAAGAAAGAAGCAGTTTATCATGAACATTTGCAATTCTGTAGATGCATGAGGTTGGTCAGTCACTGTAGCAGCTGGAAGGGAACCAACTGTGAGGTAAATAAGTATTAATATCCCAATTTTATAGGTGAGGAAAATGAGGTTATGTGTAAAGGTCACCCTGTTGGTCTGAAGCAGAGCTGGAAATAGAACTAGAGCCTCCAGGCACTGAAGCCTGTGCTAGACCCACAAAACACGTTACTTTATCTGAGAGGTTCAAAATATGGGCATTCTGGACATTATTAAATAAAAATGGGTATAATGAAGGCCATTAGACATTGTTATTGTATATGTTATTATAGATGCATTTTTAATGTCTTAATATGGTATCTAAAAATGTTTTGCTTTGTTTTGCTGAACATCAACAGCTAAAAAAGCTGGCATTTCTAAGCCATGTTTGGGGAGGTACTGCCTTTGGTTTTTTGGGTTTTGGTTTTTTTTTTGTATTTTCACTGGTCATGTAGTACCTCATCTTCCAGCCAAGCACCATAACCGTGAATCTCAAACCAATATTCTCCTTAAGCAGAGAGAGAGGTGTTTGTGAGCAATGCAAGACAAGGTGTTGGTTCTGTGATTAGCAGGCTCCCTTTCTAACAGTGATAAAGGAGGGGAAGGTTTCGTTGCCAGTGAGGCTATTGCTTGATAGGCAGGTCCCATATGTATTTTCTATTTTCTAGTCACAACAGCAGGCCCTGAAGTGCTAAGTATTTTTTCTCAATTTATAGCGCACACAGTAAGCCAGAAAAATAAAACAATACGTCATGATTTTGCAGTAAATGATTTTGCACTGTCTAATTACTGAACAAAGGAAGTATGGAGCACTAGCAAATAATTTTAATGTATGACTGGCAGGCAGATACTGTTCTCTGTGATGGATGTTCCTTGAACATTTAGAGAATTGGTCAAACCATGGGAAGCTTTTTTAAGCTTTTGCACAATGAATTACACAGTTTGTGAAGTTAAATATGTTGAGTATTACTTGACTGGCTCTGGAGCTTAAGAATCAAATTAAGAAACTTAATAATATAACATCAACTCATTCGTGTTACAGGTTTTATTTAAACAGTAATCTGTTAGTTTATTTCAAAAGCCCCATTAGGAAAATCTAATTTGACTGTGATCTGCAATTTGTCATCTTTACTTCGTTCTCGGTCACAGACACCACACATACAGCTGCTGAGTTGAAAAGGAATGTTGGCACTTCGTGCCGCTGCACTCAGTCTATTTCTTACTTGGTCTGCAATATTGTGCCCTACGGGCGGGCTCTATTTTGATTTTAGGCATCTAATATGTACCTTAATATTAGATGTTTAGCAAAGGACTCCACTGAAGAAGCAGCTCTCATTGTACATAGCCTTGTTACAGAGAGGAAAGTGCCTCTGAAGCCTTCCAGAGGGAGATCCTGTGTGCTCAATTTCAGCATCTAAACTTAGCAGAGAGGAATTTCCTCTGAGGACATGGAAAGGCACCTCCTGTTCTGCTGAATAACCAGGCAGCATAGGAACATGCATAGAAAGACTTCTTCAGCAGTCAGTAAAGTGTAGGTCAAAGCTAAGTACCTGAGGGAGGCAGGCTGGCCCTCGAGTCTGGATGACTGTCCCACAGAGTGTGTTGTTTTCAAAGTGAGCTTGTATGCTCTTTCTGGTGAATAGTTGCCAAAAAAATAACTTCTTGCAAAGAGTGACTGGGAACTGCACTACAGTACTTCCAAAGCGATGGCAGGATCCTTTTCTTCAGTACCAGTTGGTGTTGTACAGTCCTGTCTTTGTTAAACACAGTACCAATTTGTAGGTGCTTGGTAGCAGGTGTGAGACAGCAGTTGATCTTTTCCTGCTTGTTTTTCAGACATGTTTTAAATTATTCTGCATAAAGATTATGAATATATATATGTATTTGCTTACTGCCACCTATTCTCTAAGAGCAGTAAGGGGGTTCAGACTCTGGGGTTTTCAGTATCTGGTGGTGGGAATTTGCTTTGGGTTGATCCTGTAGAGCCTCTCACACAGCATGGGGCTGTGGGTGATTGCCTCAGTGCCTTGCCTTTCCTTGCCTCCTGCCTTTCTCTGTGTGCTGTCGGTGGGGCTCACAATTCATCTTGCCTGCCTGGGTATCTGCATCCCAGTCAGTTACCTCACTGCCTGCATACAGGAGCACTTAGCACACACACTCAGGCAGCAATCCCTCTGCCCTGTTGGAGCTGTCTAATTTAGGGGCAGAGAGAGCCTCCAGGCTGTGAGCTCCCGTTCCTCTCCGTTGCCCACGTTGGTGCAGACAGCTGCCTGGGACACACGTCAGCGCTGCAGATCCCTGGTGTGAGGTGAGGCCAGGCAATCCACAGTGCCTGACTGGGGAGCTGCTGTGCCAGAAACTGGGAGTGGCAGCACTGTACTGAATGCTCCTGCATCTTCCCTCCATCTCTGCCACGTTTTAACCACAGGGAAATCAGTTCTTCAGTTTTTAGGGAGAAACTGTTGTTTTAATACAGCCATCTTTAAGCTTGTTATTTTGGAAATGACACTTATCTAGGTGGGTCACAGGACAGTTTGGAATGCCTGTTGAAAGCTTTACTTTTCTTGTCCTCTTAAACTGGGTGGCATCCACCTGTGTTGCTGCTTTGTTTCGGGTCCACTGTAGTCTTATAGCAACAAAATTCTTAGGAATAAAAATTGTGATAATGAAACACTACGAGCCACGTGTTTGGCATTAGTTCTTATTTACACAAACAGAATGTAATTTGCTTGCATATTTGTGAAGTGACCAAGTATGACTATTTTTTCTCAGGAAAATTGCCTTCTTGCTGTAAGCTTTATGTTGGCTGAGCTTCCAGACTTCTTTCTCAGTAGTTCTTTTGGAATGAGTTCATAGTTCTCCTTCAGTTCAACAAACCCAATCAATAATGTAAAGTTATAGATAAATAAAGTCATTATTTCAAGCAGGGTACTTCAGTGAAATTTCTTCCTGTGACAGTGCTGGTTTATGGAAGTCGCTATGTCTTACAAAATATGGACTAAGAATTGTTTATTAATCTCAGATAATGCGTTCTGGCTGATAATAAATATTGCAACATTATGTAGATTTCTGTGGGCTTTGCATTGTAAGCAGCATTTCATCCTTCCTGTGGCATGTTTTACAAACTCATTTTGACATGTAACATCTAACAAAGAGCAGATTTGCCTCTATATGCCTGACACCGCTGATGCTTATTACACAGCAAGAATAGCATCATATATTCAGAACCAAATCTCCGATATGCTCCAGAAATCTTTATGAAGCCAAGGGAGGAGAAGGCATTAGTCAAGCTATTAGTCAAGACCAGTAAAACTTTTTTAGGATCCCTCATAGTGGCAACATGCTTTTCCCTCAGCCTGGCAGCCTTTCCATCCCTAGGTAGAACTGATGCAGGATGGCCTCAGGGACCATCTCCATGGCACATAGTAATGCAAATCCTGAGCAGAGCTTTCATCTCCTTATTTCCTGCAGACTTGTGTGGTAAAATATGTTGTTTTATAGCATGCAGCTCTCCCTCACTGAATATGCACAATTTGAGATCTCCTACTTGCAGAAGCTGAGGGCGGAAGCAGGATAGGCAGAGGGTGATTTTTAGCATCAACTTTTGATCAGTATGTTGGTAAAAATCCAAAGGTGCAGAAATTCCTCTTTCTAGACTTCTTTTCTCCTTAGGTGTTTTAAGTGGAGGAAACCCCTTTGATGGAACCATTTTTTCTTTCAAATGTCAAGGAAAAGAGGAACTGTGCATATAAATTGATGATGCTTCAGATAGTGTATTGTTTTTCTGGAGTAAGGGGGAGACAGAAGTTTCAGAGAGGAAATCCTGTCTACTTGTAGTTATGGCTACAGTTAATTCACAGAGATGGGCTTTGTCATTTGTATCTGACTGCTCTAACCTTTAACATGGATTCCTCTTTGGGCTGAGCTGTGTGCCTCAGAGTGCTTGTATGAAAATGAGATTAGGGACTGTACCCCTGTTCTCTTTGGCTACTTTATGTGATTGATACATTGGTGCTAATGTGATCATCTTTATTTTTAAATTCTCTGGCATCTATTACTGCAATAGTAGGAGTTCGTTTTGGATACTGCAGTAACAAAAAGGAGACTCCACAACAGACAGACAGCATAGCACCATTCCAATGTACTCTCTTAAATTAGTATGTGCTTTTCAAATCTGGGGTTTTTTTTCCCCTAGATCTCTTTTTTCCTCCCTCCTCTTCTTCTGTGTAAATCAACTTCTTTGGTTTATTTTTATTTCTTTAGAAGTTTGTATCTTTGTTTCCGTCAGCTGTTCATTTTCTACACTGGTATGGTTTGTTTTCCTGCATCGGTTGCAATCGTTACTACTGTTGTGCTATTCATTATAGGGAACTTTCACCTCATTTTTCCCTTCCACTTGCAGACAAAATACTTTGTCCCTAGTCTCCAAAAAACATAAGTTTCAGCAGTGTTTGTGTGAACTTTGCTTCCCTCTTCTCTGGTACATCTGCCCGTGCTCATTTTAAAGCTGGCACACAACTGAGTGGTGATTTTACATATGGAGAACTGGCTAGTGCTCATCCAGAATTCTTCAATAAAGGATTTTTTTTTTCTGCTGGAGAACACTAATTGGTTTGAAGTGAAATTGTGGGAATATATCAGTTTCAGTTTTACTTGTCTCATGAAGAATACCCAAGTCTGGGATGCATTTTTCCATTGCAGCAAGACTTTAGAGCAGAAGGTTATGTAGTTGCTGCAGTTGCAAGGAAATTGGACCACACACTCAGAAAGAACTGTCAATGGGCCTCTGACCTCCCCACAGGCTGTAACATGGTGACTGCTGCTCCTTGGCCTCCTCCAGAGTTGTTCTACAAACTGAACTGACTTGCTAAAAGTATTGAGAGGCATTTGTGCCGGTACATAAGCGAAAGACAGTAGTGATATAGAGCCTTGCAAGGCATCTGTGTTATGGTTGGTGCCCCCACTGTGTCATTATTTCAGGAATGTTTCTCTTCTAGTTTTGTTTTATTTTTTGTCAGCAGTCTCAAGTAAGTATCCTGTGGCAGAAAAGAAGAAGTTTCTGCAGTGAAAAGTGTTGCTGGTTTGGATGTTGGCTACCGACCCAAGGGCACTGCTGAGCTGGCACTGTGTGCTGTGTCTTAGCTACCTTAGGCAACCTCTGGGTAGTGCTGGACTATCCATTTTGGACATAACCTTGTAGCAAATCACATCTCTCACAATGCAAAATATCTAAAATTTAGGCTCAAGAATTTTGGATTTCTTAGTGGAGAGATATTTCTAGGTCCAGTCATCTTTTCAGTTATGATCAACTACCTTTCAAAAGGTTATCTGTCTTCCCCAGCAGCTGTAAATGAACCTGGACAAGTGGTTTAGAGAGTGATAGAACTTTACATTGCTGAAGTTATACATGAGGAAACCCCCTCTATGTTATTTTCTAAGGCCATGCTGGAAGCCTGTGGCTTGAGAAGAAGCTGATTTAGTACATCTAAATTTGACCTGCCCCAACTACTACAGGTGTGATTTCCCCTACATGCAGCTCAGACAGCTTGTCAAAGAAGTACTGGCTTCTTCTACAGTGGGTTTATATGGCATTTTATAAAGCTATTTCCAGCAAAATCTGAATACTCAGAAACAAATTGTTTGTTTATAAAAATGAATTGGCCTGAAGCCCTTATTAAGGACTTCAAGAGCTTGAAAGACCTGTATACCTTTGGGAATTGCTCTTTAGGCACTGAGTATGAACCTGAGGTTTCAGTAATTAAATAAACCCATATTATTCTAAAAAGGTTCCTTTTTTAAAATATGTGATGTTTGACAAAAGGAGAGTTGGGCAGTAAAATCAAAAGATGCCACCCTGTGCATGCACTAGGATTTTTTGGTATGATAATTTTCTGTTATATGTCCCAAGGCCTTTTGCCAGAATACCATAATTCCCCATCAGCCAAAGGTCATTAGAAACAAGGACTAGGTGAATGACAGCTGTAAATCAAAACCAGCTTCTACAGAGAAATGCACATCACTTCCTGCTTTGAAAGGGCTGTGTTGCTGAAATGGAAGTGTATTAGGAGATAGGGGTATTGTCAGATTGTTCCCTGAAGAAAGCTAATTTGAAAATAAGAGTGCTTTTATCTTGGTCTACATAAAATCGTATCTTCCTGTCTCCTCTGTCAGAATAACTTTCCATGACTATTGAGTAGGTCATTCTAGAGCTTTTACCATACCATTGCTAGGAGTAGTTTTTTCCTTTTGAGAGAAATATTTAAATTAATTGCATAATAAGCTTAAAGAACTAAGGAGTACTGATTCTGTTAAAGTCCAAAATCCTTTTTCTGTTTGCCATAAACTTTGTTTGGTCTGATCATCAGTCCTGAAAGTAATCATTAGTTTCAGGAGTCTGGATATTAAAGAAAATAAAAGTAACACTTAGGCTGTTTGGGTGACCATTATCTTGCAGTGAAAGAGTTACACATATTGGTTAATTGATACCTTCTGTATGTCTTTTTCACTTCCTTTATCTGTCACAAAGAAACTTTTAAAGATGTTGTTTCCCAGCTTCACTTTAATGTCTGTATTGAATTCACATATAAATGTTTTCTTAACATAAATTAAATTTGTTAATTAATTTAAGTTATAGTCTATGAAATTTTAATAATTTTAAGGTAGTTGTCAAACATTGCCATTATTGGAATTTTACATTACTAAACATGTTTGCACAAACATGCTTTGGAATCAAATGCCATGAAACAATAGCATGTGATTATCATTCATAAAGCATTTTTTATCTTTGGAGTGCTTTGCAAACATTAACTAATTAAATTGTACAGGTCCCCTGTGTGTTCAGATATTATAATTATCCACAGGTTAGTGACTTGCTCAAGGCCGTGCAGCAAAGGAGAGAATGAGTTGGGATCAGGTACATCTGCCTCTTACTCCCATGCTTAATCCACTAAAATGTGTTGCTCCAGAGTGAAGCTCGAGTCATTAGTTGTTGGATATGTGAAATGCATTTTATGGATAGTGAGGCAGACTTTCTGTAATTGCTTGAAGAGCATGACACCAAAGAATGAATTATAAATAACATTATGAATTACTACTACCCAGCTAGCAGTTTGTACACCTGTTTGGCATCTCTTTCCCCTGGTGATGCGTTATTCAGCTTTTTATGTTTTGTCTTTCTAAATCAGCACAGAAAGCAGGGGCAGAGCCGTGTGCCTGAAGAAATTTAGAGCTATAACAAATACTCATAGGTGTGGATTGGATAGTGGAACACTGCCAGGAAAAGCCACAATAAAACTTCTCAGTGAACTGCTACTTTGACTTACTGATAAGAAAAAGAAAGAGCATTGTCCTCTGCTGTCACTTGAGCCAAAATTACTTCTTGTTTCATTATCTAGATTAGATAAGTTTTTATCTTTCCTTTTCCATAAGGCAGTTCCTGTGATTTTGACAGACGTACATGCAGCACAATTAAATCTTAATAGCAGCGCTTACACTGATTTATGGAAATATTGTCCTGAGTGTTTAGGTCAATGCATGCAAAACCACTAAAGTTGTCTAGGTCACGGGTATGTAAACTGCATGCAAAGGAGGGAACTATTAAGGGGGGAAACGCTATTTGGCACGGCATAATTGAATGAGCATGTAAATACCAGAATAAAAAAAATTAACCTGCTTTTTTTTCCTGCCATTTTCCTTTCTCCTGCATAATGGGAAAAGATTGTGGTAGGTTTCCCCATCTGTTAGTTAAATCCTCTTTGACTAGTAGTGATTTCACCACAACCTCATTTCTCACAGCAAGTTCTTTTTTTGCTGGAGATAAAAGAGGAGGGAACAGAAGCTCTTGGATGATGGATATCAAGACAGATTGTTTGATTTTTTTTTTTGTGTTGAGCTTGTGTGCCAAGGAGGTGCCACTGTCCATGTGTATGTGACTTTGAACATGAGCATTACTATTCTGAATACATCACAGAAAGGATACTTGGACCTCACAGCCACCACACATACAAAATTGTTCTAGTCAAAATAAAGGAATTGAAAGCTAAAACAAAGGAGTAAAGCAGCACAGTGGCTGATATTGTAGCATCTAATCCTGGAGTAATGACAGTCACAGGTTTCAGAGTCAAACTCTGCACCTCCATCATTAGAGCAGTGACAAAAGATGTGTCAAGCATGAGGGTCTGGGTTATATTTTTCTTTATTTATCCTTGCGAGATATACTGAGTTGCCAGAGGATAAAGCAGTGCAAGGAAATAGGAAAGCTGAGGCAGGCAGAAAATGAGGAAGAGACCAGGGTGGATCAGAGGAGGCAGCAACTGCAAGAGCTCTCTGGTCTAGCCTGTGTTCTAGCTCAGGGGGGCATGGGGCAGGCTGGCAGGCACTGAAGCCAGAGGTTGCCCTAGAAAGTGCTCTCCTTAAGGCCTTATATATACAGGATCTGCTGCTGGCTGAAAAGCCCAGCATTGCAAACAGAGCCTGAAAAATAAATTAACCTGGAAATCACCAGAAGCTGACATCAGGCAGTAAAAGAAATACTTGGTTTATGTACTCATTAAAAGTCAGCAGTTCCAGTCTTGTCAAAATATGTCCCTCAAGTATTTGCATGAAAAGTACAATATTTAGCATAGTGCTGGGATAATGCATGATAAATCAGGGACACACAGTGCTGTCAGACATATAAGTCACCATGGTATTTCTCTTAAGAACTGATGAGCGCTGCTGTTTCTGTAATCAGTTGCTTGTCAGGGCCAAACAGTCAAACCATTGATAAATAAGTTCACAGGAGAAACTATAATAATGACCAAATCTCAGTCATAAAAGTTTCAAAAGCACAATAATAGAGTAATGTTGTATAATAAATTGTTTGCTGAAAATTATTTACCAAGCTGAACAGGTTGATTCGTTTTGCACTCAATTTTTCCACTTCAGAACTGCTTGGCTGTGGCAGTATCACCACATGATTTCTGAGATCTTTTGCCATTGGTGTAGTCAAGTCTGTGCGATTCTGTAACAGGTATATCCTTGTCAATATATTGCATAGCATAGAGATTCCACTATCCCCAAATGCTTGCAACACACATGAAGTACTGCAGGTACCCAGGTCCAAGATGAGCCACAACAGCACAGGCAATTGAAACAAGATGCATTTGGGGGAGTGCTGATGGAGGTGTTGTGAGGTTCTGAAATAGGTGATTGGCTCCAATACTGTGGCAAAGCACCTGCACAAGGCATTAACACTCCTACAGTGCAGTCAACAAAGAGTTAAAGGATTTGAAATTCAAGGGGCAGAGCAATCAGCTTCCTAGAGATGTCTCCACTTACATCCTGGGTGGGTACTTGGCTGTGAATTTTCTCTGCTCTCTTTGGAGCTTGGGCTTCTGAACTGTAGTAGTTCAGTAAAGTAGTTTGGAAAAAACAAGAGCAGCTCATGTTCCCGACTTTCCCTTGTGGAAATGAAGAGATCCAGTTCTGAGCTTACCTATTTCTGCCTGTTTCAGCCATCCAGAGTGTGCTGTCCTCATCGGCTGTCTCTCTGTGTGAAAATGTGACAGCCAGCAGTGGTGCAGTCACTCACCTATGGCATAAAAGCCTGGTGTTAGAGCACTAACTCAGGAAGCCAGATATCTACATTTGTGTGCAAAAGATACCCAGGAGTGCTCCTTTTCCTCTTTTTTATTTTACACTTGCATTTTGGATTGGGAAGAGACTGTTACAGATCCTTTTTATGCTGATTACATGGTCTGAGATGTGTTTTAGCCATTTTTCATAGCACAGGTAAGCTTTAAGTTCCAGAGGCAAGGATTAGGTATTTCTCTCCACGGTTTCTGGTTTGGAGAAGAGGTTAGGTGGGAGGCCACAGCCCTTTGGCTTTCACACCAAACAGAAAGGAGCATAGTAACTTTAAGGTGTCAGTGAGGTTGGTTGAATGAGGCCTGAGTGTCTTTTTCTTCAGTGCCTGGATACTGTAGGTTCTAAACAGAGTTTTAGTTGTCTGCTAAATTTCCCACTGTCAAAAATTCAGCATGCAAATACTTAACCCCGACAACTGTATTTTCATCTGCCCCGTTGCTTAGTAGTTAAAAAGGGAACTTTTTGAAAAGGAGTGTCCAAAATTTAGAGTTACAACTTCCAGATAATGTATGGATGTTTATATCACCTGTGCAAATAAATGATTTTCCACTGAGACACAGAGATGATTGCAAATTAATTGACATGGAAGAGAACCATTGGTGTTAATGGTTTCCAATAACCATTTTTCCAGTGCATATTGCTTTCATTTGAGGACTGATGGGGCAGGGGAGATTTTGTCACAGTGCTCTTTGATTAGGTAGTGACAGTTGTAAAATTAAATTTGTACTTATTTGGTACTGTGGGACAAGTACCTGGTATATATTTCTGAGAAGAAAAAGACTCTACATGGAGAGTGGGAAAAGAGTGTGGAAAAAAACCAAAAACAGTATTAGGCAGTGATAGAGCTAAAAACTTCAAAAATTCTGTACATAATTTTGTCATCTGCATACCATATTTCTGTCATTATCAGAAATCTAGCATCTAAAAATGGGAAAAACAGTAAAGAAAGCCAATATTTGCTATACACTTGAAGCAGGGAAATGTGACAGGTTCAAAGCATTCAGTACAAAATTTTTAGAGGAAATGGATTGTTTGTAGGTTTCCAAGGGCCAGTGGAAAATGCAATTATATAAATGAAACAAAGTTGTTCTGAAAATTTCCTTTTCACTTTCAACAGTTCCTGTGCCAACGTGGATATTTTAATTGAGCACTAGAAAAGATCCAAAACATTTTCAGTGCAAATGCATTCAACTGCTAGTGTGCTAGAGCTTTTTTATTATTCATATTGTTATTCTAATATTTTTGCTAGTTTCTTAGGTATTGGCCTCAGACTACTTTCACAGTACATTTAAGATCTGAACCACAAAGAGAAGGACTAAAGGGGCTTATTCATGTTCTTGGCTTTCTGCAGGTTTTTCTTTTTTTCCCCCCTAATTTGGTGGAACTTTTTCCAAGACCCATCTGTATGAAGCTTTTTATTTGAGCACATGCAGTAGATCAGAATTTGTCAGTGAAAAGGAACATTTCACATAGTCCAAATCTCAACCAGCATAGGAATTTGTACAGCTATGCCACTGTATATTGGTGTTGTTCATTATTCCAGATTATATTTTACAAGATTGTGTATTTCCCCTGGAGTCCCAGTTCTAAGTAAAAATGTTAAAGACTAAGTTTTTTGTGGGAATAATATTACTGATGCAGCAGAATTCTTGGAGCAGACATTCACTACAGCCATTATTTCCTCTTCATGCAATGTCTGCCTGCTGTAGATTCTTACTAGAGTTTACCTCTTTGTTGCTGATGATTTTTTAAATAAGAAAGTATGATCTGTCATGATCCAGAATTACCACTGAGTGACATGAGGGCCCTTAAGCTTTGACTTTGCTGCTATTAAATTAATCACAGAGCTCCTAATGACTTACTTATCATTAGATGGGGCATCAACAGAGCAAATTCAGTCTGAGGAGAGTTTTGAGTGAATGAGAAAATCTTAAAATGCCTTCCACACTGAGGCTATATGCCTTACTTACTTTGCAGTAAGTGTTCCTCAAGCTTGTCTAAGTCCCCTTCGATTATTTGGGGTAACTTAAAATTCCTAATTGTCTGTGTTCAATTTCCAGAGAGAGCATGTGGGGCTGTGCCAGGTCAGCTGTTAACCCTTTTCGTTTTTTCAACTCCAGGTATGAAGCATTTTATTGTGTATTATATAATATTCTGTTTTATTGATAAAGTCTAGTAGCAGTGCTTTTCAGGTTTCTTTCCCTCTTTATGTCATGACTGGGGGGTATGTGGGGCTAGGCAAGATCTGAAGTTGAGTTTTGCAATTGCTTTCTTTATCTTGGGACTTAGAGGGTGGTGGGAAAGCTGCAATTTCTTTAATTTTTAATATAAATCACTGTTTAAAATATGAGAATAGAAAATACTTTTTCTGATGTTTAATAATATAAAGTGTTCAAAGTAGTCTACTGAAATTGAGTAATGAAGTTAATGTGCATCAGTGCAGCTCATGTTATAATGAGTCATTGCCAGCTACCGTGAAGCAAAGCTGCAAAATGTAGGAAGAGCTCTTTGCAAACATCTCCTTGCTTTTATTTCAAGGAGGGCACAGTTTTAAAACCTTGCTGTGTAATGTGCCTAGGAGATGGCATAGGGTTTACATGCCAGTCAAGTGGTTGGGGGTGACTGGGAGGCTTCAGCAAGTCTTGTGATTCCATAAGGGCCCTCGGGCTCACCCCACTTGCCCAGGTAGAAAAGATGTCAATTGACAGAAGGATGTACCAAAGCTGGTAGGGTTCCTGTTTTTGTGGAATTCATGGCTGTTGCTTTAGTGAGTTTTAAAATAGTATGCAGTGAAATGTCCACTCTCGGTGTGCTTGCTTGCTTGCCTGTCCTCCTCCCTTCTTTTGTTTGTTTTGTGTGCCCCTCAGAAGGTTCCTTTGGAGTTGTGTTTATTATAGGACAAGGGTAAACCCATCAGCTCACTGCTTTAACTGCTCTTAGTGACCTGTGTGCCCTCTGTCTGTGGAGTACAGAAGAAAAAACAGCTTCACACATTCAATTTAAGCAAGTATGTTCCAGGATAAATCACATTCTTCACATTTATAAGTACAGCTAAGCTTCGTAATAAAATTAGGTAAAAGACATGTTTAAGAGCAATTACACTTTCAAATTGCTAATGAGTAGTCAAATACAGAAGTCATTCCTCAAGACTACTCCTATCTCCAATTTGCAGTTAATTACACTACAACTGGTATATTTATATTAAAAATTTGCAGGATCTTATTACTCAAACATTTTCAAAGTAGCAGCAGGAGCAGTTTCTTTGTTAGAGGTAATACAAATCTTGTAAGGTTTCCTTGACTATGAAATTGAAACAATACATTTATTTTTTAAAATCCTTAGAATTTTCTTTGATCTGATTGTCAGTGCAATGTCAGAAATTATTCTGTTGAGACTCCTAGTCTCTCAAAATGTTGTGTTTCTAAAACATATACATATTCAAAATACAATTTTTAATGCAGGCTTCTTTAGCTGGCATTAAATTACCTATATAATATTTCGGGTATTGGCTTCTGCAGGAAGCGTTTTCAAGAAGGACAGTTACATTGTTATTTTCTTGCTCTTTGTTGATGTTGTCAGTGTTTTGCTTTAAAAATCCCTCATGAATTTATGTGGTATTTACATACCATAGTGATGAATATGAGATCCTACTAATGTGGCCCCCTGAAAAACGTGCATGGTTAGATGTACATGAAGATGGCTAAGTCATCTCATGCAGCAGTTCTAAACTGCTGAAAGTTAGTGTACTCTGACTGGAGCAAGATGAGACTGAAAGGTGACATTTGGCAAGACAAATAGGTTCTAATAAAAACAGAAATTTGGAAAAGAGCTGTAGGGGTTTTTTTTATGTGTTTTTAAAATAAAGAACCAAATTGATCAAGAAGACACGTCTGTCAAACCTCATTGGGCCATGTGGGCCTGCCTGTAGATTGAAAGGTGGAAGATCAATTAGATTAACATTAATGTCAGTGCATTATTTGAATATATGAATTCTTATGATGCACTTAAAACTGCTGACAGTGCTAGGAGTCTTCCCCACAGCTGGTCCCTCTTGGGGTATGGCACTGCTGGAGTTTGGGAACAGTAAATGCTTGTCAGAAGTGAATTCTGCTGCAGTTAAATGCAGCTATATGAGTGGATATATTTCATTTGAGTTAAATTTCATGCCTACCCAGGTTTGGGTATTTTTCAACTTGGTATTACTAAACTTATCTTTTTCCACTAAATTACAAGAAAGTTATCTTTCCATAAAATTACACTGAGAAGTATGGTATTCCAGTTAGGAAAGTACAGAAATATTCTTTGGTACTTCAATTTCTTTGTGATGATGGAGGAACAGAATGGATCGCAAAGTCTTGAAGAAATGGTTTTTGTAGGGTTTTTTTCCCTATTTTTTCATATTGGGTTCATCAGATCTACTAAAAGTTGTAAGTTTTACTCCAAACCAATTCCACACAAACCTGCATGTGCTGACCTCTGTGGATGGCCAGAGGCTGGGACGGTTGCCTCAGTTCATGCACATCTAACTGTTCATTTCCTCTGAAATGTGGAGCATTTTGTCCAGACTGCCTCCTCTGATCCACTGGGAGCAAAGTGATAATGTGTGCGAGTTTCACATGTTGGGGGCACAATGTGCCTCTTCATCTTTTCTGTCTTGCAAAGGGTACTGCTTTCGCTCTTGTATAATCTTCCCTGATCTTCTTTTTAACACCTCATCCACAGGCTCAGCCAGATGGGAGATGTTTGGCAGCTGGAGGACCCAGATGCCAGATTTTGGAATACAGCTTTCCTGCATTGGCACGTGGGCTCATGGCTGGCTTCTTGGCTTGCACCTCTGCTAACTTCTTGGCTACTGTCTAGCTGGCAGCTGTGGCACTGCCTCTGGGGCTGTGTTCAGGTCAAGCTGCTTTGGAGTTGGATGGCGTTCCTGATCTGAATTGCTCTGCTGGACACCATTTTCACCTTAGTTCGCTTTGACTCTCCACTGTTCAAAGAGGAACATTTGCAGGGTTCTGTTGTATTGCTGACATTTGTAAGACTAATTCGAAGCAGTCCTCCTCATTTGGCACGAGTTCAAAGAGAAAATAAGCATTGCAGTGCAGAGTACACTGCTTTACTTGTTAGCATTCCCATTAGTTAGTAAGAATGTTTAGGCCCAAGTCTCTACTTGCAGTTCATCTCCAGGACCAAACTGTTAACTGAAGAGCACAGGCTTTAAAGGATATATTTCTTCTGTCTAAACTTTGATTGCTTTCAGCCAAAAGTGAATCTAGCATCTGTCAAACAGAAAAGAACCCGACACTTTTGCAGAGGTAATCTGGATCATTTTTAAAGAACAGTATAAAGAATAATGATGATGATGATAATAAATAGGAAGTTACTGGTAATAATTAAGAACACTGCCAGCAGAAAATGCTTGATCCTCTGTTCGCGGTGTTTGGAATGTCCTCATTTCACATTTTAGTTTTACTTCAGGTTTTTTATTGGGCTTTTTTTGTTAGTTTGCTGTTGGGTTTTGGGGTTTTTTTTGCATAAATGAGGTAATGAAAAATTAATGCATCTAGGATAGGCAAAGCATTTGAAGCAATTCCCTAGTCTACATATTTTCCTTCATGCAGCTCAGTGCATAAACATTACTTTCAATGGGAAAAACTGCAAAATCAGGAGGTCACTTACACTCTGTATACTTACAGTGAAGTTCAGATTAGTTATAACTACTATGAAATTTTCATTCCCTCTCTCAACTAGAGTGGGACTATGTTGTGCTGTACTAGAGACACTGATACCTCTGTTACACTCTCAGAAAACTTTTTTATTGCTGGAGTGAGTAGCACTCGTGCTTCACTGTGAAATGAAACTTCTACCTGTATATTAAGGTTAAGCTTTACAGGCTGAGCTGACCTCTGAGGAAAAGCACTTGAATTCCTCATTATAGTCACTAGAGGGAATTGCATGTCCCAGGAACAGCCAAAAAGGAGCCCTTACCCATCTAGTTTAGGTGTATACTTTGGTGGCCTAGGGAATGTAAGTGCTTCTCTGGAAATACAGGCCTGTTACATCAGATCAATCATTATTGACTGTATAGAGAACCAATAGGAAGTAAAAGCATTGTTTTCCCTCAGAGGTAGTCTCTGTAGCCCTTTCTGGATTATAACGGAGCAGGGGTGGGTCTTTTGTCAAACAAGCTGGCAGCAGCAACAGCAATTTTGCCACTTTTGCAGATGAGCTTCACTAACCTAGCTCCTCAGCAGACTGGGAGATCTGAGGTGTGGGTTCTGAGCACAAGCTGATCTCATTGGGATCCTTGGTGCAGGCCTAGTCAGATAAGATACAAGGGGAGCAGGGGAGTGTCATCTCCCTTCTTGCTGAAGGCAGATGGAACACAGAAATTACAGGATGGGGAAGGAGAGTGGGTAAGAAGAACCTGTATCCTTGCCTGAGCATGGACAGGACTGGGACTTTAGGCTCCATTCCCTGAAGCAACATCGGGCCAGAAACAGCTGTGGATACTGAAACAGACCTTTCACTGTTCCTCTCTAGATGCTTAGTGTCCAGATCTCCAGATGGAGCCAGGATCCCCCTTTTCTGTCCAGCCTTTTAGCCATGTGGGTTTTGCATTCCTGGTTACAGAGTAGCCTCACTTCCATGGACGCTTAGGCAGAAGGTCCTGCATGTGTATAGCCAGATTATTCCTGGGTGATGCTCCTTCTCTGGGTGAGTTGGGCTGCAGGACTACAGTACAGCACCGTGCCAGTGCCACCACCATCAGCACTCTGCCTGCCTTTTGGAGCTTCTTCACATGACACAGGCAAAGGTCAGGACAGGGCTCTGCCTGTAGGTGGAAAATGGGCAGCTGCCAAAACAAGTATGTGTGGACATGTGCCTAGTGATTGGTACCCAGAGAAGCTCCATCTTAATAATGAAGAACTTCATGGGTTTGGAGGAGGCTGCATAGGACTCTTCATGGGACAGTGGGTGGGGATGGAGTCATGGACCTAGGCAGGCTTTTGGGTATCTGCCTTCCAAATCAGGGTTTCAGCATGCCCATTCTCACACTTCACCACTTTCCAAACTGTATTTTCTTCTTTCAAATTAGCAATCTTTCAGTGTTTTTAAATGTAGTAGAATTAAAGATATTATTCCATTACCTAGACTATTCCTTTTGCTGGTTTACCTGTTTCTGCCCTTTTTTTAGCTCAGCCACAACTTTTGCCCCACCAAAGTGTTTCTTGTAATTTTCTGTGTACTATGGGCTTTGGAAATCATAATCATATATAAGGTTGAGCTTATTCTCTTTTTTCTGTTTTTTTAAGTGCCTAGGATTGTTGTCCCTTTTGCATGCTATTCAAGCAGAGAAACAATGTATGCTGTTAAAAAGGGAAAGCAAGCAACCACAAAGATGTTTTTCCATTCTCTTGAACCTCCAGCACATTCTGTAACCCAGTTACTATAATTGTTTTTAAACTTCTTTTAAACATGCATACTGTCAAGAGATTGCAGTAAAACAAGTGTTTCTCATAAGGCCAATGAGACTGTAAGGGATGAAAAAGGATGACAGAGCAAACAGAAAATAAATCCCATGTTTTGTTTATCACTTCTTTTTTTTTTTTTTTTTTTTGCCTAATGGCAGATTCTTGGAGAAAGGATCTGTTTACTTCAGTGGAAGACTAGCTTAGGGTTTGCTGATTCCCAAGGCAAAAAGAAGGCATAGTTTCCAATTTGCAAGCTATTCAGTGTGTGTGATGAACTGAAGTCATTTGTGGATTTGTATGTTGCGTTTTGACGTGATTAAATGTTTTAAGTCTATTGATTTCATGCTGGGGATTAATGATGCTGAATGAAAGAGCATCAAAGAATAAAACGTGTTTACATGCTCGATTAAAATACCTTAAAAAAAAGCGCCAGAGTACCTATTGTTGGATTGGAATGTGATAAGAGAAGCAGAGGACCAATCACACATCCTGCATTGACAGGAAAATGCATTAACTTCTTTAGGCATAGAAAGAAGAAAAGCAAAGATTTGATAAGCATTGACAGTACCTTTCTGAATGCTTACCACTTGTGTTTGACTTGGTTTTTTTGGAAGAGGGGATTAAAGAGGTTTCATTATCAGTTACCACAGATCTCTTTTACTGAATCAATCAAAACATGATGCTTAGCTGCTTGGGATTAATGAGATGATCTTTTAACTGCAGAACTTGTTGGTAACAGCAATGTTAATAAAGGACAAGACCTAATGATACTCAGTGCAGCTGTGGACATGAGATACAGTAAAGATGGTGTTTGCTGCTTTGAATTTGTGTAATACTTTTAGATTTGTTTGCCTTAGCATATTAGCTCAAAAACATATCATTATCTTAAAATGTTCGTAGTGCTAATTGGTTTGTATCTGCTCGCTGCAAGTGTTCCTAATGGCTGTCTAGATTCATGGGTTGTATCTGGAATTGCAGTTAGGTGTCACATTCTGTTTATCAAGATAATAGTAGATAGAGATGATAAAGACCTGTTTGCTTGTTAAATCCACCCTGTTGCAAACACAATATAGGCTTTTCCAATAGTATTAAACTGTTAGTACCCCTTATGTCAGCCAGAATGCCAGGCAGAGAATTAATTTGTGGTGTATCTGGGGAGAAAGATGCCTTAATGATCAGGTTAGCATGTGAAATACTTGATACACATGAAGTACTCCCTACTGAGTTAGGGAGAAGTTCAAATGTGCAATTTAATGCAGCTGAGTAAATGTCTGACAAGACCAACTCAAGCACCCATTCGCTCTTTCTCTCCTGGTGCTCTGATGTGGATTAGCATATGTAAGATAAATTCAGCATCAGTCCGATACACCCTACAATTCATTTGTCTGAGAACAGGCTTGAATGATTATCCTGGGTTTGAGGCAGGAGGAGGGGGGGTTTGACAACATGCAGTTATTTTTTTTTCCTCCCATTCCTATTGCTTAGTACAAGACCTGAAGCCCTTGGTTACAGAACAAAGTGTCTGAGCAGTAACCAAGCTTGTGCAAACCCAAGAGAAGAGTAATGACTGTTCCTCGCAAGCTTCCTGCCTCAGTGCAGGTGCAGGAATCAGGAGGGCCTGAATAATTCATAAGGTGCAAATTAGCCCCAGCTTGCTCCCACTGCTCGAATTTTGCTTCTGCTTACCTACCTAGTTGCTGGAAAGAAAAGAATAAAGAATGCTTGGGAAACCAGGGAGAGAAAGGCAAAGAGTGTTACAGTTTAAAGGCCAGAGTCACAGAGACTGCTGAATGCTGGGTGTGTTTGAAGGCTCGGTGCTTGTTGAGGAATTGGACTCTACATTGATTATTCATAGAGTGTTTTCTCAGGAAGAAGGAAGCTCTGGGGACCCATTCCATTGCTCTTGGAGAGGAAATAAACTTCCTTTTAAGAATTAGGTTTTTCCTGCTTTTATTGTTACGGTTTCTAAAAATTATTGGGTTAAAAAAATGTTAAAAGTTCATTTTTAAAGCCTGTTAAGGTATTGGAGAGAGTAAATATATATGGTGTCACTTAAGGGTTCAGAGAAATTTGATGAGAGATCTAGGATGTTAGGATAGTTACTGCTTTGAGTAAATACGGATTTCAGGGGCTTGTATGAAATTTCTTAGATATGGAAAGGCAGAGTGCAATTAGCTTGTATTTTTATAATTTTAAAGGTAACATTGCTCTTTTTAAATAGTTAGTCATGGTTACCTTTTCTGTTGGATTACTTATCTGCTTTTTCTGCCTGGAAGACCAAAATGAGAGACGAGTAATGTTTAATCTTTCTGCTACACAACACTGCATCTCACCCAAACATCAAGTAAAAGGTTTTGCTGAGCACTGTTGTGGAAGAAGGGAATTCCTTAGACAGCTCTTGGAACAGCTTGTGTGCAGTACAGAAAGGAGCTGGCCTGAAAAAGGCAGGTTGTTTCTGCTGTGTACCTGAATATCCCTTTGACATCTCTCATATGGGAGATGGAAACATCTGACAAGTCCAGCAGGAGCAGGAACAAGGTAGCTAGTTTTCCCTGATGGCAGGTGTTCAGATGGAGAAAAACTCTCCTAATGTTTTTGCTGTGCTGAATATGAAAACAGAACAACAGCAGGAAAAAAGCCTTCTTTTAGTGGTTTTGGAGGTTTTCTGGGTTTTTTATTTGTTTTGGGGTTTTTGTCCAACGTTTACCCCTTCTTTGTCCATCCTCTGTACCCCACCCCCTCCTGCCTCTCACGTGCGGCAGCTAGATCACATTGCCATCATCTGTTTTTGTATTTCCCTCATTTGGGTTGCTGGAATAGGAGCTGGCTTTCATTTCTAGCTGATTCTGTCATTTCCGCTAGGCCCCAGCTTGGGAAAGTGCCAAGACCAACAGGTGATCCTTGTAGCTGCAAAGCAGCAGGAAGAAGGCTGTGCATGGAGGAGACAGTGCACCAGAGGGGCTGCCTGGCCCTGCTCCATCTTGCTGTATAATTAATGCCCCCCTCCCCAGCCCCTCATACTGAGCAGAAAATCTGTGCAGAACAGATCAGCTGTAGGGAAAATGGTAATAAAGAGTCCTGGAAGAATATAGGCTGTGTAAGTGCAGAGATGTGCTCCCTCTTGGGGAGAAACTGTGGCTGGTCCTTTGTAAGGAACAGGGACAAAATTGTATTAGCTTCTGTAAAGTAATATGCACTCCATCGACCAGTGCAAGTAAGGATTTCAATAAATTTCGGTGTTATGTTCACAGGACTTCTTATATGTATAGGAACTAGTTTAGAATGATCATTTAGTTAAGCTTTTCTCTACAAGGAGCAGCTTGCAAAGTCACATGGAAATTATTTGGGCAGAGAATTAACTCTGGTTGGGAAGGACCATCTCAAGCTGTAGGGCTGGGGGCACCTGGGGCAGGAGCCATACAAGCTCTGCATTCTCTGGACAGCACTGATGGGGAGGCATGACTGTGCAGGGCTTCACAAGGATGATTTTTAGAACATGTGAAACATTCCAGGAACCCTCAGGATGGCCTCAAAAAGCTATGTTTTTCAAAGGAAACTCCTAAAGGATTTTTTTTTCCCCTATGAAAACAAAGTTATATTTAGTAGATGACAGTGGCTTAGTAAAACCAGTTTTAAATCATACCTCCCAAGGCTTAGGTTAACCCCTTGATATATACCATGATGTGAGATAATGCATCCCTGAAAACTGTAACTGCGTGTTTGTATTTGTGAGGCAGGCTGATGTTTTGAGATAGACACGTTAGCTTTAATCCTTGGAGAAATAGATGGTAACTCAAATTCCTTCTCCTTGGTATATATGGAAAACAAATTGTTTCTTGCACCTGTGGACTCACTGCTAGTAGTTTGAAAGCTGAAGGTTTCATGTAGACATGGTTTGTTTTCTGTGTGCACTTCTGTAGGGAGCTGGGCTCTCTCAGTGCACCACAGCACAGCAGGGAAGCTGTGGGGAGCAGAGAACTGGGATGCCTGGATCAGTTCCACCGCTGAAACTGAAGTGCTGCAGCAGATCTGCACAGCAAATGCATCACCTTGACTGGCTGTTCCTGCTGTACACAAACCAGGAACACAAACAGCAGTGAGATCAAACTGTTATGAAACATCAACATATTTAGTAATGCTTCTAGCAGCTATCTGTCTGCAATCCTTTTGACTGAGCCAGCAGTGGTTTTCCTTTGTGTTGTTCTGCAGTTTGTCAGCCATCTGATGGGGGAGGAAGTGGGGGATACATTGCATCTCAGGGATGTGTTGCTGGTGTGCAAATCTAAGGGAGCTGCAAGACCTGAACTGATTGTTCATGAATACACACTTCCCTGGACATGTCTCCCCATGCTAAAGGGTGCACCATTGCACTGGTGCAGTGGATACTGGCATCTCAGTATTTTTATCCCCTTGTGCCCCTTCCTTTCTCCATGCTGGTTTACTGCTTTTGCACCATACCAAAACCTCTGGTATAAGAGGCTGTCAGCAGGGAATGAGGTGTTGCTGTCAGCATTTTGTGAATTTTCCGCTTCTCTCCTCTGTTTTGGGAGACCATTGTAATCCCTGCATTTGCAGTGGGTCCTGGTCAAACCTGAATAGTTCCTCTGGCAGCCTCCACTGTTACTTGTTTCCCCTTGGCTTATGGGACGTGGGGGAGTGACACTTGCCCATGACTCTAGTGACCTCTGAAAAGCCCCATGTGCATGGCAGGATGTCATGGAACCAAAAACTTTTACCTGTAGGGCAGTGAGGGATCCTGCTGACTATTCCATCGGGAAGCAGCAGTACCAGTTGGAGAGGCTGGAGAGTGAGCAGGGATACTTCCCACCTGCATTTGGCTACCGTACAGCCTGGTCTGGGCAAAAGCCCTCCAAAGAGTACTGCAGGCAGGAGAAAAGCATCTTTGGGCAGCCTCTAAAAAATCAAGTTTTCAGTGCCTTTGGCAGGCAGCCTGAAGCAGATCCATTCCTTATGCCAGCCCCATGGAGCATTACCCCTTGTGGTTCTCCCTCCCGCTGCAGTACATACCTTACTATTATTAATATTCTGGAGGTGCCAGCAGCATGCTTTGTTCTGGATGGAATGTGGTTGCCCAGAGTGCAGGGAACTGTGTGGCCATTGTTTTAGTATTGATAGATGGATTTGATGATGAACGCTGTAGTTTTTCCTGGTCAGTTTTTTTTTAATTCACCTTCCTTTGCTCTGCCTCCTCCCTGGGCTGTCCCCAATGCACTCAGCACATGAAGGATGCTGTGATCCCTCTGGCAGAAGAGAGGGAAGAGCTCTTGGGACACCAAGGTGCATCATAGGGGCAGGCTCACACAGCACCGTAGCACTTCAGTGGGAATAGACTACACATTCGGCTACACTTAGTGGTCTGCAGGGTCCCTCAGCGTGGGTTATTGCTGCACTATGCAGTGTGTAGAGAAAAAAGCTGCTCCTGTGCATTTGGCCTACTGCATCTTGGCCCAAAGTCGTACACTCTATTGTGCCATCACTGTAAAATCAGTGAAAGTTTCAAAATCTGTGGCTGCTGCTGCTGAATCCTTAATAGGCATATTAACTTTGGACTGCAAAACTTTTGAATATATCTGCTTTCAGCCTACAGCACTTTCAAAGACAAAAAGATTAAGATTAGCATGCAAACAAACAACAATTACAGAAAAAATCAGTGGATTTGGAAACCATGCTAACAAAATGTCCTGTCACAGGGGTTCCTGTGAACTCAGTGTGGAATAGAAGAGGCAGCGTGCACTGAACCTCATGTCCCCCAGATCAGTAACTGTTTAATGTTATTCCTGTAACCTGTATACTTCCTCCTGTTATACCACCTCCTCCTGGTTTTCCGCCCTGTGTAGTTCTACTGTTTCACCGGTATTAGCCCTTTGTAGCACATAGTTTATCTTTTTAACTACTTTGTGAAGTACCTAATGCTCTTTTGGGTGCCACATAAGTGATAATAATAATAATAATAGTAATTTTCCAGGTATACTATACCAAGTTGTGTTGTTTGTTGCATAGACACAAAGTAGGAGGGGACTGCTGAATGCTGATAACTCAGCTGTAAGGTAAGCCTCTAACACAGGAAGGGAAATGCTCTGGTTTATTTATGAGTACACTCAGAAGCGATGTCTGCCTTCCAGTGTACCCGTGCTTTTTAGGAGAGCACATTTTACTTGGATGCAGTATTGCCAGAGGTCAGTAATAATCAGGGCTGAATTGCTTATGACACAAAGGTAGTGAAACATTCTCATTACACTCCAGTCCTCATTTTCATTGTTAATTCAGTGTTGTTCAACTTTTCACTGGTTTCTCCCTTACAAATGTGGCAGTGAGACAGCCAGGCTGAGCCATCTGCTGCTGGTGCTTGGGAGGTGCAAAGAGACACCACAAAGAAAATTGATTGACTGCAGTTGACTGTATTAGGGAGAGACCTTATTTGAACCGGCAGTAACTGGAGGGAAGTGTGAACTGGCTTTAATTCTCGAGCAGACCTCTGAATATTAAGGATGTACACAGCAGTTGGAAGGGTACATTCAGAGTCCAGTCATGTTCGAGATCACATCCCCTTGGCTTTCTCATTGTTGCTGTGGTTGTTCACAGCTGAGGGGAATTCTCTAGCTTTTGGATTTAATGTTAAATATGTAATTGGGTGGAAAATTAATGTAAACTTAAAATAATTTGGTTTCTCAGTCATTATACTCCTTAGTGGTAAATTATTAAGCTTTGTGTCTCTGGTATCTCCCAAAAGCCCTGCCATTACTGATCGTCTGACTGTCTTTATTAGCTTATATTTTTTCTCTAAAAGCAAGGCCTCATGTACAGTGTAATTATCCAGCAGTGCTGATTAATGGCATAATTCCCTTTTTCTGTAAAACTGCTGTGTAAATTATTTTCATTTGATAAAAATTACTTGTCAGGCAATTTTGTGGAGGGTTTTTTGAGGTTTGTTTTTTTTTTTTTTAGGTTTTTATCCACCCTCTCTATCACTGTGTCATGGTAATATCATTAAACACTGTTGTGTCTGAGCCTGGTGTGAGCACTAAACACTACAATGATTTCAATGGAGAAAATTAAAGTAGTTTTCATACTATTGTTGCTTCTATCACCAGACCTGATAGAAAAGTATCCCATTCTGAGAGCCGGAGTGTTTTTGGAGGTACTTGTCCCAGCAGTGAGATCAAGGAGACTTGCTCTGTTAAGCTGGCTGTTGAAATCTCTGCCACTTCTCAACCTTTCAGATTTCCTGTTGCCACTTAAAGTATGCTTTCAGGAGCCTCAGCAGCCTACATGTCTTTTTATTTACTGCTGTCCCTTCCCCTTTTGCCTTGGCGGTGACTTCTTACCCTTCCTCTGGCCTCTCTCAGTGAGACTGAGAAGCCCATTCACCACTTTTCCATGCCCTTAGATATTTCTTCATGCTCCCTACACCTGTTTCCTGGGCTAGATGATACTGAGAAGATTCCTGGTATGTCCTCCTTGGCCTGTAAAATGTGCTTGAATAGGAAGTGGTACTATGCTCATCAGCTTATTGTCTGGGTTTGACATGAACAAAACAATGGACAGTGTACAGTGAACAGCCTAGCCTTGCTGGACAGCCTGGTATTGCAAGTTGAACCTTCTCCTTTCTGATGAGCGTGTTTCTTTTGGTCTGCTGTTTTTAAGTCTGTCATTTTGAAGTTGCTATGTATTTTGTAAGCACTCCAGATAGTGTCCTCCTGGGAGGACACTAAAAAGAGGACCTTTTACTGAAGGTCCTCCTAGTCCTGTCGGCATAAGAGCTAGCAAACTTAATCCTCTGATATGGGAGTCTCTTTCACTAAAGCTGGCATGCAAAAGCTGGTTTCAAAAGGGCAAGTTTCACTAGTGTGTGTGTAGAAACAGCTGACCAAAGTCTAAAATGCTTCCCACTGAGATCCAAGTGAGCCCAATAACCTGGCTAGTGTTTACCAAAACAGCAGAGAAACAAGGTTGTGATAGAGTGATTATTTGTCTGAAATACCTGAGTCCCCTCTCTCTATCTGTCTTTTACCTTACAGCGTGAAAAAAATTAGTAGTTTCTGCCCCTAAACCTGTAAGGCTATTACTTGACCTTAATGTTTAATATCCATATATGGCCCTGCCCTTGGTGAACTTGTCTAATCCTTATTTGAGCTAATCTATATTCCTGGCCCCTGCCGTATGCAGTGGCAGTGAGCTCTAAGTGTGTGCTATGTGGAAAAAACAAAGAAGTTCTTCCCTCTGTTCAATTTAAGTTCCCTGTTCTTTGAAAAAATAGTGGATAATCACTTCCTATCATTACATTCTTGGCTGTGCAGAGCTCTACTATCTCCCCTCAGTTATCTCACAAATTTGGCATTCACAGGGCAACATGGTTGTGGGCCAGCTGTCAAAGAGGTGGCTGAAATAATTTTCCCAGGGAGCCTTTTCCACTCTGCACTCTCTTCTTGAGACCAAATTAATTCTAGATCTGCCATCATCTGAATCTATTACTAAGACTAGGATAAATTAAAGAAACATGCTTAGCGTGAACTGCTCTGTCACTCAACATTCGGAACATCGCTTCTTCTGGCACAAATAGTTACAAAACATAAAACTGCTGAAATACCAGTCATTTAGCTGCTCTCACCATTTGCTTCTAAAGAGATGGTAGTTTGTTCAATTCTCATTTTTAGGTGCAGCAAAATTATGCTCATTGCTTGTTCAGCTGCTTGACCTGTTGACATGTTCCTATAGAGCTCCTCATTTCTGCCAGGAAGAACTAGGATTACTGTGCCTATTGGTGTAATTATTTCTGAATATCTCTTTAGTTTGTATTTCTGGAACTAATTTGTTGTCTTTTTACATTATTTTATATCTTTTTGGTTTTTGTTTTTTAATCCCGTGCACCTGTGCTTTTATACATACTTTCACTGATGCTGTTTCCTGCTGTCAACTACAGCAGTGAGCAGATGGAGTCAGATTAATCTTTTATGATCTAAAAAAAGTTTATTTAGTATGTTTAAAAATGAAAATGTGTAAATTTGCATTACATACTTCCCTGAGCTATAGACTTGCACCACTTGTGTTAAAAATGATCCTGATATATTTTTTTCCTGGCTCTTCCAGTCTCAGTGACCTTAATAACCAGTATTTTTGTTGACACATGGCTTGGCAAATAAAGGCTGAAATAGTAAATGGACTGTCCTCTCCGATGTGTTTCATCACTGTTTTCCATCAGGCATTCGCAATACTGATTTGAAATGTTTAATTATACTCAGAGTCATTAGAAATTTACTACATATGTCTGACTTGGAAGTGAGAGAAGTAACCTCTTCAATAAACTTACCCCCTTCCCCCAATTCCACGATAACATTGTGACTGATAATCTTTTCTCATTATTAATTTTTTTATAGGGATCATTGTCTTTAAATCTCCCTAGGCCTTCAGCTTAGGGTGGCTGTTGAGGGTAGATGTTTGCAGGACATTAGGGAACATTGTTCAGAGCAGCATAAACCTGCTGTGTTGTAGTACACCTCCATACTGCAGAAGGGATTTGCATCAGGATGTGTACCAAACAGTAGCTCTGCTTTAGTTCTGCTTATAATTGGGGGAGGAAAAAAAAAGGCAGAAATCTGTTGCTTTGCAGTAAGGCTCTGCTTAATTTTAACAGAGGTAGAGCTGTAAACCATGCTAAGTCATAAAGGTCACAGCTTCTGTGAGAAGTTTCTCTATTAATAGTCTATAAGTATTTTGTTTCTGCCAAGCTAGTGCTTAGAACCAAATTAGTCCCTCATTACAAGTCTGATACATTAAAGTCAAGAGTGTATCAGCATGCCCTGTGTTGCCTCCAGACACCTTCCACCGTGTCTCACACAGACTGCATTTTCATAAATGCACACATATGTAAATATAAGTAGGCAAATGACTTAGCAATTTGTTGAGCAATCAAACAGCTTCTAACCCAAATAAGTATATTTTTTCCTTTCAGTTTTCTCTGTTTTAACAATATTTTGCAAATCACCACCTTTTTTTATCAGCTGTATGAAAGTAGCTGCCGTGATTTCCCAGTGTCACCTGTTGTCTTCAGCATAGCAGCTAAAGATACTGCCATAATGAGATAAATAAATATTAGGTGCTCCTCTTCGTATGACTGCTTTGATGAGTAGAGTTCATTCTGCATTTACTGGAGAGAGGTGGACTTTTCCATCCCATTTGAAAACGTTTATGTCTAAGACAAATGTGGTGAATTATCCCAAGGATTGTCAGTTTCTCCCTGGGTCTGTTTTTCCTTTGGGCATCAAAGGAGTCTAAGTAAACCACTAAACTAAGTTAGAACAGGAAAAAAAAAGTTTTAAAGAGAACATAACAAGGGGAGATGTAAAGATATTATCCTGGATAAAAAAAAAAATCCCTCTTTGAAAATTATAATGTGAGTTCTAATCCTAAACTGAGCACCCAGTGAAGGCCAGAAAAACAGAGTTTGAAGAATGAGATACCTTGAATCACACACACCTTTGCATTCAGTAGGTATTGGGACTGTGACTAAGGATTTCTTATCTGCCAAATGCCACCCTCGTTATCATAGATTTCTCATTTTTAAGGATGCCCCAATTGCCTATATTTTTCATTCCATTTTATGTTTCTATTTCTATAGTACAAAAGAACATAAAAAAAGAATGAAGATAGAAGAAAAAAAAATGGGCAGTTAATTATTCTGTGTGTCATTCCTTTCTCTGAAAAATGGCAGTAACATTGTCCATCAGCCTCGCTTGGGTATTGAGAAAATAAATTCATAAGTCTGTACTCTGTTCAACAGATTTTATGTTGATTCTCATAGTAAAACCAATGAATTATAGATAGACCTGATAATAATTGAGAGTAAAGGGAAGATGGAGGTTTACTGCTTTGTTTGCTCTCTTTTTTGCTCTTTCTGGTAGCACAAAAATGAACTGTTTATTACTGTAGTCCTAAGGGTGAGACCACTGGTGATTTCTGCTGCTCTCATAAATTGTGTTCGGCCCTTGAGATGCAGTTTTTAAAGTGGCCATGGTTCAGTTGCCATTTCTGAATTGTAATTGTGTTAGACCCAAAAGCAAAGATTTTGATCCCGGTGGCGCAAGTACACTCATGCAAGCAAGTCTTGCACCTTCAGAGGATGCCTTTCATTTTCTTGGGGTCCCACAATGACACAAGTTTGACCATTTGGATCCAGTTGCAGGATTTAAGGTATATATACACCGGTTCCAGGGATTTTTTTACCCACACACAACACAGAACTGTTTCTGTTAGTGTTGGGTAGTTGGGGCTTGCAATTAAAAAGCATTGGGATAGTGTGAGTGTGGTCTTCTAGAAGACACTCTGTGTCTCCTAGTGTCTCTGTGTCTTCTAGTTGTGATATGACAAGGAAGTCAAGTTTTGGAATGAGTGGAAGTCTTCCTTTGTTGATTAAACATCTGAACCCTTTAGTAGTGACATAACTTGGTGATGTTAGTTCCTTTCTCAAAAGCAGCAGGGATAACCTGGTTGCACAGATGAATGGACAAATCTAACAGGCAGAGTCCAGTCCCTGTCCCTAGTCATGGGTATTTGCCGCTTTGCCTTCCATCTGTAACTATCCCAAAAGGCTGTTCCCTGGGTGCTTTCTGATGTCCCTGTGTGTTCCAACCATGGCCATACATGAATGTGGGAATCCTCAAAATTCTGATAGTGTCTGTGAACTTAAAGTCTAGTAGCTTGGTTTTTACAACAAAAATGGTTTCCCATTTATGGGAAACTGCACAGAGGAATCTGATCCAGCTGAACTGGGATTGCTTGCCCAAATAAAGTGTCTTGTGTGCTTAAGAGCTCACAGAATCAGCTCTAATTGCAGCAGTATACAAATGTTATGTAATTATGCATACATGAACCTGTGGAAATCTCTGTTTAAGCTATTCCTGTGTTTCAGTTTCATTCATGTGAATGTTGGAGTTGTGATCCTGTCAAAGGATGTGTGAGTAACAAACTGGAGGAGGCACAGTATCCAACCTAAACCCATTGTGGGGAAGACACTAGCAACAGGATGGGGCAGGGACATACTGGCCAATACTAGTGGCTGAGTGCCAGAGCTAAAGGTAAATATGAGGAGAAAAGGAGAAGCGTTCAGACAAGGTGTTTTTCCTTGAGCAGTAGTTTTTTTTATGTGTTAAGTTTTATGATACATAAAGTAGCCTTGGCTCATCTAATAGACTCCACCAGCATAGTGTCAGTATGCTGTGTTCAAAGAGAGAGATTTGTACAGTTGTTCAGGGCTTTAAAGCCGTATTGTTTAGGTAGACTTGCCCAGTTCAGATTCATTATGAAATGGCACCTTTTTGTTCAATTTCTTGGGTGTCTCTTTTCTTTTTTCTCTGTCTTTTGCCCCTTCCTTTCTGAGGGGCTGTTGTTAGCTGAAAAAAAGCAGCATTTTCCAATATTTCTCCAGGTGACTGATAGGAAAAGGGGGCAGGGAAAAAAAAAATCTTCCTTTCTTTTTTCCTATTTCAGGCCTCAATTATCCTGTATGCTTTGAAGAACCTTGTAGCTTAACTGCAGGACTGGCCTAATTTCTTTAACTGAAAATGCCTTGCAGTCACCTTCCCCAAACTGTGCAGCTTGGAGCACTGAAGTCTTTATTTTGGGGGAAGAGAAGGAAGTATAGGATTGTTTGGAGCATTAAGGAACAAAGACCAGGACGCTAGGGAAGGAGAAAACCGAAATCTAAAGGAGGCTGCTGCCATCTAGAGTCAAGACCTAACGTTGTTTGCCTCTTCGGGAGTGGCGTTCAAGTAATCTGTATATGAAAACAATAGTAGAGGAAAACCCCTCAGAGCAATGGAACTGCTTTTTTGCTTTTCATTTCAGTAGTAATAATAAGAACTTCTAAAAGTATTTTTTTATTTTTAGTAAGTGCTTTTTTGTTTACATGTAATCTAAGGTATTAATTTCAATTAAAATGTTCTCATCATGTGAAAATTGATACTTAACATAGTGCTAAAAGGAGGACAATACTCCTACAATAGAAATACAATTATTACATGATTAGAGGAGTTGACAAAAAAATCTTGGCTAAGCTGTGTACAGATAACTAGGACTGAAAACATTCCCATCAACATTGTATTCAGTATGATGTAGTTTTCATTCCTATATATGATATTGCTAGGATACACAGAAATATCTGTTTTGCTTTTTTCATTTTTTAAAATGTTTAATTTTATAATACAATATTGAATTCCAAACTTCACCTAATGGCTTAGTTGAGTTGTAGAGGTATTTTGAATTTTCCTTAAATTTTAATTTGAAGCACAAACTGTGTAACATGTCAACAGACTGGAAAGTATGTGTGTAGCAGGTAACCAAGTTGGTTAGAAGATGAGCTTCTAAGGTGGCATGGCCTCTTTCCAGCCAACTTAATATTTAACCTGAATTTTAAACCCTTCTGTGGCTGTGTTTCTGTGCATAGTTGCAGTGAAAGCAAATTAGATTTAGAAGAGTACACATAAAGATGTTGTGAGACTTGTGATCTGTGTTAGGACTTGTTAACCCAACAAGTGTCTTTTTCCTTGTTCTTGCTTGATTTTAAAAGTCTGCTCAGTACTTTCCAAACCCATGGCATTCATTGCAGGGGCTTGCAGAGTATCCTGTGAGTATGGGTGGAAAGGCAGCCTGTGTGTAAAAGGGTGTATACAGAGGGGCTGCCCCACTGAGCTGTTGCGGGGCTTTTCTCACCTCCTTTGTGCCCCCCCACCTCAGATTTTTCTTCAGCTCCAGCCTCTCAGTCCTTTGTGTAACAGCATAGTGAGAAGTTAGCACACACTACAGGAGGCAGCTTAATCAGGGAGATGATCAGTGCAGGTGCACAAAAAAGATCCAGTTTGGAGCTGAATGGAGTAAGGCTGTGACTTTGGACTCAAAGTGAAGAACTGCTCGTTTAGTTGTCTTATACTTTTCCCTCATAATTGCACTTAGATTCAATGATCTTAGTCTGCACAACTTGAAGACTTGAAGACTCAAACTGGAACAATGGCAGATGCATTTTCTCCTGTGTCACATTTGATGCCTTCAGTTGTCTTTGTCTCCTTTGCTGCTCCCTCTGCTCCTCGTCATCCAGTTTCACAGCCCCAAGAGAAGATCCAGTGATGGGTCCTTCTGGGGAGAGAAACTCTCTTGCACAAGGCCAGTCCCTCCCACCAAGGCACCACCCCACCAAAGTCTGAGCTTGCAGGAACAAGCAAACACTGTTGATGAGACCAAGTACCTGTGCTCTCCTGCTATGGAGCAAGCAGAAGCTCATGCTTTCATGAGGACTTGGGAAGCAAGCTGCCTCATAGCACAGCCATTGCATAAAGCAGCACATCCCATCCAGTTCCTGAAGTGATGGATCTCATTGCATGCATGTAGGAGTAAAAGTATGGCATTTCAAGCACACTGTCCTGACTTGGATGTATGAGAATGGCCCATCTCTGATGTATGGCTTTCAGGGTGGTGGAACAGCCTTGTTCTCCTTGATGGCTTGTAGATGGGGCCAAGGGAAAGAGGGCAGACATCAGGCAGAGCAGAGCAGAACTGGGCTCAGCACAGCATGTACAGGCTTGGAATACTGTGTCCTAACATTTGGTTCTATGTGTGCTTTCAGAAAAGATACCTATTACAGGATCATTATGTCTTATCATCTCTGGTGCATCCTTCTTGCAGAGCCTTGATATAACTGTTAATTAGAAAAAGCCTTTTGAGTAAGTTTCCATATTTTCATTCTCTATATATTTCACTTAGCCTCCTTTTCACTTATGTCATTGAATACTCTATTAATTTTCAGCTATTCAGACTTTGACCTCTGGGTTTTAGTCAATTAAATGTGTAAACACAATCTGTGCTCAGGGACCATATTTTAGCTAGATATATAGAGGCACTTGTGTCTGTACATGGAGCACTCCCTAATTTAAAATCAGAAAGTGCTCTTTGTCCTTTCCTTTGGTGCTGGCAGTGTTTCTTTGACCTACAAACAGAAAGGAATATGATTCTATTTTCATGGAAGTTCAGCTTAGGATCAGGCATTTCACATACTTTGATAAATCTGCTCAGCCACTTTGTAAAAAGAGGGCTGTCAAAAATCGCTTTATAGTGTTACTCTTCCTTTTTGTTCTCAGTTCTTTGAATTATCCTATTCTGAGTTTTGAAAATGACTTCACATTCGTTAGTAGTTTTGTCTTTTTCCATTTTCCCCCAGTATGCTCTTGTCTTGTTATGGCAGCACAGACACAACTATTAAGAAGTTAAATTCACAAAGTACATGAAGTCTTTTTTCTTTCATGTTCTTTGAACTACTTGATCTCTGTATTTAATTCTGAAGCCTAAAATGAAATTGTGGCACTGTATCTTTCTCTACCTTGCTCAATTCTCCACAGCTCTGAAAGAAGAATTAAGCATATGACACATTACTCATACTATTTTTCTTTGTAGTTGCTGCAATTAAAAAGATTCACCAAAAACTTTTTGAGGGTTGTGGGGGGATTAAAATTCTCTGCTTGCTGGCCTAACATGATTACCGCCTTCTCAATCTTTTTTTTCCTGCTTCTGGTTTAATAAACTTCTGCACTAACACAAGGTTTCTGTTTACTTTCTTACGTGGGCATAGACGTCTCAGAATGTATGAGCAAGGTTTAAAAAAAAAACAGGTAAATTAAATTGTTTGTATTCTCTGACAGATTGAACATTTATTCATTAATAAATTCATTGCATTCTTTGAAGTAAGAGCTTACACAGGAAAAAAAAGATGGAGGGGAAGAATACATCACAGCAAGCATTTACCGGGATTTTAGGTTTCTGCATGCTTGCTTACTCTTTATTCTGGCCATCCTCACCCATCCTCATTTACAATGGCTTTTCCTGCATGGCATCCACACAACCTAATATCATTAGATTGCACATACAGCACCTGGGTCCTTCCTGCATTTGGTGGGAATGTGGCATTACTTCAGGGAAGGGTGCTGCATTCAGTACATGTACAAATGTGAATAAAACCTGAGAGAAGCAGCAAACTGCTTAGAATCCTAGAGGGTGTAGCTGAGAGGGCAGAGTAAAAGAGTTAAATACATTTGGTTTGACTGAACAGCAGTTCAGGGCAGTGCAACCTCATGTCTTGGAAATGGCGAGAAGATGGAACAAGAAATAATCAATTAAACCTGTACAGCATGCATTAGGTGAAACAGTGACAGCAGATTAATTTAGTCAGTTTAGCTCTCAGTTTTTAAAAACTGTCAGCACCCTACTTTTGCATCACAGCATATGGTGGAAACAAAACCCTTTAGGTTATTTAAGAGAAGGAAAAGAACACAAGGACCTTTTGTGAGTGATCTTTGTAAGTGGGAAAGAAGAAAGTATGACAATGAGCTCTCGATTTGTTGGGTGTTAAATTTGAGTGCGTCTCCTAGTCCTGTTGTAAAGAGGAGCATATGTGGCTGCTGCTCCTTGAATGGTTTATATTACATTCCCCTTTCTTCTGTCAAGATGCCCTGTAGGACCTTTGTTATTACAGGTGATGTTGCTATGCAGCTGCCTTCAGGAGAGAGGATGAGGTGTCAGGTGAAGCATATGTGATTCAAAATTCTGCTACCTCACAACGTCTTGTCTGTGCTGGGAAAAAGAGCATGACCCATGCTGTGTGCATGGCTCCCTGTACTACCATCATGTTGATCCATGTTTCTGTATCAGTTATCATGCTGATAGTCCTGGCAGTTTTACTTGTAGACCTAAACCCAGGCAGAGGATAGGGATGGCTGAAGTGATGGCTCTGTGGCAATCAGTAGGAGGTTGTTAGCCAGTATAACCAGAATTTTCC
Source organism: Passer montanus (assembly GCF_014805655.1). Lineage (NCBI taxonomy): Eukaryota > Metazoa > Chordata > Aves > Passeriformes > Passeridae > Passer > Passer montanus. Next base: position 4,938,668 of record NW_024367708.1, on the reverse strand, counting down.
CCTGAGATAATGATGTGTTAGTAGAGTTATCTTCTTTTAAGTTGACTCTTCTATGTTTCATAATTTGAGTCATTAGAGATTTCATTATTTTAATTACTTTTTTCTTCTGATATTCAATGAACAGCTTTTTATCAAAATGCCCTGTTAGATTTTGGTTAGCTCAAGTAAAAAATATTTTTATTACTGTATTTCCATTGCAATAGGCACTACTGTCCTTGAAATGTCAAATAAAATATGACGTGTCAATTACTGTATGTCAAGCACATGATGTATTTTCAGCCACTGTTGATTTAGATGGGTTTTGATGTGAGCTTGATGTATTCTAATGGTGCTTCTTCAGTTCAATGAATGTCTTGAAAACAACATTGAATGGCACATAAATCACAGCACCACCTTTTTCAGGGACTTCTGCCAGAACATGAGGTAGCAGCTTTGAGTTCCTGTGAATATTTGGTCTATAATCCTCTTTTGTCCCAGAGTTGGGAGCCTGTAGTTTCTGGCAGGTTTGCCAGCAGAGCAGAAGCAGTCTGGCCACACAACTGTTTTATTCAATTACTTTTTTAATCACTGCTTTAGAAAAAGAAAACCTGACATTTTCCTAAGAGATTTTTTAGAAATCCCTTGCCAGTATTTGGCTTGCATTTTGTCTGGTGATGTGTATGTGGTAGAAAAGCATGAAGTAGCACCATAGGTATCATCACCATATTAGTGTCAGTAAGGATTTCTCCTAATGATACTCACCTAAAATGTGAACCTACTTGAAGGATGAAACTCTCACTTCAGTCATTGCAAACAGTAAAGTAGCATTTCTGACTTACAGCCCAGTCAGGAATTGAGGATAGGTTATTTTCTCATGTTTTCTATTATATAATTCCAGCATTTGCTGGTTGTGTTTAGTGCTAACATTTACTCTTCTGCCTGGAAAACGTGTGCATACACGTGTTCATACAGCCGTGTGATTCAGTCCAGTCCCAAAAAGATGATACCACTCTGATACTGTGGTGGCAGGAGGAAGAGGGAGAGGAGGTGGGTGTAATATGCCCACAACTGGCCCCACTAAAATCATACAGAGCAGGATTAAGCATACCTAGGAAAAATCATGTGTAGTGCTCTGGGGCTCCAAGCCATGTTTTCCTCCTTTCCCTGTCTTCGCTCTATTAAAATGTAGCACATTGCTTTAATGAGAAGCTGTGCATTTAATTTGTCTATACTTTCAAAGGGTATTGTTGAGTAAGATGGGCATTGGAATAATGTGAGACTTCATAACAGAGTTGTCTTTCAAAATAGCTTTTAAATGCAGTGCTTTCAGATGGGTAGGGTTAGACTTCAGCCCTTCAGAAATACAAGCTCACCCGTGGGACATCTGTGTAAACCACATCTCTGCTCTTTGAACTCGAGAGGCTGAAATAAAAGCAGCCTGTCACAAAACCAGATGAGCACTGGACAATTTTTTGTTATTGCTCAATTTTTTGTCACAGAAACGAGACAGTAGGATTTACCATCCTGGTGTGAAGCAGAGAGCAGCACACTATGCACCACTCATTTGGCTGATATTCTGTGATTTTACATACCCTCTCCCTGCCTGCTTTTTCCAGAAGACATTTGTCAGGCTTCTGTATGAAAAGATGCAAAAGGTCCACCTGCCAGGCCGTCAGCCACTGAAAACCTTAAAGATATTATGAAAATTACTGTGATTTACTGAACATAAAATATACTGAAATTCAGACAGCTTGTTTTTGTAGAAAAGACCCTAACAAAAGCAAGAAGTAACTGGCCAGGGAACAAAGCTGTTTAACACTACCTGGAGCAAATGCATTGGCAGAATTTCTACAGCTTCATTCTGTGCCTGCTGTGGGGCGAGTGCATGGCAGGAGAGGGACTTCAGCGTGCCACAAGATGCTTCTAGGTCACACTTAATTAACATTATTACTATTAAAAAATCCATTCTGTCAGTATTAAACACTACCTACGTATGTGTAACTCATATGGTTGCATTTGAGTGGCCAAGTGTGAGATGTAAATGAGAAATGGATTTGTGGTTGCTGTTACAGCTAATATGAAACTCACTACAGACTTCCACTTTCCTACCCAGGCAAAGGGGGAGTTGGTGGCCTTGGAAATGGGACCTTCAAAGAGGATTTAGGGATGTAATTGAAGTAAATGGCTTGCTGAAAACAATATTCCTGCAAAAATGCTTAGGACATCAAGTTGTGTGTCCAGATTGGTCTTGTGTCAAACTCTACTTCAGGCTGCAACAACAGTCCTCCTTGCTCCATCCCTCCTGTTTAGGGTAAAAGTATGTAATGGGGCAAAGAAATGAGAAGTGGGGTGGAAAGGAAGAGCCCTGCTCTTTCCGTCCTTTGAAATATGTTTCTTCACCTCTGTGAAAGGTGTCACAAGGTGCCTTGAGCAGTCATCCTCATGTCTGAGGCAGTGTCAGCAGGGGCGCCTGTCCAGAGTGGCGGTGGCTCAATGGGGCTCATGGGGTATGGGGACCCCATTGCCAGGGTGACATGTCTGGCTGGTCTTACTGGGGTGGTTGCTTGTGATGGCCATTGTTGTCTCATCTGATCCTGTGCTGAATGCCACTCTGGTGCCCCCCTCCATCTGTCTAACACTTTCTCTTATTTACTGCAGTTACAGCGATGCCATTCTGTTATGCTGGGAGTTTTGGATTTGGATTTGGTTGTTTTTTTTCCTGTGCCTCTTCCAAATGAACAATTGTGACAGCAAAATGCTTTGATAATTATCCCTTTTTACTGCGTGCAAAGGCTCCAAATGTTTTAGGAAATTATGGGTGTTTTTGATCTTTAAAGTTCTGGTATGTTCCATCCCATTTAACAAAACAAAGCAAAACAACATATGTGCAGAGTTGAGTTTTGCTAGATTTTAACAGACTCCGATTTCTCCCATAAAATATGTAAGCACACTAGTTGTTCTTAATTACTATGTTGGCAGCAGTAGCTTTATTTGGTGACTGATACTGTTTATAAAATCTCATATAGTAAACAGGCAGAGATTTTAACAGATCAGGAAGGGGAAAATATCTAGAAGTGGGTGTGGCTGTTTTCTTGGGGTTTTTTCCTCCAAAATGGAAATTTAAAAAGTAGAACTAAATGAGTCCTGATGTGGATTTCATTTATTAAGCCAAACGTCCTGTTGGTGAAGATTTGGGAGAATAAATGTTTTCAGAGAAGCAGTAGGAATTCCAGAGATGAATGAATTGCATCCTGGGTCAGCACAACTGACTTTGGGCTAATATATGCAGGAAGACTGTGGCAAACAAGGGACCACTGGATCTTAGACCAATTCTGCTGACTGCACAGTTAAGATACTTGACATTCAGAGCCCTGTCTTCCAGCCACTCAGATGTGTCGACCTCTGCTAATGAGCAACATGCATAAATTAGCAAGGTGAATGGAGTGTCCCATTGTTACCATCCCTTGATTCTCAGCAGTGTAGGAGATGCAGTTGGGAGGGATATGGCAGCTTCCAAGAGAGCAGATTCCCTTTGCTTCTTTGCAAGGTTTCCCTTGTAATGTGTGTGTGCTTCTAAGTGTGAAAATAAATTGTAGCGATGGTAGTGTAAATAATAAATACATTAAGTATTGATAGCGATGCCATGGAAATATTATGTAGCACTAAATAGGACAAGGAGCATCGTGTGGATGAAGGACATCTGATGTCCATTACTAAGGTGTCTGCAAGAAATCCTGCTGGTGACAGGATGATTTGTCTGCATAGATGGAAACTTCATTCCTTCCCTTGTCCCTGAGACAATTTCATGTCAAAGGAAAAAGTTCGCTAACCTGAAAAGGGGTGGCCATTTAACCTCCTTTTAAAAAATGTTCATTTAATTACTGTACTATATGACTATAAATTCTCTTTATTTTATTGGGCAGCATTGTTACCAAGTGTGATTAACCTACCTAATTCTTGTGGGATGAAGTGAAATAAAATTGATTTAATAAAGCCTGCAAACATGGATTTTTTTTCCTGTTGCTAGTTTGTAGGGAAGGGCCAGGTAAAAAATCTGACAGTTGCAAAGCTTGTTCAACGTTGTATGTTTTTATCTTTCCCTAAACAGAACATGAAATGTCTTTTGGAAATAGCAGAATAATTTCTCTCAAATAATTGAATACTTGACATCCCAAGGGGAGGCATACGCCCTTTTACCAGTGGGGGAACATTCCTTGCCAGCAGAATGCATTATGTTACATTTCAAAAAACCTGTAGAGGCAACTTCATTTAGATCTTGCCCAGTTTAAATCCCTGCATAAATTCACATACATTGTAATAGTGAATATAAACACCTAAGTCCTCAGTTCAGTTTTTGCTTTAGCAGAGGTGGAGTGAAATCTTGAGCTTTATTTTGATGGCAAAAAGCCATCAGGATTTTGTTCTTGCCTTTCTAAAGAAGGTTATTGTCATCCTAAAGATGTTTGTAGTTTTCCCTGACCAGGAAATAGCCACAGTGAGGGCCACCTAGTTTTTCAAGTGGATGACCATGAGAGCAAGCCCATGAAGTCACCTTGACCCAGTGAAGCCCAGAGGAGTGGAGTTTCTTGGCTACCAGCCTAATCAAGGCTCTTGGAAAAGTGTTATGGTGTATTTATCAGGAAAAATAGACTTTGTACTGAGTGCAACTGGAACAATTTCTGTGACAAGCAGATGTGTTAAAGATATATTTCCTAGTACAAAATGTAAATTATGATCATATGCCCGCTTACAGAAGAAATTTTTATTTTAATCAAACCTTGCCTTTCTCATGAGACTTAAGAGTCTAAATGCAATTCTGCCTTGGTGAGAGAGTGTTAAGAGGACCAGTTAATGAAAACAATACTCTGGTTTCCTCCTCTATTGGGAAATCCTATGTTTGACTGCACTGAAGAGAATGGGAGCTTGGCCAGACTTTATGAGGCCTGTGTCCAAGCTGGATATCATTGTGGCTGGTGAGCTGGTGTAATGATAAACAAGGAATTGTTGAAATTTGGCTTTTTGATATGTGTGAAAAGTACATTAGTGCTCTGCTGCATAATTAATTACAAGTGGAAAAACTCTAGTTACTACAGAGTGACTATTTGCTGGGTGGAAATTGGGTTGGTTTTAATAATAGAGAGAAGAAAAGGAATGTTGCCCACATGATGTAACAGATCTGTGCAAGGCCAGTAAAAAGATGCAGTAACTCTTCCAGCTCATAGGTAGTAGTCATGAGTTCCCCTCTCTCAGAAGTTGTATGTCTGGGTGGTTTCTGCAGCTTTCAGGAACACTTTCCAACTGGGGTATAGATGAAGCCCCCAGAAATTTTTCAAATACTACCAAATACAGAAACTACAACTGTGTAAATTTCTATCTCTGGAAACTATGACACTCAGTGACAAAACCTGACCTTGTGATTCTTTAGAGAATCAGTTCCCAGCTGGGGAATTGGTAGCAAGTCTGGGGAAGAGGGGAGAAATTAAAGAAGAGAAACCAAGTGGTAGTCCTTGGGAAAGTACTATGAGAGGCTGGGCCTGGTGAAGCCCAGAACATTGCTTCAGGTGAGACTTGCCATAAATAGGTGCACAGGAAATAGGAATAGGAATAGAAATGTATAAATAGGAAAACCACAGATGCAAGGAGAGGTAGTGGGCTTGCTTCTTATTGCAGTAGTGTGTTAGTGCTCTGTTCATGTACTGGGACCTCACTCTGCTTTGTTTTGCAAACACAAAACAGCCATGAAGATGTGGCAAGCATCTCATAGTTCAAATGAGGAAATACGTAATTGATATGCATGACTGTAAAGCCAGGCACAAGGCAGCACACTGAACAGAAAAGCTGACTTCTTGTGTAAAATAAATACATCAGGATTCCTTGTTAATGAAAATGCTTAGTAAACAATCTGTAGAGCCCTTGAGTGGTATAGTTTAGATTTATAGGGTGTTTTTCTCTTGTTCTTTTATTAAAAATTTATTTCAGTAGGAGAGGGTGCTCTGGAAGAACAAAACAAGCAAAACTACAAATCTCAGAACGTATTGGTTAGAAAGTATTCTAGGAAGAGAAACCCAAATCTCAGAAGTATGATCCTGTACTCAGTAACTTTTTTGTCCCCTGAATCAATAAAATTATTTAGTCCCTTTTTTCCTAGACAGATAAATAGGTATGGTAGTTATATTATCCCAGTTATAGAAGAATACTTGGCGATATGTACTTTCACACAGGAGCTTGTAAAGGGCTGTGGGGCTTTAAAAGCCTGCATGGTCTTCTGAGATGGCTTTCTGTTGGGGGTGGCAAGGCTGTCTTTACATAAATAAATATATAAACACCAAAGTGTACACTTCAGTGTGGTCAACCATTTAGTAGTTAACAAAATCTGCTTGATGACACAGAGTATGACAGATGACCACCCATAATTGCATTTCACATGCGGTATCTAGGGTAATCAAATATTTAACTTATCAGTAATAACCCTTCTGAACAGGAAGAAAGTAAAGGTCATTCACATGAGCTTCAGTCCCAATGGAAACAATGCCCTCATTTAATATCACTGACTTGGCAAGATGCTGGTGGCAATTTTGTCAGCTAAGGATACAGAACAGAGAATTTCTAATCACCACTGCATTTGTTACTCTGACCAACAAGAGAGGTGGATGCACAGGCAGGAGTTGTCATTGTACAGTCACTGGGACTGACTGCTGTGCTGTACAGTGTGAAGAATCGGAATTGGAGATAGTAGAAGAAAGTGAAATCTGGAGAGCAAGGTACGGAGTCCTGCACTAGAAAGTGGAGGGTCTGTGCTCTTTGAACAAATAACCAGAACAAAGGGGAAAGGCATGAATATATGTACATACTCATCCTATTTCCATGAAGAACATTTCAGCTCATCCCATGTGTGCAGAAGAGTTGTTTTTATTTCCCTTTTTAAATAATTTTCTGCTGAGATTACCAGTATTGACAAGGCTTGTTTGCAATACGTGTTTCCAGAAAAGTGTGAAGGAAAAGTATGAATCAGCAACAGAAGAGGTAAAAAGCAGGGCCCTGTGATCTCAGAGCTGAGTTTGTAGGTGCTCAGTTACCCAATTTTCTGCTCTGTTTAAAAGGAAACAAGAAAGAACAGACTGGGCATTGATGCAGCCTCTGTCTGGAGGGAGAGTTAGTGCGGCTGGAGAGCCTGTGAATGATCACTGCTGTTCTGCCAGCTCTGAAAGGAGGGGAGGAAATAAGATGCTTTTTCCCTGCTAGACCAGGTTCAGCTCCCAGGCCTGAGCTAGCATGCATCAAACATGTGTGGCATACAGGATTTCAGAAATTCTTCCTACTTTCAAGAAGATGCTTTGTCTTCAGATCCAAAAAACCAGACCCTTGCCCATGCTCTTTAGTCCACTTGCAAGTTAATTGTGAAAACACATTTCCCCACTTCTTGAGGTTTCCTTTTTTTCATGAATTTTCACTCCTGTTGAGAAAAAAACATCAGGCTAAAGCAAAGTAAGCTAATTTTGGAGGTTTTTCTAAGAGAAGTGAAGCTTTATGTTAGCTCATGGTCACTTAGTAATATTTCATTACAATGTGTAGATATATGTGTTTATGAATATAAACACCTTGTAGAAGCTATTTAGAAAAAAACAAGCATTCATTAGAAACTCTCTTTAGAATATAAGTGTGGCTGAGCACTTGGAACTCAATGCCCAGAAAACTGTTGCTGGCTTTTTGTTTGGGTTTTTTATATTGCCTTCAAACATTTTCATCTTTAAACAGGACAAGACTGTGAACAACTTGATCTAACTCTGAAGAACCTTGCTGAGTAGAAAATGTATAGTTCCCTCCACAGATGAGTTTTTCTGTTAGTCTTTATTCCATGACAATACACCATGTTAAAAAAAAAGAGGTGTTAACGTGGGCTTTGCCATCCAGAGCAGTTTTTGCACTCTGTTCAGCCATCCTGATGAGCTGGAAGGGTCAGTATTGCAGCTGTGCATCCTCAGTAATATGCACATGTTAGAAAAAAATACTTCTAAACATATGTAAGCTGCTGTCATGTGTCACCTCAGAATCTCTGACAAAATCTAAGGACAAGTGTCTCATTTAAAATGAGTCCATCTGTCCAAACCAAGGGAAAGGCAGAGCAGTGAAACAGAATTATGTTTAATATTACTGAAAATGTTAAATCTGTGTGTAAAACATAATAGCCTTCCTGTCAAATGTTTCTAAAACCTTTCAGGTAGGAAGAAACTCTGTATGCTCTGGCATGTTAGGAGAAACGTTAGATTCATCCTTGTTAAGGAGCATCTCAGTAATTCAGTAGGGCTGTTGTGGGAGTTGCTGTTGCCCAGGTTTGGCTGCTGTTGCCCAGGTTTGGATGTAGTAGTGCAAGTTGTCATACAGCTATGAACTTCCTCAAAACCAGGAAGAAACATTTTAGTAATGTAGGCAATGCCTAGTGCAAGGCGGTTAGCATGTAATTCCTTTGCTTTTTCACACAATAGCTCTCTAGGGTAAAACTTTGTCTGTTAATTAGGGGGATATAGATGGAAAAGTTTTGCTTTGGGGTAGGGTTTGTTTTTGGGGTTTTTTTCCTGTGACATTTCGGAGTTTGTCATAGATTTGATTTATGGGTTTTCTCTGTCAGAAGTGCTTTACAGTCCTCCAGTCACCAGATCTGGGGGGTGTGCTGGAGCATGTCAGAGATGCTTTGTGGCCCAGCTTCCTTTCCTTAGAAAGCCAGAAGAGAGGAGCAGCATGAAAGAGGAGAATAGGGTGTGTATTTGGGTCTCAGCCCACTGTGGAACTGGAATGCACCTCAGAACACCAAATCCTAAGAGCTGGAAAGTGCCCCTGGATCCTACAGCACAAATATAGATCAGAAAGATCAAACAAATGTCTCATCTCTCAGCTTAATGCAGCTGATTACAGAAGTGATGAATAGTTTTTGGTAAGGTGTGCTGTGGTTTACCTTAGTGCTTTTCTTAGTAGGCCCCAAAGTTCTTTCCTTTTGGCAGAAGTTTGTTCCATGTATAGTGCTGCCACTTCCATCCCAGCCAGAGCAATGTTGTGGCACACTCAGGTTTTGCAAGGCAGCTCAGCAGTTCAGGTACCTTTATCTGGTCTCAACAGTAAATGCTGCAGGTAAACTCAAGGTCAAAGTTGTGTTTTGTTTGGTGACTGCCCAGGTCAGGAGTACATATATGTGTGGGAATGGCCATATGGAGCTGGAGCAGAGGATTCTCTTTACCAGGGTCCTGCCTCTGGCAGCAGCCAGTGGTGGATATCTAGTTCAGAGCATAACAGGAGAAACTTCTGTGCTCCTACTCCCATCTACCCATCTGCTCCTTGTGCAGCTTCAGTTCAAGCACTTTCTGAACCAAATGTATTCAAATGATCTTTTATCTCTGTCTTGTTTATCCATGTAATTTTCCTATTTAATATGTGTGCTGTTTGTGTATGCTGCCAAATTTCTCCTTTCTTTCTTGACAAAAAGTATAATTTTGAGTATAACATCACCTTAAAGTATAGTGATTGAAGTAACTGCTGCTAATAAAAGAGTAGCACATATTTTCCTTTTATGATCACCTTAAGTACTTCTTGATATGTTTTAATGTCTAACATTCCTAAGGCAGCTGTTTGCCTTTCATGAAACATTAAATAGAATCTAAGAATCAAAGAGGAGAAAAAATACATGTGTATATATGCATGTGCATCTGTTTATGAACCGGGGACAGTAGCAACTTTGTAATTTTTTTTTAAAATAAATATTCAAATGAAGATTTTTATCAGGTGAGGGCACTGATATTTAAGCATTTTATAGCAAAAAACCTACTATGTTTTATATAGTAGGATTTTGGCATCTGACTACTAGAAGGAGTTGTATAAATTGTAATGAGAAATAAAATCCATATCATATTTCTTCATGGTGTAGTGTGTAGTGTTACTGCTATCCTGAGTGGGATGGTAACATTACTTGACATACCAGAAAATGAAATTACATTATGTGAAAAGGTGTTACAAAATAAAGTAATTGAGAGTTGGAATCTAGGAAATGCTATTAAAAGCCACTCTTCAAAAAGGCATGGAGTACTCACATGTCTGTTAGCATGTGAAACTTAAGGTCTTAACTAACAGAAGATACTTTGTCTTAAGTGGCATCAGCTCCATAAATGTGTGGTGTGCTGCTGTGGGTGTGTTCATTCAGAAGAGTGCCAGAGGAGCCAAGCGAAGTTGTTGGGACTGTGGTCATCCCTGCTGCCGAGGGTTCTTGGTGGGCAGCTGCCCTGGGAGACAGAGGAGTGACAGCTGCCATGGGAGTGAGTGAACATGCTGTTCAGTGTGCCCAGGGGGTGCCATCCCACACTGAATCCAAAATCTAGGATTTAAAAACATTATGTCTGTAGTTAGTCACTTAACAGCTCTAGTTTCTAGAAATGTTAAGCAGCCAAAACCCATGATGCTTCTTTCTGCAGCCCTGGTTCCTTTTGAACACTGAACAAATGCTAGAGATCCAAGGATTTCCTTCAACTGCTCATTATCATCTGAATGCAGGCATGTAGTACTCTAGTTTTCTGCTTTTATTTAATTTGCCTGCACTTTTAATTACTGTAATTTACAGGCTGACCGAGAAGCTTTACATGTCTCATAAAGTAAAGATTCACATTGCTAAATTTATACATTATTTGAATATTTGAGTATTGTATAGTGACATATTTTTCCCTTAAAAACATAAAACTTGTAAATATCGAATGTCTAAAATTGAACTGAGCACCCTCAGGTTATGACCCTCAGGATATGACTTCTTCTATCATGTATTGCCAAAGCACATCATCAGCTCATAGTTATTCGACATGGTCATATCTCCCAGTTTTTGTTTTCAGCTTATCTGTTTATGTGGTTATTTTTCTGTGTGTTTTATACTCAAATATTACAAGAAGCAACTTTTCTGTGGAACAAAAGCTGGATTTTCCAGTTGTTCCTGATGTTGATTGCTTATGTTCACATTCTCGATTTCTTCACACATATTCTAAATTTACATGGAAGCTGTGGTAATCACAACTGGTTCCCAGTAAAAGGGGTGGTGACAGTCCCCTAACCCATGGCCACACGTTCCCATCCCCTGCCATGTGTCAGTGCAGGTACTTGGCAGACTGTCCTGCTTAGGGAGTCAAGCTACCAAAAGCTTCTCAGATTTTTTTTGGCTGAATTTTCTTCTTGTTACTGTGGGTGCTGCACTGGCTTGCTGCAGAATCAGGCAGGTGCCGGTGCCAACACAACAGAAAGCAGCTGGAGTGGGACTGTCCTGATGTGCCATCTCAGCCAAATCCTGTACTCAGAGCCCAGGGGCTGAGAAGCACAAGAGGACCACAACTCGTGTTACGTTACAGGGGCTGTCCTGCTGAGCCCCTCATCCAGGCTGAGCAGATGCTGCACGGGCATGAGCCCCATCTGGTTTTTCTCCCCATAGTAGCCAGAGTGGAGGGGACATGGCTGATACATCCTGGGCCTCACCCCAAAGGGAAGAGAGCATCTGCTTTTAGCAGCCATGGATTGTTATTAGGGTGCAACCACAAGTGTCTCAATTAACTACAGGGCCAGCTAGAGAGGAAGGTAATGCAGCCTGATTGCTGTAGAGGAGGGACTTAGGTAAGGTGACCGGGATGTTGGGTACAAACTGGTTCGACCTGTTAGCCCTGGATCAATGTGTTTTCCATGAGGACTTCGGAGGCAGGCAGGATGTGTTGCCAGATAGTCTGAGCTTGTAGTGGAGGGGCCAAGGAGGAGTAAAACTGGTAATCACAAGCATGAAGATGCAACTCTGGGACACTGTTTGGGTTTGTAGAGCAAAGAGCAAGGCGTGGCTTGATGCATGTCCCTCAGTCCTTGCTGGCCATGTCAGCCAGCCCTTGGCTGCCTCACTGGGATGCCAGCAGCACCCAGGAGCTTGTGCTTGGGTGGCCAAAGGTGACCCTGAGTGTTTGCCACAGGGTGAGTGCACTTGAGCACACTGTGAGTGGGGAGCAGCCGGTGTGCAGGGACTTGGGTTGTGTCACGATACTGAGCACAGTTCAAGGCTTTAATAAACAAACTCTGTTCCCCAGGCAGCTCTGCTTGGCATATTGCTCAGAAAACACAGGATCACTACACAGACACCCATTACATGTGGTTAAAATGTAAGAACATTATATGTTTTTAACAGTGTTACTGCCTGTGCCAACGGCTATTCACTGTCCACACAGAACAGAGTCAAAGCATCTAGGAAGTCATGGGCAGCAGTCATAGAAAGTGAAAATAATCCTGCAGCCAGGTTTGTTATGATCCACATCTCCTGCAGTGCAGATCGCGTTCAGCAGAACTTCATGGCCATCTAGTGGTGAAGCCCCAGTCGGTGTTAGCTTTTGCAGACTTCTGTCAGAGAGACAAGAACTTGGCCATGTGTGAGTTGCAAAGATGTATGTTTTCACTTCTAACTGGAGGTAACATGGCTGAATTTTTATAAATCACCCTAAATGCTCTCATTGGTTTTATTCATTTAACCCTACGAACTGTACTGAGTACAGGTGTTGCAGCGGGTCATGGAGGCAGCCAGCAGTCCCCCAGAACTCCCATTAGGTGTAACAATTTCTACACTAACATAGAAATTACACTGGTTTTAGAAATAATGAGCTGCAAATAAATAAACATCAAGCTGACAGATCAGAACCCAGTTTTCTTCTTTGTTAATTTATCTTTCAAACTTCATGTTTCAGCAGTAATTTAATACATCCTGCTGAGCTGTTAAGTGTGGCATCAGTCCTACTGCAAAAGCCCACCTTGAGCCTTAAAGGCTGTCTGAGATCATGGCCATTCACAGAAGAATTGGAAGCTCCTCCTCAGGGTACCCTGGTGGCTCTTGGCTGATGACAGGTTTCCAAGTCTTCCCTCTGTGCAGTTGCTGGGGGGACACTTAAATTTGAAGGAGGCTGCTACTATATGGTTTTGGTTTTGATTGGAGAAGAGGGACATTGTGGTCTTTTTTTGTGCTGTTTTTCCTTTATTTATTTATTTTAAAGAATTTTAAACAAACTGAAAGTAAGTTGAAAAAAATAAATGCCTTTGAATTCCCTGACACATTTCAAAGTCTTTGTCTGCCATGGTGCCATCAAACAGTAGCTTTGGGGACCTGTCCTGACCAGAGACACCACAGCCCCTGTGGCCTTCGAAAGGCACCAAATGTGGTTTTGAGGACTTTCCTTCTGTCTATGTGGTCAGTGAGGGTATTTTACAGAAATCAGTTGAGAAAGGAGAGGGTGTCCCTTTACTGTTTGCATGTCAAAGGGAAGGAACATCAGCAAATCATCTGGAACTTACTGTGAGAGGGGCTAACCTGAAGAAGCTCAAAAAAACACTTTGTGCTTTTTTTAGGGTATTTGGTGATATCCCCATTTAAGGTCACACAGCTTTTGCAAGGCTAAAACCAAGCTGGTGGTGTCAGGTGGATTCTGGCTCCTTTACCACCATTGAACTTGTCTGTCCTGGGGCCCTGTGACACAGCAGTTGAAGTGGCAGAGGAAAACCACCTTGAGCATATGCTCTCACTTGCCATGTGGGTCTCCTCTGCTGGTTAGTTTGTAGTTTACGCTGCAGGGCTGCAAGGGAAAGGCATGAGGTGACATTTGGTGGTTCTAGTTGACAAGAGCTTTTCTCCTTGCTGTGCTGAGCAAGTGATGACTGTGAAGCTCTCAGGAGATGGTGACAATATTCATCACCTTCTGTGGCTTACTCAGTTATTTTCCCTCCTGTGGCATAAGTAGGGTGCTGCACTTTTTAGAAAGAGGGAGCAGCAGCATTGATCATGTGCCACCTTCGTGGCACTGCTCTGTGCCATCCTCTTCTGTATAAATATCTGGGAAAGCACAGAGCGGTTCCCAGCAGTGAGGTCACTTTCTCATATGTGACAAATAGCTTTTTATGAGGTGCTGACTCTTCTTAAGGTTCAGTTTGTCTCGGGGCAGGAAATTGTAGCATCATTTTAAGCTTGATTCTCCTCCTATTTAAATGAGCTGTACTATCCAGGATCTGAACACTCTGTTACAAAATAGGGTTTTAAGACAGCTCAAAAGTTGCTTGCAGCAAAAAGGATGCACAAATACTTGCTTTTAAAGATCAGGATTTCCTAGTTTTGAGCACTGGATTTTGTATGTTCAGTATTGAGCTTTAACATTTGATTTACAAGTTTGCTTTTATTTCAGCTGGTGGGATGTTTAAAAAAAAACCGTACTGGAGTAGTGAAACCACTCTCAGTGAATTGTCTAACCCAAGACTTTTATTTGTTCTGGGATTCAGAACAATTGCTTAAATGCAATTCCTAAGCCATTTCTGTGAGAGCTAGACATACCTGTATTCCAGTCATATAGTTAAAGTGCTAATGTTTCTTACTCTCTTGGGGACAGTTTTTGCCAGCTAACGTTACTATGGATCTCTATCCACTTCTGTCTCCATTTCAGGAATTCTCTGCACATCTGTTTACATGCACCATATTATAGGCAAAAATAATTAATCTGGAGAATCTCTTGCCTGCAGGTAAATATGAATATGTGTTAAAAGAGTACTGTTCAGAAAGAAAGTACTTTTTTTCCCCCATTAGTGCTTCAAATTAGGATTGTACTGTGAAAATACTTAAACAAAAATAAAACTGCATAATTTGGACTACCACTAATTCAAGGCTTAGAGATTTGTATGGAGAGAATTAGAACATTGGTGAAATCATGTAGAATGGTGTGAGATGCTTTATACAAACATTTAACCCCATATGAGTAGTCCTCAGCAAGTTCTGGAAAGCTCCAGGAGTTCAGTGTGTGCCGTAACAACTACAGCTGTGCAGGAGCTCCTCTGACAGGAACTTGCAGGTCGGTGTTGACAGAGGTGCCTTCCAGCAGAAGCATCAACATCAGTGCTTCTTTCAGATGCCTGCCTTAGTAGCTCCCCCAAAGGTTCATGCTTTTTGTTCAGATTGATCTTAAGAGTCTAAAAGAGCAGGCTAATGAGTCTGTAGCCCATTTACCCTGAATGTCAATAAATCTGGGAAGCCCCAGAAACCCGATGAAGGGCAGAGTTGTTCCAGTACTTAACTAAACAGGCTGCTGTAGCTGTGGGTGATGGTGGTTGCTGTGCAATATAATCGTAGTGAGGTTGATAGGATGATCAGTTAATAATGATTTATGGCTGGGTGGTATGATTACTGGCAGTCAATGAGGGTTTGAATCACGGCCTTCCAACTTGATAATAACTTATCTAAGCAAGCCAAATGCATTGCGGTAGCAAGGCTTTTTCAAGTAATACATCCAGCACAGACTGTACTTAGAAACTCATGCAACATTACTTCAATGCTGTATTTTTAATTGCTTAAAATTAGGGTAACTGATAGGCTGTAGGACATTGCTGTAAATGGAGTATCTTTGATAAGCATTTATGTGTTTCTGTGGGGATTGTTCTCTGGCCTTGTTCTTAAACTTCATTTATCAGTGGTCTGAAAGAAAATAAATTTCATTGGCTTGCACGTGATAGATTGAGAACTGCTAAATGGGAAAATGGAAAAATCACTGCTTCAGAGTGATCTGGATCTATTAGCAGTCTGTATTCAAGCAAACAACAGGTGTTTGGCCTAATGCGAGGATCCATAGTTCAGATCTGGGTGCTGGAAACACTTTTTCATAAAAGGTTTCAGGCTTTTTATCTATTTAAACTTGTCAAAGAGAAGTTATGGAGGCTATATATAAACCTGTTTAGAAAACAGTTCAGTGAGCTTGTGCCTGGTCACATGTCAAATAGAAATAGAGCTCAGATAAAGTCAGGCTGCTTCATTATTGGAGCAGTATTTCAAGTATCATGGTGGGATTTTTTGGGCAATAAGCACTTCTGCATCAAAACTTCAGTTGTTTCATACTGCAGAATATGCTCTAGTTCAAGCACTAATTGTGTCAAAATGTTGAAAGGGAAATAGATAATTCATTTTCTATGTCACTTCTAGCACAGTCTCTTCTGGTACAGCTGATTTTTTGGGACCAGGCTATACACCATGCTCTTGCTTCATTTTTTGCTTCTGTTCTGTTTTTCAGTTCAATTTCACCGTTCAGTATTGAGAGCACAAGGCGTCAGAGGAGGTCTGAGTCTCCGGACTCCAGGAAGCGGCGCATCCATCGGTGTGACTTTGAGGGGTGCAACAAAGTGTACACAAAAAGCTCCCACCTGAAGGCTCACCGGAGAACGCACACAGGTAAGATTTGCTGGCACTGTGCACTGTGGTTGAGGCAAGTGGGTGTCTTTCTGTCCAGTTTAGGGCATAATGAGCTTGTCATCCTACACTAATAGCCGAAGGCCTGTACCTGAATAACAGAGATGTCTGTGAGTGCATTGGCATTCTGGTGCAAATCAGGTGTCAGCACAAGACTGGTGCACCAACCAGACTGTTCTCAGATGAAACTCAACAGAAAAGTGGCCTCTGGGGACATACTTGATGTGCGTCAACAAAGTGTGGTCATTGCTTGGGACCAGCCAGAGCTAGTCCAGAGAAAACCCTCAAAAGCATATAGTGTGGTCATGAATCTTCAGCAACATTTTTTTCGCTCTACAGACCTGTTTGTTTTGAAACTACTTGCTTTTACAGATGTAGCCTATGGATGCCAGGAGCTTCTGAAATCCTTCAGTTCAATTCAAGGGTAAACTCAAGTCCTCAATATGTCTTTCTAGAGGCTTTCAGAGGCACCTGTCCCATACTGGAGAGGGAAGTCATCACTGTATGAGAATCAGTCACACTAGATTCCTACAGCAGAAATGCAAGAGAGATGCTTAGAGGAGCTGGGCCCCATTCAGCGGTGACCATACTTAACACTCAGTCAATACCTGGTGTCCTCATTAACTTTATGGGCTGTAACTAATCTGTATGGCAGGCATGTAAGGGTAGCTGAAGCAGTGATGTGTAATAGTTCTAATTTTATTGTGGATAAACTCAGGAGCAGCAATTTGAAGTTATCAAGAGCAAGTCTAAAAGGGGATTGATTGGATAGCTGGAAAGGTAGTGAACAGAACGCTCTGAGCCTCAGTGCTATTCCTTACTCTGATGCTGATTTGCTTAAATTAAATTTATTGATCTCTCTGCTCTTAATGGACTTTAGCATTCCTGTAACTCCTTGGAGGAAAGATGGTGTTTATCCAGTGTATAGGACAATGTTGTTCTTTGCTGAGAATCTGCTGGTGCTTTCTGTGATCTGATGTACTCTAAAGAGTATGACATATTATTTTAGAAAATTAAGTGAAGGCCTCTCCATTTCAATTGAGGCTGCATCTCCATCACTTTTTCCAATATGTCTTTTGGCTGGTAGGACTTTTGTTGAGAGGAGTTCTGAACAAGGCTCCATCCTAATATCCCCTACTAAAACAATTTCTGTAGGGTAAGAGTCCCTTCCTTAAACAACAGAAATGTTCTGGTGATCTGGAAATTTCATTACATTTCCTTACAGGCCAGTTTTTCTGGTTTCTTCATATCTTCCCATTTAGATGACCCTTCTGTTCTCTCATTATTTGTCATGTCCTGTCTTAATTCTTTTTTCATCTTCGCTCTTTTTCCCACCTTAAATGTGGTCTTTCATCCCTACTCTTCTAATATCTTTTATATACCCCTACCCTGTCACCATTTTCTGTCATTCTTGTTTTACCTCTTTTATCCCAGTCTCTTCTCTGTCATTTTCCTTCTCCCTGCTGGATTTAGGTGTTGTTTCTTTTCTTGCCTGTATCACCCTTTGAGCGTTACACATCTGTAACAAATTCAAAGACAGAGAGCCCAGCAGAGAAGAGCTGTAGATGGTTTGGTTTGAAACAAAAATACCATTTATCTGCTTACACTACAAGGAAGTCACTCTTTTCTATCCTGTCAGGCTGGCAACCAGCCCAGGAGTACAAGCAATCATCATGTGAGTTACCAAACTAGATGTGGACAACCTCAGAAATGTCACACCCAAGGCAGCCCAGAAACAGAAGAGGCTCTTTTCTGCAGTGACATTTTAAAACACTGAGAATTACATTTGTCAGAATTACATCTGTAATTCGTCAGTGATCTCATGGGGCAGACTGGTGCTTGCAGGTAGTGCACCCAATTAGTGTTAGGCAGTCAACAGCACTGAATCTCAGGCTGTGCACATAGGGTGCTCAGAAGTAGCCACTGAAGGCTTGAGGGGGATTGTAGGAAATCCCAAATTTAAGCATATGTATCTCTCCACCAGCACAAAAAGTGGTTTGTCTACCTGCTGTAATTGTAAGATCCATATCCCCAGCCGTGGTTCCCTGGCAGCTGGGTGTCAAGGCTGTGCTATCTGTCTGGGATCTCTGGGTAGTCAGAGAAGAGGGATTGGCACCTCTGGGGCATATTATTCCCTCTTGAGGTATACCCAGAGATTGGCTTGCAAAGGTGCTTCTCTTTCACTGCTGAGTACAGAGGAAGCCCAGATACCTGCCAGGCTGTGAGTTGACTGAAATGGATTTCCACGCCAAAATACAACTGCCTGAACTGTTTTGTATTCATGCTGGTAGTGGGTTTATTACTTCAGGGAAAACGAGAAATAACATTGAATCAAAAACCTCCATTAAATAGTGAGCTGATAACGGCTTTATAGTGACATTGCAGCAGGCTTGATGAAAGACCTGAAATCTATAAAAAATGGTCAGTGCTGAATTTAGCCAGTGGATCCAGTGAGAAAACCTGTGTTATGCTGTTAAAATTAAATGTGCTTTACAGGACACTTCAGAGGTCTTGATAAGAAGTTGGTAAATTCAGACTTGCATGTAGCCTTGGCCATGAGCGTACTCATTTTGTACTTGGCCATGTACTAATCTCATCTTGCATTTTTTATCTTGGCCTTTACTTTTGCTTCAGGCAAAAGAAGTTAATTATTCACGTATGACCCACAGTAATTAGTGCAGTTTTGGATAAGTATAAATGAAGTATGACAGCTATGCACGCAAGAGTGAGCAAGTTTCAGTAGGAAACTTTCTGAGAAAAGATCACAGAAACTCAGCATTGCATAATCTGTACCTTATTTTTTTTAGGCAGGCTGATCTTGCTGACAGTTGTTTACCTAAGCAGCATGTTCTTGAGAACTTTTTTTTTCTACGATCTTAAAGATCTTTTCCAAACTACATTATTTTGTGTGCATAGTCACTGAAACATTCACAGTAGTTTAGACTCAGGAGGAAAAACAATGTGGTGTTATGATAGGATGAACAGATTTGTTGGTTGAAAGGTGTACTTCTTTTCATCCTAATGGAGACCAGAAACAGAGTATTATAGATGGTAACAGCTGAATTTCATTCTCTTGCAGTAACTCCTATGTTTTTTAAGTATGCTGTCATCTAGCTCCTCAATATTTGCCACCAGTGTCCTCAAAACTTGGTGTGTTGGTGTGGGCATGGAGTCCACTGGGGGGCGGACTTGAATTATGTATTGTCTCTCTGACTGGGAAAGCTGCAAGTGAAACCTGTGATAGATAGAG
Organism: Passer montanus; assembly: GCF_014805655.1. Taxonomy (NCBI): domain Eukaryota; kingdom Metazoa; phylum Chordata; class Aves; order Passeriformes; family Passeridae; genus Passer; species Passer montanus. The sequence goes on along the minus strand of NW_024367708.1, from coordinate 4,919,184 downwards.
TATTGCATAAAGCACAAGCACTGGTATTAAATTTCTCTTTCTAGTATCATCTTCTTGGTTTTGTTTTGCCGGATCATCAAATAAAGCTATCAGGAGGTATCAGGTGTGATGAGAGCCTTCAGGGCTCGCAGGCAATCTCGCAGCTCAGGTTTATCAACTCTTTCTGCAAGGAGAAACTGTGAGAAATTGGCTCACTGGACCTGCATTGAGCTAGTTTCTGCTTCAATGAACTTAAAGAAAATTACTAATATGTGACTCTGCAAAGGAATAATCTTTAAAAATGGGAGAACCAGCAGTCATGGGTTGCATTCCCAGTTTGTGTTCATCTGTGTTGCACTTGGCACAGGTGCTGGTGCTGGCCCCAGGAATGGGGAGAGTGTAAATGCTGTTTCCAAGGGCTGTGCACCTGTGCAGCCCTGGTGGGACCCACCTTCTTCACTGTGGTGCTTTTGCTATGAAGTTGGAGAAGAAAACAAGACAGAATGCTATTTTATGATCTGTAGTGGCTGTTTCAGTCCTTCTAAGCAGTACTAAAGTTGCCATTGACACTTCCAGTAGGACATCTGAGTTACAGAGAGTAATACTGGTTCTTTCCACTGTATGAACATCTAAACATCTGAAGTTGCTCATGGTTAAATCCAGTTCTAGTTCATCATGGCTGCCCCCTTAGCACATGGAGAAGCCTAAGGAGTTTAAAACATTGTATGAATCATCCTGAAGAAGTCAACAAAGAAAGAAGCTGCCTGCTTTGAGGTAATGTGGGACCTTATCTTAGCGTCTGAAACACAAGAGATTTGTTCCCTGTCTCTCGCCTCCACAGGATTTTCATTTACTGTGGTAGAAATCAGCATTCTGTATTTCTGTGCAACCTTATTTCAGTTGTTAGTTAAAAATTTCTGGTAGAACGTGACAGTGCGGCTTTCTGGGGTCAACAGCTGCAAAAGCCTGGGACTTTCCAGGCAGCATGAACTGGGAATGGATTTAATCCATGGGTGTAGGCACCATGTATCCACAGGCATGGCTTTGCTCCTGCCTCGGAGCAGGAGGCCAAGGTCTGTAACCAGAGCACTTTTGTGGGACTCAGACACTGGGCTGAACTGCTGCTCTTTGTCCTGCCCCAGGTGGCACTGGGTCTGAGGAACCCTTCTGAGTGCTGCTGCTGCAGTAGAGGGGCTGCTCTGTCAGGCTCCTGCAGAGCCAGGCTGAATATAGCCCCCAGGCCAAGTGAATTGTTTTAGTGTTTGGTGCTTTGTCCTTGATCAACGCCTATATCATTCCTGAGAGATGAGAGCAAATACCTTTGCCACAGACGTAATGAAGCCTATTTGTCAGTGTCAAGGGGTCTTCAGCAGTTTTACATGGAGACAGTAAACATCTCAGAAGTACAGATTTGTACCTGAGAAAATGACAGCATTCCCTCCCCAAGATGTTCCTTTGTAGCTGTGTTGAAACACCACCCTGGAAGAGAGAGGACTAGTGAGTACATGGGTGTTTTATTTAGTCTGTGCTTTTTCAAACATTGCATTCCTCTCACTCACTGTTGCTCCATATATTATTTTAATATGAAAGAGCCCCTGTCATTAGTCTTTGTTCACATTTTCCTTTGAGCGCTTTCAGAGTGGACTTAAAAAGTCAGAGGCACCAAAAAAGCTATTTTTGTTCTGTAGGTTTTAAAACTCCATTCATTACCTGTTGTTTTTTTAAGGTCTGTTTAATGCCTTTTGCTAACTATAAGTTCCAGAGAGATATTTACAGATTTGTAATCCCTTCTTTAGACAAATACTGAGAAGAAGTAACATTTTTTAAATAATCTGTCTGGATTTTACTTGAACTGTGTAGATTTTTGGTCTCTTAAGACCTCTTTGTCACCTACCTGCCAGACTCACTCTTGAATACCCCAGCTTTTCTTTCTCATGCCCTATGTACTCCTTGTCCCTGAGCTCTTCTTGTACCATGCAAATCTGTCAAGTGAAAAAACCTCCAAAAGCAGGTCCATATGCTGTTTCAGAAACCGGGAATTTAAATAAACAAAACCAATTTAAAAATTAATTTTCTTTAAGTAAAATAGGAGGGTCTATTTGTGTTGGGTGATGCTTTTATTTTCTAAGAAATACTTTCTTTGAGTGTTTAAAATTTACTGCCAGTTTCAATAAACAGTAGAGCTTTCCAATGTGAAAACTAGTATATTTCACAGAAGTTTTCCTTTCTAGTCTTTCTGCTCTTTCTTCATGCAGTTTCTCTTTAGAAGATAAACTGATTATTTAATAAATGAAACCCCAACCTACTGCCATTGATGTGGCAGGCTTCACATTTCAGGACAGAAATATATTTAAGAGCAGCTATCTGCTGGTGCAGTAAGTACCAGGAGTGTAAGGGCAGGCTCACCAAAGCCACCACAGCCTAGAAGGGTGATGTCCAAGTGGGAACCTCTGGATGTACTGAGATGGTTGTCTGAGCCCAGCTAGTTACAGGCAGGGGTCCATACCAGAAGGAACTTGTACATCCAGTTCTCTTCCAATAGCTGCTCTGTGGAAAGTTAAATGGTTTCTGGCACGTTTTGCAAGCTCTGAATTCACCTTGCACACAGGGAGTCATTCCTCTGCATTGTAGGTCTGATGCTGTGCCGATATGGAAGAATGCCCGTGTGGTTATTCCAAGGCACTTTGATGGGAAAGCGAGTCTAATTGCGTCTGTGATTACTTGCAGTCTCAAGGTTATGAAAAATATTTTCAACAGTGCCCCTTGACTTTGTAAATATGGGGTGCATATGTGTTTTGTCTGTGTGTGGCACGAGGGAATAATGATAATTTCATTATGCAGAATAAGATTTTTCTCTAAGCCAACCTTTCAGTACTTAATGCTCTACCTCCAAAGAACTGCAGTTCATCTGAGGTCTCTGGCGTGATTGTGGTCTACCATGTGTAGCCCTGAAGTGCCATGAAGGCAAGAAAGATGTCTTTACTCCCACTGCTTCCAAAACATTTTCCCAGATGTTGCACCCAGACCTGGAGGAATAAATACACAGTACAGGGTTTCCAACTCTTGCAGCCCACTCTGTCCCCAGCAGAGGGAACAATAATTTGCTACTGGTGATAACCCATGTTTTTTGGGAAGTGTGTCTGAAGTTTCTCGTGCCCATCCATTCCTTGTCAGGGCAACCTTGAATCGGAAGCACAGTCTTTGAGAGTGCAGCATGCTCAAAACTGCAAGTAAGCATCATAAAAGCTTTTTTAAAAATGTTTTGTTCAGGTTTTGTTCAGGTTTTCTTCTTTCCTGCTTTCTTTTTTTTTTCCGTGCATAAAAGCAAACAAGAGGTAGATCCTGAAAATTAGTGTTTTCACTCTTCATTTTTTTTGCAAATAAGCAGTTAGAAACATGGGTAAATTCTGCAAAAACTTCTTGGTTTTTGGGAAAGTAAAAAGATCTGATGAAACTTGTGCAGGATGAGGAGTTACTGTCTGCACTTCAGTTTTCTTCATGTAGGATATGAAATAGTGGGTGGTATTTTGTCACATCAATGAGCTTTCCCCTTGTCTCTTCTCATGCATATTTTTTCAGCTAATATTTTTCTGTTGTATTATATATCTGATTTGTATTGTGATAAAAATTAGTATATCTTCTTTTGGGATGTTTAATTCCATTTCCAACTCACTTAAATGGGAGATGGGTTTTTTAATGCTCTGTTTCTATACACAGCTCAGCACAGCAGTGCCCATCCTCTGCTTGAGCCTGACTTCTAGCACAGTGCAAACACCAAATAATCAGTTGTGCAAAACTGTGAGACCAAGCTGATCCCTTGGAGCTTTTGAGTTATTTTTTTGTTTGGGGTTTTCTTTATTATTTCTTTGGCAGGTTTCATTGTTGGTTTGGGGTTTCTGGTTTGGTTTTTTTTTTCAAGAAACGAAAGGAAAGTCTTAAGTTTCATACTGTGAAGCATGAGTATTTCTCTTGATGAACATGGTGGGACAATGCTCAGAGGAGTGACGTACCAGCACTGAAGGTGGATGGGTAGGAAAGTGTGACTTGTTTGGTGCCTCCCTTGCAGTTGCAGACCACAGTGAAGGAAAGTTGTTTCATTTGTAGAAAGCCAGACTAAAGGCCAAGACTGCAGCACGCCAGTTAAGGAGAGTAAATGTGCAGATCTGCTGGCTCCATACACTTGGCTGCTGATGGAAGTATGGATCTGTTGCATCACCTTTCCCAAATACTTTAGTGAGTGAAGGCTGCCATAAGAAGCAAAACCTCATTTTTTTCCCACAGCACTGGAAATTCAGTAGGCCCATGTATTTGCTATGGCTGTTGTGAAGAAGAAAACTTCATGTCATCTTTCACTGCAGATATATCTATAACAGATATATGTTAAGTGTCTATGTATATGTACTTAACATATACTTAAAAACTTACTTATACACACAATGTCACACAGGAAACAAGTTTCAGGAAGGTTAATAAAATTATATTTTTCATGAACTGTTTGGGTTTGATCTGGCTTCTGGATTCAGGTGTGCAGGAAGAGGCCTTTTACATTTCCAAATGTTTCACTTTTTCTATTTTTACAGGAGTTAAAATTTATCATGCTGCATCAGCAGCGTCCTTGGCAATGTACATAATCCTTGTCCCCAAGCATTAATTCATTCACATGTCACATAGTGCTTAGTAGGGCCCATTCAGGGGCAAAGTCTCTGCAGAAGCCCCCAAAAGAGAAAATATGGACTTTGCTTGGATTCCCCCTCTTTCTCATTTTTCTGTACATGTGGTTACAGAACAGACCAGAGACTGATACAGTGGGTTTGCCTTCTTAAATTACAGCAAATTGAATTTTGTGATTTAAGTCCCAAAGGCTTTTTTGCTGGGATTTGTATTTAAATATCATCCGACTGGGGCAGCTGTATACCTAGAGTGGCATGTAGGACAGCAGTAGTGGAAGGAAAGAAGTAGGGTTGCCAAACTAGGGACTGGTCGTGCTGGGGGAGTGAGAAGAAGGGCCAGGATGGCAAACAGGACCAAAGCTCATCAGTGCAGTGAAATAAAAATGTGTTTGTGTGTTTTGATGTGAGAAAAGGACTCCCACCTGAATTATCACAAAAGGAGTTTGTAAATAATGAGTTCAAGGGCTGCCAAAGTGTAATGAATTTCTGTCTCTTCTTCTATAGTTGAGGTTGTCACTGTATATTTGAACTGAAGAAATTGTTTTGTTCCTGGTTTCCACGTGAAGAAACCACGTCCCTGTCCTTTGCCTAAGTCAGGCTGAGAACAAGAAATAAAAACCTGAACTTCAAGACGTGTCCCAGGCAGCACAGCATGTTCCTGTTCTGCTCGTAGAAATTGTTTTGCCAGACTTGCTCAACTGATACGAAACTGATCTCTTCCTGGAAAGATATTTTATTTGCATATTTTGACAATACTGAAACATAAAAGTCAAATTTCCTATGTTCACCAGAGAGAGAGAGAGAGAGAGTGAATTAGTAACTGCATTACCTAAATAATTGAATTAGATTTTTGCATCAAAATGATTGAAAATATTTCAAAGTTTTAGAGGGTTTAAGCTAAGTTCTAGCACTTTCATTACAGGAAGTAAGGTGTTTCCTAATGTGTAAGTCATAGCCTTGCTGTTCACTCTTGGCAGTTTTGGGAAGGCTGATGCTTACTGGTTTGGTTTTCCTACCTGCAGAATGAACTTGATATTTGTTACACAGTACTACTGTGAAGAGAGACTTTTATGAGGGATTATGTTTTCAAAAAAGCTTTATAAGGCACTTGAAAGTTGTAAAGTGCTTGATAAGTGCTCTATTTTTTCATTAAAAAATTATACTAATAAAAAAATCACATGAAATGTAAGAATTGTCATTTTTCCCTTTCCCCATGTCTGAAAGCTAAGCTGCTCTCTTCCTCTGGGAGTGCCTGTGGATGTTCATTATCAGATAGTGTTTTGCTGTAAAAAGATTCTTTTCTGCCTGAAATTTCTTATTTTTAGTAGAAATGCAAAATCTAATTAGCCGTCATTTGTGGTTTTTAATGTATGATTTGTTCTCCTAGGGTCCTGTCAGTATGGATGCACTTAGGACTGTCCCGTGTACTTCAGAACAATTCTGGTGTTTACATGGGAGCTGAAAACAGCTGACATAAATACTACACATTAGATATATTGCATAACATCCTGTAGCAGAAACCAAACCAGGAATCACCAGGAGATGTCCTCAACCCTGCAAAACTGGAGATCTGTTCACTTTGACTAGAAAATGTAGCATATCAGACATAGGCAGAGGCATGCTTGCTGGCTTCTTTCTGTTCTTCCAATTTGTTTTGGGCTAAATCCTTATGACCTCACTCTGTTTTTATGTGGAGAATATTTCCCCAAAATAATGACAGTAGAAACTTGGGGCATAAATATTTACATAGCAGAACTGGGCATGTTCCACCTATTAAACTGTGCAAATTTCACTAAAACCCATTGTATTTTGTGAATGGGGTAAGCAGTCATCTTCTCCATGCCCCTATCCTCCCTGTCTGGAATTACTACACAAACCTATACATCAGGATTTGTTTCCATATGCTATCTAACTTTTTCATTCACAAGGTAATGAAAGCTTAACATAGAGAAAAATCTGACTAGATTGCTAAACCTTTACCCCTGAACAGTCCCCTGTGTTTATTGTCTTTTATTTGGAATAAAAGTGTTAGCAACGTTTCAAGATGCTGCGTGCCACTGCAGGAAGGAGCTGCAGAGAAGTGATGTAATAACTCAAGAGTCATGGTGACAATTCCATGTGCAGAAAAAAATTGATAGAGGAGTATCTGAAGAGGATATAAATAAGAAGGGACATGGCACTTATCTGTAATACCAGAAAGAAAGGGGAGTTGATGCCAGAGGAAGAGAACTGTTTACAGCTTGAGCACTGGGATATTTTCTGTCATGGTAGTAGACAGTGTTACCTCATGGTTGCCAAGAGCCTGTTAAACTGCTGGATAAATGAAACTTAAATAATACACAAGTGAAAGGAACTGCAAATGTGCAGAGGGAGTACATGGGGCATCTGCAGTTGCAGTAAATGGGGTTCTTTGCCTAAGGAATGAATATAAACCCAGCTCTGTTTCCTGGACTTCCAGAACAGTTTCCCTGCTGGCAGAGTAATCCATAACTATTTACATGGTGGTTTTGTGGTGTCTGTCTTTGAAACATCTGGTCTGGTATCAAATACTGTTGATACCAGCTAGTTGATGGGCAAAGGATAACTGCTGAGGAGCATCCCATGTGGGAAATTCTGCATGGCACAAAACAGACCCTGGTTCTGTTGTCTATTACATGGCATGTCTTGGGCTGGTACCTACACAGAGTTTTTTTAATAAGGAGTATGTGAATGTCATTGAGTTATAAAGTAAAAGTTCAAGAGATTTATTTCCCTGAGTGAATGGTCTTCCAGATGTCAGGGTACATGAATAAAGATATGGGAAGACAGATGTTGGGCTGTGTGAAGGGTGGAAAATTTTGAAGTGGCTGAACAGTGGTCATTATTCAGCGTTATTAATTCAATACTTGAGGAGTTTTGGGGGATTTAATGAGCAGCAGCTGTAACCATGTTCCTGAGTGCCTAAGTGAGAGGAGTCATGGTAGGTTAGGAAAAATAATATGGTAAAAGTAATTAAACTAATTTGGTTTGTTGCATCTGGAGTACAAAAGGCATGGTTTTGGAGGGCTCTTAGAAATAGATGTTGTGTTAATAGAAGATTGAAAAATTACTATTCCCATTTGGAGTATTGACTCATCCCTTCAAAACTTTGTAATTAACTCCCCCAAATAATAGAAAATACTCATTTTCAGAGAACTGTCTAGAAATACTTTTTCATGCTCCAGAGTCTTGCTTGATCTATGTAAATGGCTCTTGTGGTGTACTGTTCACTGTCCATGTATTGCAGGACAAAGCTGCAGAACAGTATCGGAATTTCTCTTGTTTTGGGATATTGTTGTGAGGTTTCAGAACAAAACAATAGAGCTCGCAAAGGCACAACTTGATTGATTCTTTAAAACTTCACACATTCAGAATGTTGAACTAACAGGATTTTATCTTCTTCCGGTTTTCCTTTTCTCGTCTTCCTAATTGCCACATGTTTTTCATCCCTTTCTGCAGCTCTTCTTGCTTCCAATTTCCCAGAACTGTCTACTGTTTTGACTTCTTCATTCCTGTGTTTCCACCACCCCAGGCAAAACTCACACAGCCCGCATTTGCTCCTTAAAGGTGAACGAGAATTTGAGTGTCTGGGTGCATGAGGAGTCAAAATGTGCCCATACTTTAAGCCCAAGAGTTTCTTAAACACTTAAACTCAAGTGCTCACACGGAGACAGAAGTGTCTGAGTCAGAATGGTTGAGTGTTTGATTTCAGCTCCACTGAAATGCAGATAGATAATGCAGATAGATAGATAGATAGATAGATAGATAGATAGATAGATAGATATGCACTGCAGTTGAGTTCTTCCTGTTTTGTCCTCCTCACACACTGTTTTCTGGGTTGCCCTGCTGAGGCTCAGCTCCTCTCTGTTGGTCGCACTGAGGATTTCAGCCATGAGTGCTCAAGCTCTCATCAGGCAAAGCTGGTGTGGGATAGCTGACACCAGCTTCTCAGCTTGTAGCAATTCTGCTCCTGCTGGTCCTTTCTCCATCATTAGAACTCTTGGGTCTTCTCGTTTTGACAAACTCAGTGGTTAGTCTTCATGTCTGGGATGACACCAAACAAAAGGTTAAGAGTTAGTATATGAAGGAGTTTTTTTTCTAGCACTGAGCATGCACGGAAAATGTAGCTGTTTAAGAGAAAAGTAGTAGTACTATTCCTTCCCTAAAAATTAGACTTGAGTAAAATGTTGACTAACCTTGATGAACAATTGTATCTTTCACAGTTGTCTTTAAAGCGGTCTTTTAAAGGTTTGTGTGAGTGAATGTCTTCACATTAATTACTTTGGCTGGTTTTTTCTTTCTTATACTAAATGTATATATTTAATTAAAAACAACGATAGGTCCTCTTAGGTTGAGCTTGTAAGAGTGATTCTCCTTCAGTGGAGTAAATACCTTGCAAGGAATGTTGTCAGTCCTGTCTCTTTCACATAGCTCCATGAGGGCTGGGTAGGCAGCACTCACTGAGGAGGGATGCTGGAAGCAACATGTAAGAACTCCAGCTGAGTGATCTGCACTCATATTCTTCTGTCAGCTGACTTTCCTTTCTTACCTGAAATTATACTGTTTTAATGGATGAACTAAAAAAACTGTTTCTGGTATTTCTTGTGCAAACCATCCCTTTCTGCATTGGGTTCTGTGTTTTCTGCTGAGGGAAGGAAAATACAGAATTCTGTATACCAAGGGGAAAGATTTCATGGATATCTTTAATATCATTATTAGTGATCTGGACAAAGGGATCAAGTGCACCCTTAGTAAGTTTGCAAATGACACCAAGTTGGGAAGTGTTGATCTGCTGGAGGGTGGGCATGCTCTGAAGAGGAATCTGGACAGGCTGGATCAATGGGCTGAGGCCAGTTGTGTGAGAGTCAACAAGACCAAGTGCTGGATCCTGCACTTGGGTCACAACATCCCCAGGCAGCACTACAGGCTGGGGGAAGAGAGGCTGGATAGCTGCCCATCAGAAAAGGATCTGGGGATGCTCATCAACAGGCAGAAGATGAGCAGCCTGTGCCCAGTGGCTGAGAAGGCCAGTGGCATCCTGGCCTGTATCAGCAAGAGTGTGGCCAGCAGGGCCAGGGCAGGGATTGTGCCCCTGCACTTGACACTGGTGAGGCTGCACCTTGAATTGTGAGTTGAATTTTGTTCTTCTCACTAAAAGAGGGACATTGAGTGCTGGAGTGTATCCAGAGAAAGACAGTGGAGCTGATGAAGGGTGTGGGCACAAGTCTTAGGAGGAATGACTGAGAGAAGTGGGGTTGCTTAGCCTGCTGAAAGAGAGGGTCAGGGGAATCTTTTTGCTTTCTACAAATACCTGAAAGGAAGTTGTTGCAAGGTGTGGGTCAGTCTCTTCTCCCAGATAATAAGTGATAGGACAAAAGGAAGTGGCCTCCAGTTACACCAAGGTTGCACCAGGGTAAATTTAGATTGGATATTAGGAAAAAATTCCTGACCCTGGTTGTCCAATGAAGTAGTTTAGTCTCCATCCCTGAAGATGTTTAGAATTTCAGATGCTTGTAAGTAAGAATCCAGAGCCTAAGGAATATCTGTTGTCTAAAAGCGTCTATGGCCAAAGAAGCCAACTGAGGTAGTATCTGGTGAGCAAGAGAGTTTAAGTGTGTTCAGGGATGGGCAGGACAAGCACTGCACTTGGAAAATGTTGATGCGGTGTGATGGGAGCCTTGGAATCAACCTGCCAAGTTGGATGAGGGTACTGCTATATTTGTACAGTGCTCTGTACCAACTGTTTGTGGCAAGAATATCTATGTAAGACAGTTTGGTGGCAAATTTGAGTGCATTTTGTAGCACTGTGTCATTGGCAAGAGCGTGCATCCCACCATCTGCCATGTAGCTTGTGCCTGCCTTTCCAGCTCACAGCAGCTTCTGGATTTGAGATGCCCAACACTGTGGCCACCCAGTGGCAATGAGCACGGTTTGGTATTCTGTGCTTGGTTGGAGAGTACAAAATTAGCTAGGCTGAGCTGCTGCTGGTGCAAGTACAGGTTGTGGTCAGAGCCCTGATTGCTGGGCTCTCCTCACAGCAACTGTTTCCCACCCCCATCTGACATCAAAACTGCAGCACAGCCCAGATGGTGCACAGAAGGTACCAACCCAAGGAGCTCAAATGTTGCTGACAACCTCGCTGACATGTCGTGCTGATGTCTGTACAGCACTCAGTTTCCTTACAGAGGCCATTTCAGCTGGATTTTTCAGGGCTGTTTGAATTTTGTGATGATACTCTTACTTGGGAATTTTCTTTTCAAACCAAGGACTCTCTGCAAAGCATTTATTGACTTTTGAAGAGATGCAAGGAGGGAGGTTCTGCCTACAAAAAGGCAAGTGTTGCGTCACTGGTTCGTGTAGTTGCAATAGATCCTTGCAAGCAGCTCATGATTCATATGAGATAATAAATAACTGAAGAATGATTGTGCCTAACAAAGGAAACAGTTGTTGCAGAGATGGCCTTTTGTTATCCAGGTTGTGATTAGCTGGTTTCAGAGGGGAAGTAAAATTTTAGACACACAAAAGGAAGATAAAAGACAGACCTCACACAGTTTCCTTTCCTCAGTTTTGGTTTGTGCTGAAATATGTGATCAAGGTAACTGCCAAGAGCATTTCTGTAGACAGTGAAGGTGAGTGATAGAAGTCACAAAGAAGTATAGCCTAAAAACATGGCCAAAGTGGGATTTTAAACAGTTTGTGCTTTATGCAAGCATAAAATCCAGTTTGGCTGTAATCTTCTCCTCTGACATGACACAACATCAGTCTTACCCTTAAATATAAAGCAACATGGTGGGATTTTCCAAAAATCTACATTAGCCCAAGTCTGAGTTCACTAAAGTAAATGGATATTTATGAACAGTGTTGTGCAAATCCCATGGCTAAGTGCACTTAAAAAATGTACACCGTTCCTAGTAACGTCTTATACAAAATTATTTTTACTGAAAGTAAGTGCAGTAAATAAAGAGGAGGTTTTGCAGATTGAAGTTTTATGTTTCATTGGGAAATTGTAGTTGATTTTTATCAGCTTACCAAGAAATGTCTCGGAATGCTGTTTACACAAATAATCAGAAACCTTCATAAATATTGTAGAATAATGGGAAGTCTGTGTCAGCCCATGGTAAATTGCAGCAATGTCAGGTAATCTGTTCATCTGGGGAGAAAGTGTAGCCTGACAAGATGAGGGTTGCAGACTTGTATGGTAATCATGAGAATAATTGCACAGTCCTCTGTCCTGATGTTAATACTCACATCACCCCTGCAAGGTAGGATCTATATTATTGCCTTAATCCTGTTGATTTTCTTAGTCATGTGAATGCCACGGGAATGATAGATCTCAAGGCTCTTTTCCTTATATTCAGCAGATCCAATACCTCATAATTGTGTAATTTGGCCTAAAGCAACCCCTAGGCAGTGCGTGCTCATGGGAAGCATGCAGAGGGGATTGTGGGGATTAATGGCAACAAGGGGAAAGTCACAACCTGTTTTTCCCCCTTCCCCTCTTTCTTTTGTTTCTCCCAGGAGAAAAACCCTACAAATGTACCTGGGAAGGCTGCACCTGGAAGTTTGCTCGATCCGATGAACTGACGAGGCATTACCGCAAGCACACGGGAGTGAAGCCATTCAAGTGTGCAGACTGTGACCGCAGCTTCTCCCGCTCGGATCACTTGGCGCTCCACCGCCGCAGGCACATGCTGGTTTGAGAAGTGCTACCTGTTCCAGCCGAGTTTAAGAGCTGGGTCTCTTAACTACCCACAGTGAATTCAGCAGGGCTGAATCCCCCTCTACAGTGTTAACAGGCAGGGCTTTCCCTGATGTCTGTAACAAAAAATAATAACAGAAATTCAAAAAAGCAGGAAAAGAAGTGCCACTCTTCTCCTCGCCATCTGAAGTTAACTCTGTCTGCCCCTCAGCATGGCTACCCCCTGAAAGTGTCATCACAATCACCTGGGAAATAGCAGCCGAGATGCTACAGGAATGGGCATTATTTTACATGCTGCATCCTTTGACAAAAATGTTTATAGCTTGTATGTTGTCTCAGCTGCCAGACATTTTGTTCCTGAAAAATCACTGCTGGTTGGAGTATAGATACCATGAACTGCTGATGATGATGACAATGATGATAGAGATGATGATGATGATGATGATGATGAGAGCAAGACCCTAGATCTGTATTACGCCATCTTTTCCCCTTGTTTTCAGTACCATCTGGCCGGTGTCAGCACTGCACTGGAGCTGTGCTACAGACAAGCTGCGTGTGAGTAGGCAAGAAGATTCTGCTGGAGAGATCCCTCTGCCAGAGCTGGAGGTTTGCTTGATCAGACTTTTGCAATAATGATGGTGGCATTTTAATATCATACCACACCTTGTCATTATGCCCTAGAGGACACCAGCCATGTAACTTTTTTCTTTTATTGTTTTTTTCCTTCTTTTCTTTTGTCGTCGTCGTTGTTGAAGTCTGTAAAATAAGCAAAGGGCAGCAGCATCTCTGCTGAAATACCATATTAAGTATCTGTATTTTACCATGGAATTATTTAGATCCATTTTCTGATTTGTATAGAAACAGCCCACCTAAAAACTACTACCCTATCCTCAGTGTGCTGTTTTCTTTCATGCAGGTATCCTCTTCCCCACAACCATTATCTGAACCCAAGGAAATAGTCAGATCTTGTACTTACTGGTACCAAGGTTAGTGGTATAGCCATTCCTGAGATGGAATTGAATGTATCATCAAAACAAAATGGAGAAGAAACGGCTGCATCTCTTGCAGAGAAAAAGCAATAATGAATAAAATGGCTCTTGTGACAATAATTTACTCCACACCAACAGAAGTGGAGGGTATGCAGAAACAGCATGTAAGATTTAAGCATTTAAATTAATCTTTTTGCTGGTTTCACTGACCTGCTAGGCGCCACAATTAAGTACTTTTATTTCCTTTAACATAATACTTGTGTCTGGAAAGCAGGAAAGATAAAGGAAAGAGTTGACTGTTGAGGAGATAGTGGATGAACTGTAAGTAGGACAGAGAAATATGCAGTGCTCTGCAAGACATTAGATTTCTCCCTGGGAGTTAGGGAACAACAGGATTTTGCCAGCTGTCTAGTATGATATAAATGGACCTCTGTATGGGTACCAGTGGCTGCCTCTGCTTGGATTCTCAATCCAAGCCTTTTCAGATTAAATAAAAGGAAATTTTTGATCATTCCCATACAGCCCTGTAATTGCAAACCAATTTGTATTAATTGAATTATGTAGGAAAGAAAGAAACTCTTAGTCATCAGTTATTCATGCTAACAGAATAGTGTTTTTCTGTTTTCTTTCCTCACAAGGATCTGTCTATTCAGCTAAATTTGACAAAGGGGAGGCTTGGCAATATTTTCTAAGTGTTGAGATTTTCATAGCTTAGAGATGAAAGATGTAAACGTAAAGGTCTTTGCAATGCATTTAATTATGAATATTTTGTTTCAGGAATTCCAGATTAAATTTGTGATGCTACTTGTTTGTTTTTAAATGTTTGACCATCTCAGTTAATATCAGATTCCTGAAGTAAATGTAGTAATGTTGGGATTCTGGAATCAAGGTAATCTTTAAGAAAAAACAACACAGAGTACCCATCCAGATACAAAAGCAGTTACAGTTAATTGAGGATTAATATGTATGAGATTATACTTATAACAACATTCACAATATCCAGAGTTTGATTGTCTTGAAATATCCTTAGTATTCCCCAGTATGGATAGTTTATCAAACCTCTCTGAAAGAACTTACAAAAAGCTCAGGCTTCCCACTGCCAAGTGGTCAGCAGAGAAACTCAACACAAATTATTCACAGCGGTTGTGGGGAAAATGCCTCTGTCAACTCCCATTGACCATGTTGGTGATCTACTTCCACCAAATCTGACGACATTCTAGAATTCATCTTCAAATCAGGGACAGAACAGGGCTTCTGGATAGACCATGAGGCATTGCAGGGCAGCAGAACTGTGTCTTTACGAGCAGCATTGCTACTGTTGAATTTAAAAAATTGGTTGTCAAAGTATTGTATGTGAGGTGCTTCATGGATTATATCTGAGGTCTGGATTTTGTGTACTTCCATATCATCCCCTTAAATTTATCTCTCATTGTTGTCATTTAGGGAGAGAAGTCAGGTCAGGTAGAACTCCATTGATAAGATTATTTTCTTGCCCAAGAATATTTTACCAACTAATTATTTGAATAGCAGTAATTCAGTTGAGGAACCAGTGGAATACAGAATTCCTTTGGGGATCTGTGGGTTGTTTGTTTTTTTTCCTCTCATAGAAAATTAAGTTGGCTTGAGCAGAAACTCCTACTGGGCATTCAGTTAGCATACAGGAGGTTTACTCTCAAACATCAGTTGCAGGGTGCAACTGGGAGAGATCAGTGCTCCTCTTTAGGCTTGTGCTGTTGTCAGTAAAGACAGAGAAACTACAAGAGAAATGGAGAGGCCTTTAATTTTAGTGTTCAGCTTTGAAATGCTCTGTGGAAGAGCATATGTATAACAGACCCTGGAGAGGCTTGTCCCCCAAGGCCAAGGTTGGTCTCTGTGAATCCCTGGTTTTTCAGCTGATTGCCTGTTATGATATGAATTGGAAACACTGCAACAGAAAGAGGGTCTAGTTTTATTCAAAGAACCCCAAAGTGATAGAGGATTAAGGAGCAGTAATGCCAAGGGACAGAGGCACAGAGTGTGGCAATGGTAGGAGAATGAATCTAAAAGGTAAAGGAGCATGTGCTACATTTTGTTACTTCACAGGCAGGGAAGTACATCCTCAGCCTCTCCAGCACATGTGCAAGGGCTCCTCATGCTGCTGTTACCTGTAGATGACTTGCACAACCAGCAGTAGGGTTTCAAGTACACAGTATGGTTCTTGATGAGGTTCTCATTCATACCAGCACCTGCAGGCTTTGATCCCAGTTAGTCCATGGGGTTGTTTTCTGGGTTTTGTCCCCTTCAAAAGTATTTTAAGAGAAGTTGCTTGGTACGATGTTTGAATATGGAGCTGATCTCCCCCAGATCCTCAGTGTGTCTTTGCCTTTATTGGCTGTGGTTCAGACCTGCCAAGTTTCTGTGCTCATGCAAAGACCATGGGCAATTGCTCTGGGGTAATTTCCTCAAAAATCCTGGTACCCCACCACAGGGTGACATTCATGGCTGTGGCAAAGGCTTACATCATGTGTGGCATGCAGAAATACCGCTTCTCATCCTGACACGATCCACTAGGACCATCTTAATTGAGCAGTTGGGATACACAAACATACAGTGTCCCATTCCTTCAGAAAGACAAGAGATTTCAATCCACCATGCTGTGACATTGCATGTTACAGCTTGCTAGGGAAATTATGCCATGAAGTGTCACATTTCATGTATTTTCACAAGTTCTAAATAGATTTGTCAGGAAACCTCAGGAGCCAGCATTTTAGGAAAATGTAATGAGCAAACAGCTTTGATACTAAACTTTTAAAAATTTTTAATTGTGTCATTATTTTTTGAGCACCCCTTACATTCAGCACTGTAAAATTGGCTCATTGCAACAGCAGTTTTTACTTAGGGATGAAGATGCAGTATTCCTTATTCTCTCTCATGCTTACGTAATTAATTAAATAGATTTAGACTGACTTGTATATATGATAATTTGCTAGAGTAATGTATAACAGAATTAACAGTGTTGAAAATTACATCAGTGATGTTGATGTCGGGTAAACTTGCAGTTCAGAGCATGGACAAATAGCTGGACAGCCTTTCTCCCCTCTAATAATGAGAATAACAGTGATCATAAGTCTTTTTTTTTTCATTAGCCACATTGAAAATGTATTCTAGTTGCCATTTATAAATTAAAATTCCGTAATAAATGCTGTTTAATGTAAAAAAATTTCTTTCCCCTTTACTGAAGGTGGATACCTCAAAATCAGAGTAGGTGTGACTAACAATATCCCACTTACTTTTTAGTTTGAATTTGAATTTGGTAAGGTCATTGTGTGAAACTGTGTCTTCCACAGCAGTCAAGTCTTAAGATCATTCAGTAAATCCATGCTGTTCCCACATGCTCATCCTTACACTCATGCATATTCCCAGCACTTCCAAGTGTCTCTACCCATGTGCAGGTAATAAACAAGTTTATTTAAAATTAAAATTTAGGCAAAAAAAAACCAACCAAACAAAAAAGAACAGAAAAGAAAGAATTTTAAGTAAACACTGTTACAGAAAATACTACCTTAAGAAACCAGCTCATATTATTATGTTATGCCTTTGCCTCTGATATGTGACTGGAGAATTGCACAAAGAAATTGTTGTATTTTCGCAGTTTTGCTATAGCATAGCAGTTGCTGTATAATGTATGCTGATGAAGTCATGCCCACTGGAACATTGAAAAGGCTTAAATTCTCCACAATAAATCAGGTTTTGGCATAAAAATGTAACTGTAAGGATACTGCATCATAAGAAATCAAAGTAACTTGAAAGTATTTTACTATACTTGTAACAGTTAAAATATTCTGTAATACATGTGATAATGGAAAAGTATTTTCAAACTCACAGTTTTTACATGGGGTGTTATATAGCTGAAATGAAATACATTTTTAAACAATCCTTACCTTCAGTTTTCATCTGAAGGATATCTGTTTTATCTGTTAGGATAATGCCTTGCAAAGCTGAAACACAAAACACAAGAAGTAAATTGTTCTGTTTTATCAGAGTGTGTTTTCTCTGCAAAATGGAGTGGCCACTTCTTTGCTGTTTTGCAGATGGTGTGTGATATAGCAAAGTTATACTGAGTCCTTCCGTGTCAAATAAGTCAATGCTCAATGTCTTTGACTGAATAAAGGAAAAAACACTTAAACAAAATGAAAACCATATGAAAGGTTTGTTGGTTTGTGATTTCTTTTTTCCTTCTGGCATTTTACAATGAACTGCAGATACAGGAATGGCAAACACTCATATGATTTTATTTCTTCTTGTATTTCCCCAACTACAGTGCATCCTGATTAAAGGTTGCAGAGCTGAAATAGGCAGCTGCTTTTTGCTGATTCCAGGGGAGTTTAGTCTTCTAGGTGCAGTAACATGTCAAGAATTTCCATTGTAACAGGACAGTTCTGACATTTGAAATACACATACATTTCAGTGAGATAGCCTGAAATCTATTTTAGAGGTGAAACAGAAACTGAAAGTGCCTGTAATTAGAACTGATGGGATGTTCCTATACTTTTACACAGCAATAACTTAATGGGATTCTGTTAACAGTAAGGTGAAAATGAAATTTTACTTGGAGAACAATAATGCAGCACAGAAACAAACACAAAGTGCCATTTGTATGTTCACATGTTGAGATACTGTGTTAGAGGTTTTAGTTATTTTCTCAGATAGCATCTGTCATATATTTGTAAGAAGAAAATAAATCTTAGTTTACAAGTGACTCGTAGCTGTACCGATTCTCGGTAGGTGTGGTTGGAAGTCGTTGTCAGAGCAATGTTTTAGGGAATTTCTTCCCAGTTTATGTTGGTTATGCCCATGTATCCAGGGTATTCTCTAGTGAAGTAATCCAAAACCAGCAATAAGCCCAATGGAGCTTTTTTTTAGGGAATATGAAAGAACAGGGATTCTCTTGAAAAATCCTCTGCATTGAACTCTGGAAACACAAGAGTTCACCTTATGTCTCCTTTCTCTTCATCATGTAATGCTCATAGTATTTAATATCATCTTGTTTGACTTCATGAGTGGACAAAAATATCACTTTGCTTTCTTTTGGGGACAAATGAGTGAAAAATTGGGGACTGTCTGTCTAGAAACCATTTGACTAGCAAACAAGAAGTCGATATTCCTAAAATGAAGTATGGAGATTTTTATATTGAGTGGCCTGAACATTTGCATCAGTAGACTAATTGATCTTACCAGAAAACGGCCAGCTGTGACTCTTGCACTCTTATTTTTTCTCAGTTTTTTTGTAAATATTAACTACTGCTAATGGATTCTTAAAATAGCAGTGTAATGCCAGCCCTCATGCTTCTTCTATTTTTAAAAATTAATTTATTGGAAATCAAAATGTAACTGGTTGTCCTGATGCCTTTGCCAAGGAAGATTGCTTTCTGTCCTCTGAATTTGTACCTGTAATTTATCCAGGCAAAATTTCGTATTTGAGAAATCCTGCATTTTGTTTAGACTTCTGCTGCCATCAGTGGATTGCTGCTGGAGTCTCACTGAGGCTCATGCACAGATGAAAGTGCAGGTCCAAAAACAACCCCCACCCCAAAAAAAGAAAGTGGACATGGACACACGTGTAACAATTAGGTATTCATGAACATGAGTTAATTATGTGACAAGGTTGCTCATTCAGTAGCAAATTGAAATGTTAACCACTGGCAGAAATAATCCCATCAGAACATGCATATACTTATTCTGTTGTCCTGAGCTTATCTCCAGGTATTAAGCACATAAAAGAATACAACTCATGCTGGGGATTTCAGGAGAGCACCAGGGAATGTGTCGTCAGAAGGACAAAGGAATTTAGTTTCTTACCCAGTACCTGAGCCCTTTTTGAAGAGGAGTGTTCTGTTCTCCATTCTGGAGCAACAACACTGCGAGGGGGCACCCTTAGAAAGCTGCTATGTTGGAAGGTTTGGCTAATTCCAGCCCTGCATGTGTTAGTTCTTCAGTAGGAAAGAGCACCTTGTCTTCACCATCCCAAAATGAGACAGGTTTTTCCCCCGTCATTCTGAAAAGCAAACTCTGAGTAAGGGTTATTCTTTTTTTTTTGGTTTTGTTTTTTTTTAGTCTGTTTTGTTTTGATTTTACTTTTTAGGGGCTTTTTTGTTTTATTTGAGTCTGGGGGTTTTTTTGTTTTGGTTTGGTTTTTTGTTTTTTGGGTTTTTTTGCTTTGCAAGCATTATTCTATAGCAGCTCGTGTTCACTGACTTTGAATTATTAAATAGTTACACTTGTGAAAACTTTTACATTATTCCATACAGAGTTTTTCAGTCCTCCAGAGAAACAAAACTGGGCATGTGAATTTTAGCTATTACAAAAATAAGAATACAAAAAATTACTTGAGGTCCTGTTGTCCATATGAATGAACTGCAACATCTTTCCCAATTCAGAGTCAGAAGTTTAAGTGAGCCAAGGTGCTCTCAGAAGTAAAAGAAGGGGTGATTCACATATTGGCTCACTAAACCTTGCTCTGTGCTGTGACCTCAGCATATAAAAACATTAATTCAGTGTCTGATATGGGACCATAGGTGATGGCTTTGATGGATTGTCATAAGCATCAACCATGAAATACACAAATAGGTTCATATTCCACTTTTCTCCCTCCCCCTGCCTTTCTAGGTATAAAAGAGCTTTGGAAAGACAGCTTGAGCCAAATCTTCATGGCTAAACTAATATTTTTCTTGATACAGGGTTGTCATTTCTGGTTTCAGACTTTTTCACTGCCACATTTCCATGTTAAAAAAAATCTGCGTGGTTTATTTCTTTCCTGATTGTCCTATACATGGCTTCCTTGGTAATGTAAGTTCTTCACTGAACACCTACACAATATGCTCTCTTGACCTTCCGTCTGTCCTTACAAAGTTGTATTTCCCATTTGCACATTTGTAGAGTATACACAGAGACAGTAATGAATTACTTAAGTTTCATGCACCATCAGCCTTAAGGCCTTCGACCCACACACAGGCACATGCATTTCATACACATCAAGGGAAAGAGAGATTTGGACACTGCTATCAACATGTGGGGTCAAAAATACCATTAAATCAGAACGTTCTTTCAGCTGTGTTCAGGAAAAAACAACAATACTGAAAAATATCATTCTTGGCCAAGTTACTTATGGACAAAGCAAATTCCCCCATGGTGTTATTTGAATGAAAACCTAAGGATGGGATTGTATTTGGCCCCAAATTGTTCCTTCTAATCAGGTCATTACTGTTGTATGTACCAATGAGTGTTCATTTGATCCTCCTGTGTAAAAATACAAAAACATCCCGTAGTTTACCAAGCAGTTCATTTGGGACTGAAGCTTCACAGCAATGGAATTAGTGTGTACAGCACCTCAATCTTTTTCCTAGATAAGATGCGAAAGGGAGGGCCATTATTGGTAACCCCATAGAGATAGTAGTGTCAATAGAGCTCCTACATTTAAAAGGAATAAAAATACCAGTGCTAGCAGGCAAACCTATTAGTTTTTTAGACTTTCTTTTGCCTTCTTTTCAAAAGCTTTTAAATACAAAAATTACTTTTCTTCAAAACTTAAAGTAAACTTCTGAAGATCTAATTTCCCAATAGTTTCCTCTGCATTTATATACTATGTAGTGTTTAGGCAATGCCTATGTTATAAGTTTATTAATATTATGTAAGTGTTGTTCTTGTATTTATGTATAGTGTATGTATTGTAAATATACTCAGAGCTTTTTTTCCTCTTACTGTAAAAAGGTGATTTTTGCCCTATGATAATGTAAAGGGAGTCCCCTAATGAAATTCTGTCAGAGGATGATTATTCCACTCTATTCTCAAAGATTAAATGAACAAGTGTTATCGTTTTAAATGGTGTCTCAGACATATTTTGTTGGTGCATTGCTTTTCTGTATTCAACTTTCCTATGAATTGAGCTGTGAATTGAAATAGAGTTTAAACCTTTAAATGTATGCATTTGTACAATTATCTGAATGGAGGCATGAAGGTTAAATAAAGCATTTTGTATGGAACAAACCCCCTAATTATTACTGTGGATGACTCAAACCTTCTGGAATACCTAGATACTAACTTTTTTAAATTAAATCTTTGTTTTCTATAATCATATAGTGATTTTTTAATGGAATGTTTGCTTAAGAAATGGATTTTACTTGCTCCTCTGATTTTTTTAAAAGCCACCTTAGAGAGTAGACATTCTTTCTCCTTTCACAGAATTTGTGCATCTGTGGCAAAGCTGGAACAAATAAAATAGCACTCAGCAGTATAAACAAAAATGTCCTGGGGTGATAGAAAAATATTTTGCATTACTATATAATCTGAATACCCCAAGTACTTTAAAAGGGGAGCCCTTT
Source organism: Passer montanus (assembly GCF_014805655.1). Classification (NCBI taxonomy): domain Eukaryota; kingdom Metazoa; phylum Chordata; class Aves; order Passeriformes; family Passeridae; genus Passer; species Passer montanus. The sequence continues at coordinate 4,897,472 of NW_024367708.1, read as the reverse complement.
ACTTCTGCCCCTCTCCTTTCCCTGTGTGTGGGAGGCTGATGCAGTGGATGTGCAGCATCTGTAAGGTACTGGTGCAGCCAGGAGAGGGTTTGTCCACTGTGTGCCCCTGAAGTGAAGGAACAGCTGCTGGAGGAGGGCAGTGTCACACTGGAAATTGCAAGTTCATACCTGGTGGAAGTGAGTTGGTATTTGCAATTGCTCCTAGGGAGACTCTGCTGCCTAGGTGGGCTTCTCCCTTGTGTCTGGCCCTTCCATAAAAAAGCTTCCTTTATGTTTGAGCCAGTCTAGGATGACTGGATGTAAAGCGAGAGGCTTGGAGCTGCACAGCACCCTTATTGGTGAAATTCCTCCTAAAAATTAATTTTCCCCTTCCCCTGAATTCCCATTGGCTTACTTTTAACTAACATGATTATTTATCTACTAGAAGCCACAGTGTTACATGGTTACAGGCAGAGAAACGAGTAAACAAAGTGATTTGGAGACCTTTGAGCCTTATGAAGAGATGTTTCTCAACCAAATCTGTGTTATAACAGATCTTCCATCTCTCAAACCAGTGATGAATTTAAAAAGCAGATAGTTGCATTGGCCCTTCCAAAGCACTTCTGCTTTCCACACAATAAGTTGTTTGTTCTTCCTCAGTGTCCTGTGTGTGTTTAATTTCATTTTTTCTCCCAAGAGTGACATAAGTATAAAATGCATCACTGCCTGTTTAGTCTGACCTCCTCAGTGAACGCCCACACCGTCCTCTGCCCTGACCCATGCTCTGTTCCTGAAAAGTTATTTCTTCCACTTGCACAAACAACTGCTCAATTGTCCTGTAATCCCTCCCCCTTTTCCCCGCTTTGTTATTGAACAGTCCACTTGGAATGAAAAGTTGGCACGTTATGTTAAGTGCATCGCACGGGGCACGTCTGGCTCTCCGTGAGCATGACAAGGAGTGGCCGCTGGTAACCACCTTCAACTTTGCACATTGAGTTACTAGATCAGATAAGCACTGTTCCCTCTCTACGTGCAGAAAAAAGTCACATCGGCATCATCCTTGAACCCAGGGAGATTGCCTGCCTCCCAGATGGAGTTCTGGCAGTGCAGGCTTTCACCCATGGATTCAGAGTGCAAGTCCTCCTGTCCAGCCTCTAACAGGGAAGCTCGTCCATATGAGAGGTCTGTCTGCCACATCTGCTTGCTGCACTGTGGCCTGGTGGCATGAGATTTTGGTTGGGAGCTGAAAGGGCAATGCTAGGGGAGAAAAGCATGTTGGTGGTGGAAAAGTATGTGTCCTTTGCAAAGTGAGGCCAGCACTGTGGTCCAGGCTGCCACTGATGTAACTGGTCTCTTCAGCAGTGCCTGCGGTGCACACTGTGGAAACCTGTCCCTGAACAGCCCTCACATCCCAGCAAACCAGGCAGAGTTAAACGCTTTAAATAGACAAAGAGCCAAAGACATTTGACTGAAGCTGAAGTGACTCTGTAGTTAGGCAAAAAGTGCCAGAATCACAAAATATTTGGGGTTGGCAGTGACCTCTGGAGGGCATGTGCTCCAAGCCCCCCTGCTCAAACAGGGACACCTAGGGCCAGTTGCCAGGATGGTGTCCAGATGGCTTTTGAGAATCTGCAAGGATGAAGGCTCCACAGCCTTGCTAGGCAACCTGTGCCAGGAGTCGGCCACCCTTATGCTGAGAAAATGTTTCCTGATGTTCATAATAGTGCCTGGCCATGTGGAGTCCCTCCCTCTCACTTGGGCCATTGGGCAGGACAGGCTCTCTGGCTGAGGTTTTGTCCCAGTGTAACTGACTAGGGTTTTTATACCCATGGGTGTTTTCTGTGAGAGGCCCCAAATAGCAGCAGTAGCCGTACCCTTCCTGTTGAAGCGTACTCACAAAGGCATTTACTGCCTCACATACTTGTCTTACCAAAAATATATAGCTCATAATAACTGGACCTGCCCCTTACAAAGGAATGAATAACCAGATTTAGCCAGTAAGCTGAAACATGTCAATACATTTTATCCTTTATGTTTTCATTTGTATCTTTGCACAACCTTGCTCACAGGTGCACTGTGCCCTTTCCTGGTTATCTTTCTCATTTGCTGGGGATATTGATCTATAAAACCTCCTTGTAAAATATTTCAAATAAATTCTTTGTTTTTTTCTGGGGTGACTTCTCTACACCTGTATTTTTGGGCCTGTGCAGAATATTAACAGACAGAAACTAACAATAAAGTCCAGAAACTACTGCAAAAGCAAACAGTGAAACCAAGAGGCTTGCAAAGCGCTATAAATCTCTGCTGAGCTCAGGTTGCTGTTTAATCTTTATATACAGGTACGTCTCAAGGTTATCTGCTCCTGAGGGGTTCTCTGGAGGCTTTTGTGATTTGTCATCCGCTCAGCTTCTTATCAGTCACAGGTATTTCCCCTTGTAACATTTATTACGGGCTCCCCTCTGTGTTTCTTTAAAATGCAATGCCCTGAAGAGGCTGTGGCATGCAGTTTTTAAGGAGTTATTAAATCTCCCTCTCCCATGATCAACTGGATCATAAATGTGGCACATGTGGCATAGCAGGTGCAGCAGCTCTGGTGGCTGAGCACCCTCACTGGGACTGGATGCAAACACGGACACTTTCAGCTATGGAAAGGAGTTTTCCCTCTCCATCTTGCAGACTCTGTCTGGAAAAGTACAATTAAATACATTAATTGAGTACGTTACTTATGTAGAAGAGAATCTACTGCAAATAGCATTAATAAAATAACCATTGTGGCAGCTTAGCTAAGACACTGTGTCTAATTTTGAGGTGGAAAAAATCTCAATCTTTTCCACCAGGATGATCGTGGCCATCCTGCTGTGCCATTCCATTTCAGCAGAGGCAAATGAGCCCTGGCTGCTGCAACAACATGTTGCCATTTCTGAGGAGCTGGCAGGCTTGGGAGAGGGACAGTGAAATTCCTTCATCAGCAAGATGACAGGTAGCCTCTCTGCTTATGGCCAAGGTTTGGACAGCAGAGGATTTGCTGTGTCCACAGCCTCATGGAAATGTGCTGCTGAGAGGGCTGGCTGATGTGGGAAGCGGGATGCAACTGTTCCCCAGCTATTGCTTTATCCAGCAGATCAAGCTGCTTTAATTCCTCATTTATCCTTAAATACCTGCTTTGTCTACACTGACATCTGAGTTCTGGCTGCTAGCACGTATAGGCATGCAGGAACATGCATATATCTGCTTGGTACGTATATATGTGTATTTATACACGCACACATGCATGCACTGTATGCACGTATGTAGGTGTGCACTGACTAGCTCTTTCTAAAGGTAGGGGGGCACCAGGAGCACTACTGGGAATATATTCAGGAGCCAGGTGTTCATGTAGGTATGCAACAGCTGAGTAGCAGCCCTTTACTTTGAGGTGCTAGGGCTGAAATGGGTGCCACATCCCTAGAAATGTCACAGGCCACGTTGGATGGGGCTTTGGCCTAGTAGAAAGTGCCCATGGCAAGGCAATTGGAACAAGATGATATTTAAGGTGCTTTCCAACGCAAACCATTTTATGATTCTATAAAAGGTCAGGGGAGGAGATGAATTCTCAGACTCCTTCTATGCCTGTCCCCCTCACCTGAGCTGGGGCTTTAAGGAGTGCTCTAAAGCCCCATGACATGACCTGTTCTCATCTCCCCCTCTGCCAGCAGGTGTTCACCCCAAGCCTGGACTGCAAAGAGCATCCCATAGGAGACAGTGTGGCCTCCCCCATGACAGAGGGGTCCAAGGACAGCCTGGGGTGCTGCGCAGCACGCCATCACCTCAGCACCCAGGCGTGGACAGAGGCAGAGCCCCAGGGCACAGCAGGCACATGAAAGCAGAGGTTTAGCCTCGGTTGTGCTGGGGGGTTTGTCTCACATGCAGGCTGATGGATGGGTCTGCAGGCAAGGGATGTGAGCAGGAAATGGGAGCTGCTCCTTTGGTGCCCGTCTCTCATTCAGCAAACAGAGGTCTGGTACTTCGCTGCTTCCAGCGGGAAGGAGCTCCGTGGAAATTGAAAACCCTGAATTAGCTGAGACTAAATTGATCTCCATCTGTGCAAATTGGTAACATGGCTGTTTCAGTCTGCTGGTGAAGTATGCAATCTGTTTCTGAGGCGTTTTGTGGAAAATTAGAAAAGGCTGGTAGAGGGTTTCTGCAGAGCTTTTTTGGTTCTGATTATTCATTTATTTACAAACGATCATTTAGACCATCTGTGGGTTTTCAGTGTAACTGAGAGAAAACTCTGAGCTTCCCAGGACTTTACAAGTGTGCCAAGAAGGCAAGACTGCAAAGGCTTTTGGAGCTAATAAAACAAAGACAGAAAAGCTGCTTGTTGTGATGAGGTGGGGGGAGGAGAACACTGAGCTGGGGCCTTTTTCCTTCCTCAGCCTTGCTTTGTTTCCCATTTTGTTTGACATTTGTAATCAAAGCCTCAGCACCTTTGCTTTAGTTATAATAACTTTACTGTAGTTATTACATGAGCCTCCGCAGATGTACACACAGCCCAAGTTTTTAGCCTCCAGCACTGACCACTCCCCAGACGAGATGCTTGTTCCTGTACCACAGTACGTGTGATTCTGCAAGTTTCATTTATCACAAGGCAGCAGTACAGACACAAGAAAAGTACAGCAGGAGCCAGGGGCTCAAGATGAGGTTTGGCACACAGTACATCAACATCAGAAGACTTGTTCCTTCAGCTTTCATCACTAACAACATCTGGGAAGATGAATGTAACTCAGTCACGGTTGCTGCAAACTAAAATAAATGAATAACCTGCCAAGTGTGGGACAGAAGTGCTACATTCATGTGTTTCTGTGGGAAAACTAATGTGGCCCTTTGGGATTGTCAGCTTTAGTTTGATTCACATGGATGGCCACATACCCATAAACTTTAAGGAGATTTCAGGGCTTAAAATACTTTCCTTGACTATCCTAGCAGGAAGGGTTTTGGTAGGAAGTAAGGATGGCATTGATAGCAATTTCGTGCTTGAACTCAACTCAGAGAAATAGTGAGCAAATGTTAGTTCACTGGCTGTAACTTGCAGGAGTGGTGGTGATATCCAGTACATCGATAGCCACTTATCAAAGACACGATGGACTCCTTGCTATAGGAGTCAGGAATGGCCTGGTAAATATATGAGGGAATATATCTCCTGGATAGCTGGAGAAGAGAAGACTCCAGGGAGATTCTATAGCAGTCTTCCAGTACCTTTAGGACTTACAAGAAAACTGGGGAGGGACTTTTTACAAAGTTATATGACAAAGGTTAATGGCTTTCAACTGAAACAGAGTAGATTTAGTTTAGATATTAGGAAAAAGTTCTTTACTGTGAGGGTGGTGACGTACTGGAACAGGTTTCCCAGAGAAGCTGTGATTGCCCCATCCCTGTAAGTGTTCCAAGGAGAGGTTGGATGGGGCTTTGAGCAACCTGATTTAGTGAAAGGTGTCCCTGCCCATGGCAGGGGGCTTGGAATTAGATGATCTTTAAGGTCCCTTCCAATCCACACTACTCTATGCATCTGTGAATCCAAGCACTTTTTTCTCTACAGCAGATGGAGTCTGAGATGGTGTGGAAGGAGCACAGGATACAGAACCCAGGCTGTCACAGCATCCTTCTGCAAACATTACTGCTTTTCTCCCAGCCACAGAAAGCACACCGGGTAACACCAGTCACTGGTTCCCACCTGGGTGGCCAGTCTTACACCACACTTCTCACCCCAGGCAGATTGATTTTCTGCCCTTGCTGCGGGCCAGGTACAGAGATTCAGCTGGGTCTATTTGAGGGTGTGATCTTTAATTCCTGCCTAGCAGGGGGGGTGGGGATGGGGTAGAAGGAAAGTAACTACAGTATGAAGAGGTGGGCAGGCACCTGTAGTATGAATCAAGGACTAAGGCTGAAGTGAGATGTCAAGTCAGGAAAAAGAATGAAAGGACAAGGGAAAGTATCAGTAACCCTGAGATGAGGATGAAGTATGGGTTATACAGTGGTCCTAGGGGCTCATGGTTTGGGAGCAAGAGCATGGCAGCAGCACTAAGATACAAAACACTGAATTAGGCAGTGCCAAACATAACCATTTATACTTTCGTTACACCTTTGTCTGTACATCCCACATAAAGGTGTTTAAAAGGTTGTCTTTGCAAGCTTTGTAAGAATTACTGGTGCTGGGTGTATTTCTCCTCTTTTGCAATATGGTTCCTTACCCCAAAGATCCAAACTAAACAAATAAAGAAACACACACTTAAAAAACTTGTACAAAAGCACTCAAAATCTTAATTGTATCACATTTACTTCCATTTTCATTGGAGAAAGAATTAGCATTTTGTATCTCCTGTGAAAAATCTAGGCCCTCCCATTCTTTTTGCAGTATAAAACCAGTATCTCTAATCCCAATGGGTAAGACCATGAGCCATTAGCTTAAAAGTTCAAATCAGCTTTAAGTGAAGCAAATACAGCAAGACTGGCATTTACTTCTTTAGGAAAGGTGTTTCAAATTAACTGAAGGATTGGATGTTTGGCTGATTCTTGAAAAACATATATAAAACTACTTTAGGTCCACAAAAAGTGTTTTTGTATTTGAAATAATGTTCTAGTCCAGTGTGAGCTCAAACCAAAAATTTTAGACATTTCTAGTGAACTTTCAGGAAACTTCTTTGCATCTGCCTGGAAATACTGAGCTTTTTTTTTTTTATTTTACTGCTTAGAGAAAATATTGAAAGTTCACAAGTGTGCATTCACTAAAAAACTGCCAGGGATTCATAGGGACCAAGTAATTGATACCCATTAGATATTTGAAAACCTGCATGGACTTACTAAGCAGGCATTTAAATGTCTTGGCTGGATCAGTGGAGCTCAGTGAACCAACACATTCTCAAAAGAAACTCTTGTGGTGAACAACTGTTGACCAGCATTCATCTTAAAGCGAGCACGTAGACTGTGCAGGCCAAGACTGCCAAACAAACAGGAACCAAAGGCTGATTTCCATGCCTCTCCTGGGCATACTGTCTGCATAAGGAGCAAAGGTGCCACAGATGGAACCTACAAAACTGAGACATGTGTGTATCATTTTTTCATTCTGTGTTTCCATGTAGAGGTACATTATCATATTTTAAACACGCAGCAGCAATAAATAAGAAAAGAAAAGAAAAGAAAAGAAAAGGTGGTGGCCCCAGTGCTTGACTGTAGCACGAGCTTGAACTCTGGTGGGTTTATTGTGGATGCTTAACTGCAACACCAGTGACATATCAGCAGTTTATGGACTGGAAAACAAAGCCATTAAGTTCTTTTGGCACTGTGTTTCTGACAAAAAAGAAGGTCTGAAGAAAGGGAGTTACAAAAATGTGTTTTACACTGGAGGCCCATTAGCTCTATTGATCACAGAAACTGCTCTGCAGCCTCCACCTGCAGTATTGTGTGTGAGGGATTTATTTTATGCTCAGTTCATCACAACAAACAGACCTCCCGAGTAGCAATGTGTGTTCTTATATAAAAGATAATTTGGGGGCTCTGAAGACTTGAAACTCAGATTTGATCATAATTATTGTAAGGTCACCTAGGAATTCTGGAGAAGTTTGTTTATCCTGATTCCAGCCTGCTAGGTCCAAGAAAATACACTTAATTCAATCCAGGTGACTTTCCATTAAATATAATCTTGTCTTAATTGGTGCCACCTTGACCTCTACTTGTGAAGTCTGTTTTGTGGTCTACAAGTCTAGCTTTAAGTGCTCAAACACACATTTCTCCATCTGATTCCCTGTGATTTCATTATGACAACACCACACTTCATACCAGGCTCTCGGTGTGTGTGAAATGCAGGGAAGGTTTAGCAACAAGAACATGTCCAAGCAGGACAGATGTCTTCCTCAAGCTGCAGGCCATGGTGTTGTCTGTTATTTTAGCCCAACTCAGTTATCACAAACTTTAGGATGTCCAAGGTTAAGGCATTAGTTAGTGGTTCAAAGGCCCTGCTCCCTGGGGCAGCTCATCCTACTCACTCTCCCCAACAGAGAGGCCACAACATCCAATTTATGGCAATCATAAATTGGTGGGTAGGATTGGTGGGCCCCTGGAGTTCCAGTTCACGTCTACACCAGTGTGCTTTCCTCCTTGAAATAACCCTCTTAGCCTGGCAGCCCTATATCAGGCTTGAATTCACCCTAGTGGGGTGTTCCCAGAAGACCTCAGCATCTCTTAATGATTTGACACTTTAGCACTGCTCCAGTGAGAGGAGGAACAGGAAGGTTGAGATGCCTCCTACAAAGTGGTGGGCTGAGGAGCATTAAGAACTGCAGCTGAAAGCAAATGCCTTCCCCTTGGCATGAGGATTTTAATCTCATCTGGCATTTCAAGCTGATGAAAATATTGCTCTGAATTTCCATTTCTGACAGTGGCAGAGAAACAGAAGCTCCTTTATTTCACCAGAAGCCACAGTTTCCATTCTGGGAAGAAATACAGGAGTTAAGTAGCCCATATCACAGGCATTAGCCAAGTGGGAGCTTGTCATATTTGATCAATTGCTGGTGGTAGAAGATTTTCTGTGAAATGTGGTAAAAAAAAAATGCACTCAACCACTGACATGAATTAATACACTAACAATATTAAACTTTGGCTCCAATAGTGGCTGCTGCTTCAGAGGGCTTGAAAAACTGAAATTCTGAATTATGTACCAAACCCAGGCCACTGACTCATCTGGCAACATTTACAAATGTCATGTCAATGCTTTGCCAGAAAAGAACAAAGGCAAAATGCTGACAGGACCCAGCAATCTTGGAAAAGGTAGAATTTGGGTGGAAATTCATGTGGAGTGCTTCAAGCAGGTCTGATCTGGATTGACCTGTAGGTTAATGTTTCAGATACCATACAGAAGCAGGAAGTTTGAAAACTTTCAGGTAAATTAGATTAAAATCAATACTATTAAAACTGCACCACGTGCTATAGGGAAGCCAAGCACTGCTTGATGCGATGCACAAACATATTCATTACCAAGATGATATAAAGTGCATTTTATACACAGAAGATAAATATTTTGGCTTCTGTTCAAAGCTGCAACTTCTGAAGTCATGTGGCATCATGAGATGCAGCTTCCATTTGAACTTGGGGCAGGAAAAGATGATTCATGGGGTTGCAGAAAAAAATCTAAAAATTGGAGTTGTTCAAGAACAGAGAAGGCAAAGAAAAGGAACAGATTTCAAGGCCATTATTGTTTTTAAGTAAAGTTCAAAGTTTGAACCCTAACATGAACATTTTTACAATGGTGTTGATAATGCTACTTGGCACCTTAGACTAACGGGAATAATGAATATCCTAGCGTGCTTTATTACAAATTGCTGCCCAAGAGTAACATACAGTTCCTGAAGCAAAATCCAGAATCTTCAGCTTCCCAGTGGTTTTGTGGGATTCAGGATGTGTTACCTTAAGGTACCTGGTGGGATCTTAGAGGAAAGGGAGGCCTGAGTGGCAGAGGTGGGTGAGAAGAAATGTGAGACCTGTTAAATCTACACACTAAGAAATTTCAAGGTCCTGGAGCAAGGGTCTCTTGAGCAACAGTGGTGGTGATTTTTAGGGCACGTTTAAGGGAACCAGTTCAAAGGATGAAGAGTATTTTATACATGTGTGCTGTGAATTAAATTTCCTTTTGGAGAGCTTAGGCAGAATGAAGCAGTGATGGGTAGAGAGAAGGGATGGATCAGTTGACAAGGCCAAGCCTCCTCTGTGGCCTGCAGATTGTGCCAGTCTGCTATTCTGGTGTGTGACACCAATAGAGACCCAAAAACTCATCTGTGCCAATGGACCTCACTACAAGCCAGGTATCATGGCTGTCTCTGTTCTCTTAGGAGAAATAGGTCACCATTTCACCTGAGAGTGCTCCCAAAGTCTGCTCTGAAAGCCCATGTGGATATGTTGACCTCACTGGATTGTAGCTATGAAATGTGGTACCAGTGCTCAATCAGAATCTGGAGCCAGAGGATCAAGGCATGAGTCCCCACCCAGGAAAGGATAGGAAGAGCTTTCGTACAGGGAACCAGTTAAGGTTTTGTGCTGGGTCCAATCCAGCTACATGCTGATTCTGTGGTAAACCCCAAGCTATTCCAGAGCTGCTTTATCTAAGCTGAAATAATTAACAAACTACTGCCAGAACCCTCAAATACATATTTTGTTTTCTTTTTTCTTTTTTTATGTTCAGCTGACCATGGTTTCCAAAGCACACCGTGCACATAGAGGAGCTGCATTCGTTATACAAGTGAATTGTTCCCCATTTAACAGATGTATTTCCAAAGGAAAGTTGAATTCACCTGGCTGGTGTTTTCTTTCACAGTAGCTTTGGCTTCCTTGGTACTATGCCAAGAAAGACATCTTTGTTTGTGCCCTTCACTCTAAGTGGTGTCAGCAAATTACTGGCAACAGCACATATTAGTGTCTTCATCAGAGTGAGAATTTATGATGTCACCGCTAAATCCATCTGGGACATTACATCCTTATAATTCATAGCTGACTCTTGGACACATGAAAGGAATGGCAGTGTGCCAGCTAACAAAGAATAATTGCCCTACTTACTTTAGCCATGATAATTTGCTTAAATAATAAAAATATGATGGTGCAATAAGAAGAAATTAATGCGCTGATAAACACAAAGGAGAAAAACAAGTAAGTATTGAGCCATATATTAAATACCCATCTTTCTGGCAGCATCATTCTCCATTTCTGATATTTTAAGCTGATGGAAGCTTTGATCAACATTTACATTCATTCTGTCAAGAGGAAAAATGGCAGCATTATTTAAATTTCATTTTATGGCCCAAAGGATGGTAACAATTCATGGCTGGAAAAAAATGGTACATGCAACAAGTTGCAGTAATTGTATATTTTTAATGCAAAATTAATTGACTATGCCTGAGAAAGGACATTAAGGGACAATTCCAGGAGCCTAATTAATTTGGAAAGGAAACTGAGATCACTGATGAGAAAAACTGCTAAAAACAGGCCTTTCAGTACAGATTTCTAGATTTTTCACTGCTCAAGTCACTGCTCAAGTTTCTTAAACTTTTTCTCGATGAGAAAAATACACTTGGTTCACAATGAAAATTGATTTCTGTAGGACACAAAGCAGTCATCTTGGGATCTACACATCCACGTTTTTTAATTTGGAAAGTATACATTACTGAATCAAAATACCTTTTTTTTTTAGCAACAACAACAGCAAAAAACCCTTACCCCTTCTTTCTTTATGCTTTACCCCTCATTAAATAATGTTTTCATTAAAATTCAGCTTTGATGGAACACTTTCAGCCAATACAAATTTGCATGTTTTTGGAAAAACAGAATTTGGTAAAGCAAGATGAAGAGGACCTGAAGACATTTGCCCTGTCAACCCATACCTAACATATTAAAGACTGGAAAGGACTTTGTAGTCAAAAAGATTTGCTTTTCAAAACATCACACTTAAACTCAGAGGGACGGGGGAGAGAGGGAAAAAAGAAGGGGAAGCTTGGTGCAAGAAATCATCTATACAAGCTACAAAGGCTGCCAGACAAAATATTGGTCTTCTGCTAAATTATGCAGCATGATATGAAAACACTTGCATTTCTGAAAGGCAACAAAAGAGAAAAATACTGATGTGGAAACCAAATCTTCAAAGCCAAAGCTAGGGATGTTATTCTATGCTCCATGGTAATCCTCAGCTTACACCAGCTCTCTGTTTGGTCCCCAGTGCCAAGGGACAGTAAGCTTCACTGATTTCACCACCACTATCCTGCAGCCTGTGAATCAGAGGCGTTGTATCGCCGCCAGGAAAAAGGAACCTGTTGAAAGAGATGTGCTCTGTAACCATGGCAGTCATCAGGAGGGTTATGGATTTTAACCACATTAGTGAGTAAAGTAAAGCAAAGCAAACTGTCAGCACAAACCTGTGAAGGGGAAAAATCCAGAGGGAGGCAAACTACTGCAGTGATGATATTTCCGTGATTATATGAGTCTGGAGAACAGTGCACACCTTGTTACACGACTTATGAAAGAAGTTACAATTTGTGCTCCTTACATTTGGGAAGATGTGTACTAGCCTAGTTAAGAAAAGTTATCTATACTTAACTGCAGTAAGACAAACATGCAGCCAGACCAGACACTTCTAGTTCCTTATCCAAAACTCACGAAGCACAGCTTTTCCTGCTACTTTTATTAGCCAGCCAGAAATATTAAAATGATTGTTCTACAGTATGCCATGGGTTACCTGGAATCCCTGAGTCACTTTGTATTCTACATACCTTTAGTTCTTTTAGTGTTGTCTGAATGTTATCATGTTGAGGTGGGATTTATTGCTATAAATATTTTCCTTATGACTCTTTCCTAGTGCTTGTTTGACAGTGATAAAAACTTAACTGACATATGTTCATTGTGTGGTAATGCACTTAATCCATGCCTTGTCTCTAGAGTCTTATAATCTGTAGGCTGCATTGCATAAGGGAATGGCTTTTACAGTACTTCAGTCTTTATAGAGCAGCCATTTGTGGATTAAGGGTGTCTTTCCTTAGTGATACATGTTGGCACACCTACTTCTAATTTCCATTGTATAAGCCAAGAGAGAATTCTGCTTGGTAAGAACATGTAGGTACACTGATGCAGGTGCACTACATCTCAAGGGTTACCTGAGGCCATCTGAAAGCCAAATCTGCTCTCAAGTGTCTGGAAGGCCACAAGGTGGATGCAGGGGAAGACTTTCCTTTGGAACATTTTAGTGCTTTATGTGCTCAGGCACTGCCAGCACGTTTATTACCCATCATTATGCCATGACAGAGTCAGGGTGCACATGAGGAGGTCAGGCCAAGCAGACCTGGACAGACTTTTTTCAGGTTGCCTAAGAGGAGCTCAGGTGGAGAGGAGGTGGGATTGTGTATTCACAGCTACAGATGCAGCTGTGGCATGTCTTGTCCAAAGAACACTGAGCACAGGTACATATGGCTAACTTGGGGAGGAAGTAAGATCTATAGCACGTTTATTTAAATAAAATGACCAGTGGAATTGGGACTGAATAACATCATTCTCCACAAACATGAACCTACAGACACAGAGCACATTTGCTCAAGTCGCTGAAGAAAATACTTTACCAAGGAATCATTTCCATTGCAGGTGAGTGCTTTGGAATGCTGAGGTATGAAATATTAGTCACTTGACCCGCTGTGTCAAAATGTATGTGTTTATGAATAACCCGCTTTAAAAAATGTGGCTTGTGTCAATCCGTCTGTCCTTAATATGACATCGGATTCAAAACATGATCCTGGTTCTTGGATTTGATTCAGATGTGACCAGAACCACAAGTGAATGATTTCTCTATTTGGAAGTACAATTTCCAAAGGTCCGTGCATCAACACTGCTACATCCTACTGAGCTCCCGCTATTTGCCTGCACATTTTGAACCCTGAAACAAACACAACCTACATCCTCATCTGTGTCTTGAAGGTAACACATTCATATCTAAGTACTCTCTTTCATGAGCCTTGCAAAAAGCCAAATTTATGTATGGCATATAGTGCATTTATGGTCTTTCACGGGTCAGCTTAAGGAACAAAAAAGGCAGCAACTTCCTCATCACCCACTGTGAGTAACGAGGGTGGCACCGGTTTAGGAGGTGGAGGTGCTCTTGAGAGCCTTTCAGCAGCCTATTCAGGAATCATCAGAAGGCAAGATCAAACCTGTTGATTTACAGGCCAAACAGTTCATAGCTGTGACACATGTTGCAAGTGAGAGATTATTGCAGCAGAACAGCTGTGGCCTCGCTGACTAGATCCCAGTGCTATCACCCTTGTCCTGCATGGGCTAGATAGGCTGCACACGCTGTATGGGGCAATGAGTCAGGGAACCTGCAAGGCTTCTGAATAAAACAGGGTGATGAGGGAATAGCACACTTCACCTGCAGATGAAGTTTAGTGTGGTGATCACTGTGTGAGCTGGAGACCAGCTGATGAGGACTGTCTTTTCTGTGTCCCCAGTGCTCTTTCAGCAAAATGCAGTGACAAGGGCAGAAGGAAAGCTGGGTGTGGTGTCTCAGAGGACAGATAATTGCTACCTTAAACCTGAGCTTCCTCATGCTCAACAAGGGAATGAAGATCTATGTCTTTGTTCAGGCTTTTAGCCAGCTTCCCTCTCTGATAAAAATAACTTGACAGTGAACGGCAGTTTCAAGCAAACTGGCAAAAGTTTCTACTTGTTTTCCTTTCAAAGCTGAAATGTTTCAGGAGTTCACAAGACGCTTGTTTATCAAATCAGGGAATTTTTCTTTTAATTGAAAGTTTAAGACTATCTCAGAATCTTGGAGTAAATAAAATAAAACAAACCAAAGAAGTGAGAAAAATGCCACTCTTTGTATTGAGGAATGCCACTGGTCCCCAAAACTGCTTTCAGCATGGTGAGGTATGTCTGCCTGTTGCTGTACCCCTCTCAGCATAGCCAGCTGTACCCTGAACCTGCAGCAAGTCTCTGCTGCTCAGAGGGCTTCCCAGAGAATCTGAAGAGACTGAAGCCATGTGTTACAGGCCTTTGTTCTCAAATGCAGATGAATTAGTTGTGCTGTTTTCCTACAAGGACTTGACTATCAGTCAAAATGGTGACATCAGCGCCTGTCCAGGTCTAACACTTTTCTCAGCAAAAAATGTTATTTTGTGGAGGAGGGGGAGAGGAAGGAACACCTCTTTGAGTTTTCTTCATTTTAATGAAACAACAAACTCTGGAAAGGGTTTATATGCACGTTCCCACACCTTCACACATGTTCCATTTATACAGACAACATGTTGTAATCAGCATCTCTTCTACTCCTCTCTCCCCCATCCTTTCTCTGCAAAGTGACCAGAGGAGTACCTGCAGATCTAATTCTTCAGTATCCGGTTTCATTCACAAAAGCACTGCTTCTTTCATGCAGGAAGGCTGATTTGAAGGCACTTATGGAGCCTGTTTGCACTGGGCCGGATGTTCAACACACTGTTAGCTCCAAGTTTGGCAACAAAATCCTACTTTAGAGAAGGAATTGCAGCTCACAATGACCAAAAGTGCAGTCGCACCTTGCTAATAAAAGGGCCCTTCTTTCTAGGTGACATTCCACAGAACTGAAAATTAGGTATATCTTTCTTTATGAGGGGGACTCTGTATTGTATAAAAGTACTCTCCTTGAGATATTTTCCAATATCTGCTTGATTATAATGTCCTATTTAAACAAACTAGCAAGCCTGTCATAAATGGTACTTATTGCAGGGCAAGAGGCTTTTGACCTTCTGTGTAATTATTCCCAGCTCACCCTTGGAAGTCTGCATTACTCTAAACTGAATTTGTGGCATTGTGTGATGCAAAAAGGAATTGAATTGTATCCGTTAGTAAATTTGAACTGGAATGCACAGTAAATGTCAAGACTCTTAATTGAGCTTTCTATAATGGCTTCCAAGCTTACTAAGGAACAATCAAAAGCTATTAGTTATGACTAGGTAAACATTTTAAGGATATTTTTTTTCCAGAAGACTCTTTACTTCTATTTGATGAACCTTTGTACATGACTTAATGTAAAGCTATGAAAGAATAGATGTGTTTGTGGTAAAATTAGTCTGAGGACCTTTATGAGAACATTCAGGGCTAAACACTCACGGTTTCAAAGTGTTACTTTCTGCATTAGTCTATATTATAGCAAAGCCTTTTTTTATGCCAAAGTACCTGAGATCCATTCTTACCGATGAGTCTAGACTGTGCCAGACATTTCTCCTGTTAGATGTTATCTCTCTCCTGCTCAGCAGTATTAAGTTAACCATGGAAGCAATCTTCCTTTTTATGTGAAATCAGTGATAGACAATCTGCCGCTTTCTTTTCTACAGCAAGATTTTCAAAGATATACAACAGTCTTATGAAAGATCCGGTCAAGAAGAGCATAAAGAAAATTTCTTCCTTTGTAAATGTCTTACCCAACATTTGACTGAAAGCTAGGCAGAGGGCAAAGACTGTGGCTGCTTGCAACAGCTCCTCAAAAGCCAGCATTATCTGACCGACAGTAACACATCCTTATCCAAGACCAAGAATCTCTTCAAAGCCAAAGATAAAGCAGTTGGCTGCTGCAGCAAGACTGCTTAAGATACAGTGCTTCTGCAGGCAGCAGCACAAAAGAGAACAATGTGTTTAGCGTTAGATGTAGGTCAGATCTCAGCTCACATAACCACGTACACATTTAAGGTGCACCCAGTGGAAGCAGCTCTCAGGAGAAGAATGAGTTGAATCAAGTGCAGAGCAAGACTTGAAATCTTCTCAGTGAAGCCCTAGTTCTGCCTCCAGTACCCACAATCTCATTCAGATATTCAGAAAAAGTGTATATGAAGCTATGTTTCATGGTACTTCAGGTAACTTCTGAACTCTGATACACAGCAATAAGCAGCAGCAGCAAAATAACAACAAAAACAAACAAACCAAACCAACAACAAAAAAACCCCACAAAGAAACAAAAAAACCACAGACAAACAAAACCCAAACCAACCAACCAACCACCTGCTGAGAAGTAATTAAGTAACTTGAGAGGCGTTGGTACTTATACATCTGGACATCAAAGTACAGACTCAGATATTGAAAACTTAATTTACAGCCTCCTGTGCTTTGTGTGCCCTGTGTCCCTGCAGGCACGGGGATGACCAAAGGGAGACATGAGGTGTAGGGAAGTAGATGTAATTTAGACTGCCTGAATCTAGGCTCAAGTGCTTTAAAGGACACCATGCTAAAAATGTCTTCATTCACTGTTCTTAATAACAGCTGCCTTTAGTTATCATGAAATAAATTTATGCTGATTAGCCATTAGAAAATTATGCAGATTTTAGTAGAAGATAAGTGTGAAATCATTAAGAGATAGTTGCTTGCAACTGGTTCCCTTTTTTTCCTCCCAAATGGAAGCATCTATTAAAGCTGTACAGTTCATCTGAACAGGGATTGCAAAATTAGAGATGTTGAGAACAAGGATGCTTCTAAGAATGCAGTGAAAGAGACATTAGAAACTTCTTGAGAAGAAATCCAGACAGCAAGTTCTTCACAAGCAGGTTTTTAAAAGATTACTCAAGACAAAATGTCAAAATCACCTGACAGTTGATTTTTATATGTTCTCAAATAATAGTGTCATAGGAAACCTAAATATGTACTCAAGAGGAAGTCATTATAAGAAATATTGGTAAAAAAGATGTTACCACTGCTCATTGTCATATGGTTTGTTCACAAAATTAATTCAGGTTGTGGGTTTATTGATATGAAGAGGTAAACTCTAAGCAGAGAGGAGGAAGGATGAAAGATAACCACAGTAAAGGAGAAGGGATAACTGCCTCTATGCCACTTGAAAAGTGAGAAGACAGAGATAAACAAAAAACAGTTTGAGAGTATGCCAGTGACAACCGATTTCTTTCTCCAAAGAGAAATATTTCCCCACTAATTCTTCTGCCAGTGCCCTATCTACACAACATCTGCCCCAGTGCTTTGCAATACAGCTTATTTGTCTTTTGGAGGAGGTGCTGCATTTGAGTGGAATTTGCCTGCCCCATCTCAGGTAGCTGGGCTGATTCAGTCACCCAAATATTTGTCATTGGTTTGTCTCATGCCTGTGCTACCACCGTTCTCCTGGCTTCAAGTCCAGTGAGAGACTAACCCTGAATACTCTGACTGTGGTGGCAAATAGCCACATCTCTAACCAACCAGCTGGTTCTAAAAGGGATGACTCACCCCCACAATGTTGTATTTATGAAAAACTTTATTAAGATTTAAAAACAGTAGGAAATATGACAGAAGGATGAAAGAACATATACTAAAAAACCCTTTTTTCATTAAAAGAACTGGCCACTTCCCATCACAAACATGACCATCAGGATTATGGCAGGCATTGCAGGTGTTTGTCTCTCTTGCCTGGGAGGATGGTGATTCCCATGGGGGCTGCTGGCATCACCTGTCACACCTCAGCAGTGCCTCAGGCTGCTCGGTAGGTTGCACAGAGGCATGATGCTATAGACAAATGTGGCCTTCCTCTTCTGTGCCTGGTCTGTAGGAACTCACTCCATTAGGCCTGAGGTTTTCAGGAATCTGGGGAATCACATGCCCTACAGTGTTCGTGAGACGTGAATATGGCTTACAGGAATAAAAAAATTAAAAAATAAAAAAAAAAAGAAAGGAGGTTGCAAATCCATGGAAATCAACCAAGCCTGTGAGGAATTTGTGGTTTATTTACTAAGTTCATCTTCCCTTCCAAGGAAAGAGTCAGCCTGGTGAACCCAAGCACCAAGTTGGCTGCTCCAGCTGCAGTCACACCTGGAGTCAAGCAGTGGTGGGAAGCACTGATGAGCACTGCCACCACTGGTGCTTCTGTACCATCGGGTGGCCTCTGGCCTGCACTAGCAATCTTCCAAACAGCACCTGGGAATACTTGAGGGCTTAGCACAGCCCACAGACCCTTCCCAACAGGCAGCTGGATGCTGCTGTCCTGTTTTGGAAACTAGGAGAGTTGAAGAGCGTGGACAAGGAGTGTCTCATGTCAGCTGGCATCAATGCCAGAAGGTGGTTTCAGGGTAGATTTTTAATGTATTAATGTGCCATTACGTAGTAGGGAAACTTCTTGGTTCTTGCAGCTTGGTGGCCCATGATTTCATCAGCAAGTTCATCCACATGTGTTTTTAGAATTTGAGGCAGTTTCTATTTTATCCCTCTTTATTGAAATCTGGGGGCTTCCTGAGGGCTGGGAGTCAGAAATTTAGGATATCATATGCTGAGGTAGAAGGGATGCACTAGGATCATCAAAGTCTACCTCCTGGCCCTAGACAGGACATTCCAAAAATCACACCATGTGCCTGAGATCATTATCGAAATGTTTCTTGAACTCTGACAGGCTTGGTTCCCACTTTCCTGGGGAGTCTGTTCCAGTGCTCACCCTCTGAGTGAAAAACTATACATAAATTATAGGTTTATATAATTTCTATATATGTATTTTTTACATTTTTTTTTACATATATGAAAGGATTTACACAGTTGTGAAGGGAGACAACAAAGGTGAAATTTTCCCTGTGAAATTGAATTGAACTCCTTAACTACTTGTGATGGGCAGAGAGCTGAGCACAGCAACCCACAGGCTGGGTGATGTGCATCTTGTCAGCAGGTGGTTGTGGGCAGGAGAAGTGATAAAGTGTGTAAATGTTTATCTAAATGTGCATATCCAGTATAACCAGAGATGTCCTAGGGTATCACACCCAGCCTCTGCTGCCTCTCCACAAAGGCAAGGGTCACCCACAGGCCAGGCTTCACGGCTGCTGATCCCACGTGGATTGTCTACCTGCCTATGTTCAAAGCACTGGCTTGAATCTTAAAGGAATCTTTGCCTGGAGTAGCTGGAATATCTGCTGTCCCATCTGAGGAAGCCACTGAGGATGAAGACCTTGATGTCTCAGTGGTTGGTAGTGGGTGTACAGAAGAATTCACTGTCTCCTGCAGGCACCTTGTTTTGCAGTTGTGTGCCAACACTTGACTGGGAGAGGTGTCTATTTGTATTTTGGATGCATAGCTTAGGGCAGACAAATTGCAGTGAAGGAGTCTAATAAATTGCTTTGTCACAAGCCTAACCAAAGCAGTAATGGGTTCTGATTCAGTGGAGCAGGCAAAGTTCTGTGGAAAACAGCCAGTATGATTTAGCACTGGCTTTAGAAGCTACTTGATGTTATTTGCTAATGGTGCAATTGTGCTTTTGGAAGGACTACACGGAAGAGCAATTACACTGCCTTGCAAAGGAGCTGAAAACCAAAGACATTTATGAGTGAGTCAGTGAAGAACTGAAAAATGGCCACACTACACAGCCCTCGTGGCCATCTCCTCTCCTCTCCAGCAGAAGTGTGGGAGGGTAGATCAGGCAGACAGTGATGCTTCCTTTGGAGTTTAAAAGTCTGGGCTAAGGCTTCTCCCTGTTTTTTTCCTATACTAGTATCTAAAATTAATTTAGGGGACTCTTAACTACTTTAAGACTCTGAGCACACAGAGCCTTCAGCACAGCAGTGTGTTGGTAGCAAGAAACCACAGTACTCCTTGAGGCAAGCAAGGATTTCCTGGCACAAAGTGCTTGAACACCCAGTCCCTGAGAGGCCATGGATGAATTGCTGCACTCCCTAGCTTCTTACTAGCTACCACAGAGGTAGGAAATGCTTCAGGAGGGGAAAACTTTCCTGTCATAAAAACTGACACTGATGATTAAGGTGACACCTCCTCAAGTCCTCAGGAGAGCTCAAAATGCTTTCATTAGAGCTAAACCAAATCCAAGTAACTGTGTAGTATTATATAGCAAACACAGTCATCTTCAATATGTCTTTTTTTTCCCTTGTAAACAGTTGGAAGAGAAAATGACTGGCAATTAGTTGAGCAATGTGACGTAGATTTTGAATTTATTCTATTACCTGAGTGAGCTTATAAATAGCAAAAGAAGCTGTAAAAAAGTATTATTCATGTACACAGGGCAATCCTAGAGCATACTGCTGAATGAAACAAAGGTGAATAATTTTAAAAACTGGATTTTAGCTATTTGGGCACAGCAGGATAAACAAGGCGGAGAATGTGTTCTACAGGTCCTCTAAATTGCAGCACAAGAAAAATAATTAGCTTTTAAATTCTTTTTCTCCCAAGCCAGCTTAGATAAACAGCAACTTTTCTGTTTGTTTTATTTGAATCTTCTTTGCTTTTCTGGGTTTTTCTGAGGGAGGACATTGCAGGTACTGGAACAGAGAAAAGATCTTAAGGGTTTGGCAGGTGAAAGCTGCTCTAAGTTTCATGCATGTGCCTCCCCTTCAGTGTTTCTGAAATAAAGAGGAGATTTGTGGTGCACATATTTCTGACAGGACAACAAAAAATCAGACCTGAGTAAACGAATCTGTGACTTGTTTCCACCTGCAAAGACGGCCTCCCCAGACTGAGCACACTGGAAGTGACTCACAATTACAATAAGGAAAAATAAGGTTCTTATAAGAATTGCCTGTCTAATCACCAGGGATCTGGACTTGACAAACTGGACCTAAAATAGGTTATTTATGCCAGTGTCAAGAGGATGAAAGCAGGAAAAATAGAACCACCTAGAAGATATTTTAGTGAGTCCTTCTCTTCCTCTCATCAGCTAGTTCCATTTTCCAGCCCAGTGGAAGAAGGCAGTAGACCAGAAATTTATGGAGTATGCCTCATTTTCTTAGGGGTTGAAGACATCTAAGTGGAACAGACAAGAAGAAGAAGAACAGAGAAGTCTAAGAAGGAAGAGGTTTTAGGTGCATCTGATCCAAAAGCAAACAGAAGCTTCGCACTTGCTCAGCCCAACCTGATTGAGCTCACCAGACTTGCTGAACTGATTTGCTGTTTGACCTGAAAGTTGCCTTAGTGTTCACTTGCCCCAGCACGTCCCAAAACTCTGGTCTGAGTACTTTCAGGGCTTAGCTCCAGTCTAAAACATGCTGAGATTGAGAGTCTGGCAGAGCAGAATGTCCTGATCCAGAGGTTTCAAAAGGTGCTGCCACGCACAAATCTAATACGTGTGTTGCAAACTGCAGGCGCTCATTTTCTCATCACCTGGATGAGCTTTTATGACTCCTAGACCCTGGTGCCTGCAACTGAAGTGTTCAAGAACACTTGGAAGCATCATCTAGAACCTTATCCAGATCTATTCCACTGTGTCACTTATAAAATTATAGTTTTATTTACAATATATGCATAAAGAAAATCTAAATTTTCAGCAGCTGGGACATAGAGGCAATGTAGTCAGGCAGCTGAAAGCATATGAAAAAAATGTCCAGATTTACTTTCTGCTCTATCAAAATATATTAACTGTATGGAGGTGTCCCATTTTGCAACACTGTGCAAAGTGCTCTTTCTTATATATGGCTTCTGGCTGAAGAACAAGTGCAGCAGGAAAAACAGCAGTGTAAACAATTCCATTTAACTACATTTATCTGGGCAAATACACAGAAAAGTCTGGACAAGCTTTGGCTTTCAGAGAGATTCTCAGACTGAGGGCCAGAGTGCCAAGATTTCATTACTCTTATGCTGAAAGAGTTGTTGCTGTGCCCAAAAAAAGTTGGAAACCCACATCTAAATAATGAGAACGAATTTGTACTTAGCACTGCATTCCTCCACTGGCAAAGAGAGAATGAACTGGGTGATGTAATAACTGTTTTCCATCTCGAAGTTCTACTAGACGGTATATTTTCTTTGATATTTATTGTGATTTCTTTTAATGACTTGAAGAGGGCCTCAGGCTTTGGCAGAGAAGTGCCTTTTGTTAATAACAGCATTATTAATTATAATAATTGCATATTTCAATAAATGTTTTTTACTATGGCATATTTTAGCGATATTTTCAGCAATTCCTATTTTAAACTTGGTGAGAAACAGCTCAAGACTATGCATTTACCCAACATTTTGTGGGGATAAAAAATGGAAGTCAAATTTTGTTCAAAAACTTGACATAATATCAGAACACAAGTTATCTGCTACTTGGGAAGCTAATTTTTTGAAATTCCTTGCAAACTGGAAATTCCAGAAGAATAATTAAATAAATGCATAATAACTAATTAGCTAATTTAAAAACTCACAAGAAGTTTGAGGTTGTAATTATTATACTTTTTCTTCCTCAAGGGATCCCCTCAAGGGAACAAGTATGAACAAAAGCAGAAATGTTGTCATAGTCTCCTCAAACAGGTAAGATACAGCTTTAGTGACGCTGAATTACAGGATGAAAGAATACCAGACTGAAAACTGTCTAATCACCTTAAGTATCTGCAATGACAATTGGGTGAGAGAGAAGGAAGGATTGTCATAAATATTGCAGCAGATAGGGGACACCTCTGGGTGTCCCCACACAAAGCATCCAAAACTTAGTGGCAGTGCAACTTACTTTGTACATCTCTGGCAGTTTCATTTAGAGCTTTTGATTGTGGATTGATATTTGCCAAACACACAGTTTCAAATTAATAACTCCCTTATTTTGTTTTATCAGGGGAAGTAGAAGGAAGCAGAAACTGTGCCATGATTCTGCACTTGCCTTATGAGTAATCATAAGAATAAACATCAACAGAGCAGTTATTATTCTGTTTCACTGCTGAATTGTAGTACAGGATTTAATGAAACTTATGCCTTATGAGCCTGTTATGGGGAGATTTGTAGCACGACTCAGAAAAAACATAGAAAAATTCCAAGAGTGAAGTATTCTAATCTGAGAAAAGTGGTGCCAAGACAAGAAAGTACATGTCTGTGAGAAGAAGAATCCCTATACCAGACATGATAGTTGTTTGCAGATAACAAAGGAAGCAGGTTGGATGTGTTTTTCTTCTGTACCTGAAAAGAGGTACAGAAGAAATGGGTACAGAGTAGGCTGTGCCCATTACATTCCATGTGGTGGATGGAAAAGAGAAGTTATCCTCTGGAACTGCAGAAGAGGGATGGAAGCATCTGCTGGAGGACTTGAACCTAGAAATCATAAGGAAATTAGCCATGACTTTTTGAAGGCCCACCATATATTTTAGCAAAGCTTGGAAAATTGAGGGAATTCCTGAGGATTTAAAACCAGGGTTCTTAGTACTGGTTTCTTTCTTTTTGAAAATGGTGAAAGGAATGACACAGGTAGCTATCAGATAATTATCCTGACAGTGTTGGTTAGAAAACATAGGGCCATTGGTTTTGGATTTCAGAAAAAAGGGTTAGAAGCTGTAAGCATTTTGCTTGGAAGGTAGGCTTTGTTTGTTGTCTTTCTTTCTAAGCTGGCAGACAATGACAACTATACTGATGTCACATACTTGGATTTCTCCAAGGTGTTTGACTTTCTATCAATTACATTTTGACTAAGAAACATTAATTATATAGAATTAACACAGCATAACACATAACAAGTGTATCATTAAGTGACTCCTGGAGAGATCTCAGGCAGTTGTTACATTGGAAGAGCAGATCTGCTTCCAGCACTGACTTCTAAGCTGGCAGTGTTCACTGTTTTCACTAACAATATTGATGACCATACAAAGTGTTTTCAAGTGGGGCTCTTAGGCAGCAAAAAGTTTGCTGGGTTAAAAAAATATGGAAGATAACACAATAAGGGCAGAATCAACATAACTGTTCGCTCAAACAGTTACAGTTCCATAAAAAATGTTTCAGTACAGACACGCACGAGACCTCTAGAAACAATCCTTTACACAGGATGGTGGGTTCATTATTTTTTTTATTATAATTCTTTACAAATCCATTACTTAGTCCTTTTTTTCTTTTATGACCAACTTAGATGCAGTCAGGTGGCCATATTAGAGAGGTATAAATTTAGATGAGATGTGTGGAGTTCTGGGCCCCTCAATTTAAGAAAGATGAGAAAGTACTCAAGTGCATCCATAAGAGCACACAAAAGTGGTGAAAGGGCTGGAAGGAGTTCCCTATGAAACATGGCTGAGGACACTTGTCCTCAAGTGTCTATAGTTTGGAGAAAAGGAATCTGAGACATGACCTTGTTGCTCATTCTACAGCTTCCTAAGCAGCGGAAATGGAGATGGAGGTGATGATCTCTTCTCCCAGAGAACCAGTGACAGAACATGTGAGAATGCTTCAAAGATGCACCAGGGGAGGATTGGACATTAGCAGGCATCTTGCTACTGAGAGGGTGATCAAATCCTGGAACAGGCTTCCTAGCAAGGTAGTCCATGTCCCAAGCTTGTCAATGGCTAAAATGCCTTTGGACAATGACCTTAATAACATTTTTTGTCTTTTGGTTGGCCCTGAATTGGTCAGGCAGTTGGACTAGGTGATTGTTGTACTACTCTTCCAGCTGAAATGATTCTACCTTATTCTACTCTATTCTGTTCCATGCTGAGCTAAGTGTCTAGTTTCCTTTTTTCCACCATGGTTCATAAAGGAAAGAAAGAAAAAGCACAGTCCTGATGCTTCTAGCCTCAGGAAGTCAACAGACTAACCCTCACACTTGAATCCAGTTTCTGGATTGGACTAAATCCTTAGGAATATTTCTGACCCTATTCAGGGGACTCTAAATCTACCCTTATCCTGGTTAAGTTTTTCTAGTTTTTAACTTCTATGAAAATGCATTTAATGTCAAGGCCAGTTTGACTAAATTGAACTTCAAGCCATTATCTCTTGTCAAGCGTTTAGTAACAAGATTGGAAAGCATGCCATTATCACTGCCATATGAGATAAACAACCTCTCTTCTCCTCTTCAGTGAATTTAGAAAACTGTACATATTAACTCTTAGGAAAGGTTTGTCTCCCAACACTTAGGTCTCATTTATAGCCACAGTGGTATTTCCACATTCTTCTTGAAATGGGAATTTGAGATAGGCCTGGTGTCTATATCACACTAGCAGCTTTGTCAAGGCTGTGTGGACAGCCTTGGTATTTCCCAGTCTTGATGGGATATTCTCCTTTTTGATGGGATATTCTCCTTTTTACTACTCTGGGTCATTGGCACTGTTTTGACACAGGAATACTCTGAGATGCAGTTTTTAAAAATTATTAAATATTTTCCATAGCCACATTTTCTATGGAGAATAGTCAAGATAATGGAGTAAAAGAGAATCAAATCTAATTGATCAAATAGAATAGAATAAATTCCAGTTGGAAAGGACCTACATCAAAGATCTTGTTCAACTGCCTGACTGTTCAGGGCTGATCAAAATTAAAAGCCTGTTACTAAGTGCATTGTTCAGAATTTGAATTTCTCAAATTAATCACAGCTCAATGCTCCAATCTACCTAGATCCCTGTGCAAGACCTCTTGTCTCTCCAGAGAATTCACACCACTTCCCATGTCATGGGGAGCTACATTTGTTAACTTGCACCTTGTGACAGAGACTTGGAGTGTATCTCATATGCTGCTTTGCCAGTAGTTTGCAGAGGATGACTTCCCACTCCTCCTTTTTATTCCACGTCCAGATACACTTTTATGTTTATGTACTTCCTCCTCCCTCTGAATCAGTGCAGCTTCATCCCAGCTGGAGGAAGGGCTGCCCATCAATGTTCTCAGGGGGAGCAGATGCCAGCTTGATCTCTCCTGCTCACATGCTCAGGACACAACTAATCACCAGTTTGAGTCAGTGCAGGCATCACTAGGGCTTTCCTGCTCTGTTCCTGCGGGATCTGTAACCCTGCTTGACTCAACCCTAGCACATTCAAAATAAAATATATTTATTGTTTTTGTACCTCATTTTGGGACAGGACATGAAGACGAGGGCCTTTAATAAAAACAGCCAGAACAAAATTGATACCATCATTCTGTAATCATCTGCCATGCTGTCTGCCAGCTACTTCCAATTAAGAATATTTCAAAGTCACAAATTATGATGAAGTACAGTGCACAGCTGTGGTCTGACTCTAATACAGGCCTGTTCTACTATGCTGTTTCAGCTATGCAAAGCTGAATAAAGAACAGAGATCCACTGGTAGTGGTGGAAGTAAGCAAATTATTTCCTCTTGTGATTTAGAGGGCAAAATCTTCAATGTACTAGTGCTGGACTACTCTGAATGTCACTTTAGTAAATATATACTGTCAGAATGAGTGATTTTTGGCTCTTGAGTTTCATGAGGTAATGGTCTACTTAATGGTTTCATATGAGCAATCATGATAAAGGAAAACACTTAATACATCATCTTGCATTGCCCACAATGTAAGGCTGAACATTAAATCATCTCATCCAATCTGATGCATCTGGGACACTGAATGAGCTTGAGTATTTTAGAAGCACCGAAAGACTTGCTCTCTGAGCTTGTACAATACTCTGAATTCTCTCCTCCTACACAGATAGCATTGTCCAAACTTCATACAATTTAACTGTTATTGGAAAGTGAAACAGATTTTAAATGAAGAACATCATTGGCACAAAGTCAAGATCAAGAGGTTTATCACAGGTCTCTCCCAGCTATCACAAAATACTTACTTCGATTTCAATAATACAGGTGAAGAAACTGGCAGCAGTGAAAAGACCAGCAAGCCTAGATCTGCTTAGCTGAATTTGTGAACCAATGCATTTATTTATCAACTTATTTATTTATTTATTATTGTTATTTATATTAAATCTGGACCTGGAATGTGAAAGTCCCTGAGCCTGAGCCCCTTCAGGCTGCATCAGTAGAAGAGCTGGTAGGACAACAGGGACAATCCTTCTGAGAGTAGCAAGTTCCTGTGCTGCAAGGTGCTCTGAGTGTGTCAGCAAAGCTGGGACAGGCTTCATGTTAAAGCTGGAGTGTTCCATAAAAGTGTAAAATAATTTTTGTTATGGTGGCTTGTTAAGTTTTATTTTCCACAAAGTATATCAACTCAATTCAATTGCATGGGCTTCACCCTTTATGATTTATTAAAGTCATGTCCACCTGCTGGATTATTTTGCCTGGTATTGAAATCATGATGACACATCTATAATTACCAAGTCACTCTAATTACCCTTTTGAAGTGTTGGCAGAATGCTTGGTTGAGTGGGGGAGAGTGTTATTAATTCTGGTGCTGTTAAATTGTGACAGATATTTCTGATTTCTCTTCATCTTTTCATTTTACTACTCTACTGTTCAAGAAATGTATGTTTGTAAATTAAAAAATGCCACTTTTTAGGTTTCTTAATTACTGGTATGGTAGAAAGCACTTCCTCTTCAGAGTATGATGTGATCATATAATGGAAGATTTTAATGACTTATTCTGTATTTTTGTGTATTACGAATAAATTACATTTCAGATTTTCAGATGTTTCTGTAAGGTATAGTTGTTCCAAATCTACTGGAAAGACAGACATCTCAAAAGTTTACTCCCCCTCTATTTTTATTCTGTATTCTCAGTGGTTCTCCAAGTTATGGGGTTATCAGTAGCCAAAAAGATAGCATGTCAGCATTAGATGTTGACTGAGGATGTACAAGGAATACTCTTGAGTGATGATAGATCATCTCAGGGCAATTTTAGAAAGTGTTAAAATTAATTCATATTTCACCTTCAGTCTTTTAAAATGGCTGGGTTATAGCTACAATGCTTAACATCTCTTCCCTATCATTACCAGTCATTAGCAAATATCACCTGTCACGTTTTCCAGTTCCTGCATTACAACATGCATTTCTGCTTCTCCCTGCCTGTGAATTGCCCCTGCTCGATCCTGTACTGTTGAGACAGCTGGTGGGAGCATCCAAGATGTCAATTATCTCATATGCTTGGCAGATGGACAAGACCTTTTCCAGAAGACCTTTCTGACAGACTCTTACTGAAGCTGTCATATCCCCCACCTGACCCTCATCTTACTACATTTGCTTCTGTCAGAGGACTTTGCTATGTGTTTTCCACAACTTATCATATAACTCATATTCTTAGCGATGAACTGTGAAATGTAACAGATGGGATTGCAAACCCCCAAAATACCAGGAAGCAGACATTTTCCATGGTTGCTATATAATCATGCAGGGATGTTAGTGACATGTGAAATTGCTTGAGACTTCCAAATCTTTCAAGAACACGTGCAAAAGGGGTGCTGATTTTTTGTTTATAAAGTAACATGAATCTCTGTTACTGTTACCCGTATTGGGCTGTAAATTCAACCATTTGATTTTAAGAAATGACCTTAGGGAGAACTTTTCTGGTGGACACCAGAAAACTTCTGAGGCATGTAAGGCGCAAACTTGAAACAAAAAAAAAAAGTCTACAATAAAATACATTAATGGTTCTGCACTAGTTTTTACACCCAGTGAGAAAAAATAATCAAGTCCTACCACTCCAGAGTGTTATACTTGTTCTTGAAGAGGTGCCAGCTTTGTACTCTTCTGCTAGGCATGTCCCAGTAATAATGAGCATGACTAACTGCACAGAAATTTCACCTTTTCAAAAAGCTCTCCTTTGCACCAAGTATTTTTGATCTGTGTGGTACCTATGCTTCACTTTAACTCTATGTGAAATATTCCAGGCATCTAGAGAAGGTACATACATTTGGGGTTGGTTTTAAAAACTCATTGGAACAATACCCAATTCCTATTTTTAAGAAGAATGTTTACCTGAGGCTCCTGGCCAAATTCCAATCCCACTAATTATGTTTTACTGAAATATGTTATCACCTGAAGTTTTACTTGGATGGAGTATAGTTTTTGGTTGTTGCTCCTTTTACAGGATGGTTTACTTTTGTGTAAATAGTTCCACTCTGAGGTGTTAGCTCTTGCTATATTTCATTGATAGGTTTAAATCAGGGATTTTTTTTTTCTTTTTTTTAGAGAATACAGACCAGGATGCTTCAGGCCTTTATCACATCTGGACAGGAGAGTCAGGCTGTTTTGCAGATGAGGAGGCGGAAAAACTCCCCTGAGGATTGATTCTGGCCACAGTGACTGATGTGTTCAGCAGGTTAAAGCCCCAGTCCAACATCGTGTTTGGCTTTGCAGATTTTTGAACGTACTCAACTTCTGCTTAGAGCCTGCTTCTGATGGCAGTTACGCGTGGAATCAATTTTACATACATGCTTCCTTCTGTTAACTAAACGGAATTAATCACATGCCTGGGATTGAAATATGGACTTCTATGTTTCTAAAGTGGCTTGGAATGCATTTTTTGTACTTCTGGTTTTAAGTAAAAGTAGTATAAAAATCATACTTCTTGAGGAATATTTTAATGCCTCTTAGAAATCTCTTCTGATTTTTTTTTCCATTGCAGAAAACAGTTTTTATTATGCTTTCTGAAGACCAGACCTAAATATATATTTAATTTCACTTTCAAATTCATATCCCAAACACTATAAAACTGTAGAAAATTCAGTAAGAAAATATTTATATCCACATTCTGGCTTTATAACACAAATATTTTGTCATCATTAACATTCCATGGCAGGTTAAAAATCAAATTGCATACAATATATTTATTTCCAAAGTGCTGAATATATTCCCTTTCAAAATATTTTCAAATACATTATAATTATGAGGATGAATCACAGAATTTCTTTGCTTTTTGAGCTAGCCAGAAGTACTGTATTTATTCTCTCTTGCTTCCACTGGTAATCAAATTTTTGGCTGTTCTCCAGAAATGTTCATTAGCCTGAAGAGAGCAGTGAACAGACAGCAGAAAATTGGCATCTTGGAGTATTCCTGCTGGAAGGGTTGTTAAACAAAATCACTCAGCTTATGGCCAGGTATGACTATGAACTGTCCAGAATTTCTGTGGCCCTCGCAGCAGCTGTGGGCAACACAGCAGCCTATGCTCCCTGTGACCCAGTGCTGTGCTAATACAGCTCCTGCAACATGTGAATTCCGAGGCTGTTCCACACCAGCTTAGGGCAAAGCACAGCTGATCTCTGCACCCACCTGGAGGGAAGCCCCTCCAGGACTCCTGTAGCCAAAAGAGAGCTTGTCATGTTTATCCCAAAGTGTCTCCTTTGCCATAACTTTGAAAGGCAATGACAAGATGTAAAATGAAGAACTCGTAAAATACAGTTTGGAATATTCTGGACTAGATGTCAGAGCACGTGGGTTTTGTTGCAACCCTCCTGGTGGTTCTGGTCAAGACATGCCTCATTTTTTGCCCTGGATTCTTTGGCTTTGCAGTGAGGCTAATTGTACTTCATGTTTGCTCTCATTTCTGAGATCTTCACTCTTTGGCGAGCAAGTCAAATAGTGAAATGTTAAGCATGGAGAAGTCCTTGGAAAGCCAACCATGGGACACTGTCCTTTCCCACAGCTGTGGTGAATCTCCTCTATACACCCCAGCTCTATCTTTGCCTCCTCCAATGAGCTGTGTGGGATTGATTGTTACCCGTAACAGATCCAGAGTACTTGCTGAGAACTGGCTATTTTCCATAGTCTGCCACCCATTAGTAAGAATCTAGCTACAGTTCAGGGCAGGATAAAGGCATCCTAAACTCTTTAGCTTAGCTCTATTTTGCTCAAACACCAATCTGATCCAAGAAGAAAGTTAAACTTTCTCATTTTTCAAAACTGCTTAATATTGCATGTTCTTAAGTTTTCTAGATCCTTCCCTATTTATCTGAAAGGTTCTAAGGCATTTAGGTTTAGTCACCTACATGTGATCAGGATCATCTGTTCCTGGTAAATTACTTCTACCTGTAGGTAAACAGATATCTTAAAACTATTGGCATTCCCTGAAAAAAGCCTCCAGGCTCACTTGTGGTAAAAACTTCAGTCGGTGTCATTAGGAAAGGTCATCCTTGGTGGTTTGTATGTATGTCAGATGGTTTCACTTTTTTGCAAGATTTCCTTCCCTTTACAAGGAAGGAAAGATTTCAGTTTTAACCATACCAGAAGACTTAGGCTTACTGCGTCAGCTCCTGAGGCCCATGGACAGTGAGATATTCTTTCTGAGCCCAGTATCTGGTTTTCTACTTTCGCACAGAAGCCAGGTCACTACAAAATCAGACATCCAAGAAATTTGGAGCTGTGAAGGCAGTTATGTCAGAGCCTACTTCTTGTCTAGAGACTCAATTGCTCAGCTGAAGCCACTAGAAATTTGTTCTTAATGTTTCTTAGGAGTTACTGTTCCTTTCCGAGCAAGACTGTTCTTTGCCTAGTATCTTTTGTGACAAGCAGATACGAGGAACTTGGAGATGAGCTCTGGCTCTGCAGTATATGTTGCTTGTAAACATAGAGAGAGCTTTTCTTAAGAAAAGTGTCTGCACAAGCTCTCTGAGCAAGGCTATCTGGGTTCACCACAACTGATGCTGTCATTGTGCTGCTGCTGCTGCTCTTTCTCCCCAGAGATCTAGAAAAAAAAAAATTGGAGCAGCAAGAAACTGTCATAATCAATAAAGACAGCAGAGAAGCCCTGGAGGATACAAGCACAAGAGTAATAAAATTCAGGCTACTATCAGTTATCTGCACATGTTGTATCCAGATTAAGGATTATGTGGGTCAAGACCACAGGGTCATATAAGCTGATTCAAGGTCAAGTCTTCTTTAGTAGCTCAGTATTGGCAGTCCCTGAGCACGAATATGTTGCATCTTAGGGATGGCTCATGTGCAGATGCATCATAGCTGCTTCAGTGTGCCCTATAACTCTGTTTCATATTCCTGGAATCCAAGCAAGTAAAAATGATGCCACATGCTACACCACCAGCCCACAGCTAGCAGGGTTTATTAGCCTTGCCTCACCTGAGTTACCTTTATCTAGTCATTCTGTAGGCAGTTAAGGGTCCTCAGGGTGCTGGAAAACATGGATTCAGAGGCACCAGAGAAGATTCTCTGGCTGTGTTTTGGATTGTGTTAGTGCTTTGGCTCGTGCTTCTATATTCTGACAAAGACAAGCCAGTTGCATTTGGCTGGACATTAATAACAAGTATTCAGGCACTGTGCTGTCCAAGTACTTCTTTCATCCTCAGTAGCTCAGATAATGAGGAGGTGCTGGTACATTTCTTAAAAATCACGTTTGAGATAATCTACAGGGTGATGTTCCTATGGCTGTTATAGATCATGTTGAAAATACAAACTGTAACTTAAAGAGAAACTGCTCCCAGGGCAGGCTGGGACTTGATGCTTCTCACCACAGGGAGCCAGTTGTGGAGGGTCTTTGTCTGGAGTGTCCCAACTCTGTATTTCTAACAGCAAGAAAAATTACCAGGTCCTCAGAGCCATTTAAAAGTAGACTGGAAAATAAAAAAAAAACCACCTTCGTTTGCATAGTCTCACAGTTGGAAAGCCCTCAGCTGACTTCTTGAGGGCAATTTTCTCTCTTTCTTTTTTCTTTTCATATACGTTTCTTTGAAGTGTTTTGCATGAAAGTGTTATTGTATATTTTGGGAAGTATTATTGTCCCTGTGTATTTTCTTCCAATGTAACTATAAATTTCTATCCAAATATGCTCAGAAGCTGTTTGCTGTCAGAACATG
Organism: Passer montanus; assembly: GCF_014805655.1. Taxonomy (NCBI): domain Eukaryota; kingdom Metazoa; phylum Chordata; class Aves; order Passeriformes; family Passeridae; genus Passer; species Passer montanus. The sequence continues at coordinate 4,864,639 of NW_024367708.1, read as the reverse complement.
AAATCAACTAGTAGATAAGGATAGATAAAGATGGTTATTTCCATAGACAAATCAAAGGCACAAAAGAAATGAACAACATTCTTTGAGTCTTACACACAAGGAGAGCTATATGGGTGGCAGAATAGGTGGTTTTACCTTTTAAAGTGTTTCCTTAAGCATAAGTTTGAGTTTTGATGTCCCCAAAATTAATTTGCATCTGACTATTGATGTTCTTATCTTTTTTCATGAGTTTGCTCATGAAACTCCATGTCATATCTCAAACCGTGACAGATCATTAATTTTACCTGCCTAAAATTTAGACATGTAGTATAAACAACATAATTGACCTGATTTGATAGCCCATGGAGGAAGAGAAGCAGCTCCCAAAGGTCCTCATCTCATACCTTAAATCTATGATATCCCCTATTTCATATCAGTCTTAAAATTCAAAGAATTGAAAGCCCCGACCTGGTGAATAAGGCAAGACTGCAGACCAACTAGCTTGGGTTAAGAGCATGACTTTCAGATGGCTACAATTAATTCCATTAAATCCTCTCCAAAAAACATAGATGTCGAACTGAGGCTAGGTTTATACTAATAAATAATAATTCACCCCAGCAGGACGGATCAGTGCTTAACAGAAAAGGCCTTGGAGCTATGGTTACTTCAGGCAGTGCTCTGGACTGAATACCCCTGCAAGTCTCATGGTTCAAAGCTGTGTGAAGGTCCAGTCATTGGGTTCAGCCTTTACACCCTGCCTTGGGGACAGAGAACATCAGGGTGCAGCTGGAGCAGAGTCTCTGGTTTAGTTTCCTTTGGAAGGAATCTATTTTGTCTCCCCCCAAAACTGCCTCACAATGGTGCCACCACACTGGGCTGCCACTACAACCTCAGGTGCTTGAGTACAACCTCAGTTTTTTGTTAATGTCTGCTAACAGAGAATGCTGTTGGCCATTAAATCTCAGTGAAATCTATGAGACTCACCAGGGACTGAAATGATTCCATGGACAGATCATTATCCCAGCTGCAAACCACTATAAACACATAGATAAGGGTTTTCTGTTGTAACCATACTGATGAAGGTTTTATACCAAAATGAGTCCTTAGGCAAGATTGTGATCTAAATGAGAACTTACAAGCAAATCACAGGACAATATATTAACCAATTTAAGCCAACAAAGTAAGGACATGCCAAAATCATGTTCTATTTTTTTCAGTACTAGTTTTCTACATACTTGTTTATATTTAAAAAGAAATTTCCCCAATCATTTGTAAAACACAGGTGTTGGTAAGCTGTCACTACAAGAGTTTTTCTATGCAGCAATTCACAGACTCACAGAATGGGTAAGGTTGGAAGACATCAGTGGGTCTCCTGCTCCGCCTCTCTTCTTACACCTTATCCATCCTGCCTCATGATTTTTGAAAGATGGTGGGTTTCTAAAACTGCAGCAATAACAAAGACCAGAAGAAATATTTTACCTCATTTCAAAAAGAAAGGAGAGACTTTTGGGGCTGATTCATCTGCCTGAGATCCAGAGTTCCTTTTGGACATGACACAGTTCAATTCAGTATCAGGATTTGAAGACTGGCAGTAGTAGTTACCATCTGTTATCAGGTTTTCTTCTGCACACCTGTTCCACATGGTAAATCAGTTGCTTTATAGTCAACGTCCATGTTACATGAACAGAGTCCTGCTGTTGCTTTGACTTGGTATTCCACTAGTTAACAGACTGAATAAAAAGGGTAAACACTACATGAACCAAATGCTGAGAAGACAGAAGAGAAATATTTGGCTCCTGCCAGCAGCAAAAGAATCCATCTGGGAGGAGCTCAGAGTGGTATGGTAGAGGCATGACCTGTATATAAACGAAAGCCAATAGAGAATTTTATTATGGCAAATTTACTAGTGGTTTGGAACTGACTACACTGGTAGAATAATTGGGGAATGCACACTGAATAATATTCAGTGAGATTTTGGCTCACGTTGTGTTTTTCAAGCTATCTTTTCTAAGGCATTAGGAAAATAAAACGTGCATGATTTAATCAAAAGTACTTCATGCAGGATTGAGAAGATAATGGGGAGATGTAGGGAAACAATGACCCACTCTAACTCCAGGCTAAGCATGTGAGGTTTCTGAAAGTTTTCCAAACAAGGTGTATTTACCTCATCACATAGCAAATGTGCAAAATATTATTGACTAATTTTCCTTACCAATACAAGAAAAACAGACTTCAGGCTTCTGCTAAGGTAGCCATAAAATATTTCTACATTTAATTTTAGATTTCAAAATGCATTTTTGATTAACATTCTAAAAGTATACAGTTTCAGTGACTTTTCTGCACTGAAATCACTTACTGTTCCTTTGTCAGAGGCAAAATTTGTAAATTATAAAATTTACATTTTGTTTTGCATGCTGGCAGGCTGTTTTGCAAAATATCCTCAGGGCTAATTGCTTAATTATTAAATTAATAGGAGAAGATTATATAAAGTCAGGCAGAACATGTCAGTGCGTAGTTAAGCTGTGGTCAGTATTTTGGATCATGTTCTCAACTGCTCTAAGGTACAGGGGGTATGCAAATGTATCTCTGTTTTTTTCACAGAGCCTGGACCTTTATATTCTTCAGCAATTCTGAATCTCCAGGCACAAAATCCTCTTCTCTCTGCAGAATTATTCTCCACACTATCAGATATGTTCTGGGCACTGAAATACATGAAATAAGTGAAAGTTCTGCTGAATAATTGAGCTGATAAGAGTAAGGAATGTTTTAAGAAGAAAATGCTCATAGCTGGAATTGCAATCATTGCAGTTACTGTGAGCTGGTCTTAAAGCAGATAGATTGAACTTTAATCAATCAGTATGTTTTTTCCAGATGGCCATAAGTATGTGTTTTATAATCTGCATTTTAAGGAGTGTTTCTTAACTCCTGAGGTAAGGGTAAATTAAGACATAACACTGAAGTCAGTTTAAAGAATACCACAAACACTATAGCGTATTTTATTTCCAATATATGAATAAGATATGGCTGAGAGGTTGTGACAGCCTGCTTTTCTCTGTTTCTCTCACAAGGACATGTACTGAATACTGTGCTGCCAACACCTTCATTACTTATTCATACACAGAAAAGCCACGAGTCTCTCAGGTCCGAAGTTAATCAGCATTGCTCCAGACTTTTTCCTTTGTGTCTTGGATGCCAGATAAGAAAACCAAAAATTATAAGAGCTCTGGCAGAGCCCTTGGACTTCAGGCATCTCTGATTGCCCTCAGTCTACCACTAACCCAACTTTCAGTAAATCCTAGCTGTGCCGCTGGTGGATTTCTCTGATCTGTATTTCCAGACTTGGTCAATCTAGAAAGTCTCTTGAGATCCCATAAAACCTCTTTCCTTAGAAACAACCTCATCTAGAGGCCAACTGGGCACCCAGCTTCACTTTCTACCAGGGCAGAGTGCTTCAACTTAGCTCCTCCACCTCTAAAACTTTGGTGATGCTCCATTGGCCTCGGAGCACTGCAGGAGCCCAGTCTGCCTCCCTTGTTTCCCCACGCAGCAGATTGCTCCAGAGGGTGGATCTCAGCTGCAAACCACAGGATCAGGCCCCAGCTGAAGCAGGCAGACAGCAGCCCAGACCTGGCAAAATGCACGTCCCTCTCAGCAACTTCTATTATCCGCCCTTAGGATGGAGCAGATCTGGAGCGAGCCTCAGTTGTATAACACCAGTATTAGCAGCAGGATCAGAAATGCCCTAATTCCTGGAGTAATTTGGGGTTGTATAACGCAGTGAATGAGCTTTGCTTTAGCAAATGCTCTGGAGTGGGAAGGAGACACTTGGGGAAACAGGATGAAACACACTATGACTCGAATGGATGCAGTGGATTAAACGGGATTTTAAAACAACACAAGCATTAGTTGCAGTAGCAGCAGAGCCTACCAGAAGGTGCTGCTTGTCCTTCCCCATGAAAAAGAGAAATTGAGCAAAAATACACCACAAAGTTGCAGGACAGTGGGAATCTTCAGATCACTGAGAACATAGCATTCAAGGTTTACAAAGTTGGCAAATTCCTTTTTAACGAGGTTGAGCCTTTCAACAACTACCACTAAGTGCCTTATCCCCAGTGACTTCCCCACTAAATTAGAATAATGCTTAACATTTTATCATTTAGTATCTCAATAAGTGAAGCTATTTTCTTTATGCCCCACTTTCTAGGGGAAACAACTGACTCAAAAAGCAAGGAAGCAAAGAAAGTGGTAAAAAGGAAATCTTAAAAAGAAGCCTTTTTCCCCAATATGAATTTAGAACATCTACCAGAGTGCCTTTGAAATACAAAGGAAAAAATGAAACTAGCTTATCCTCAATACAACAGGAGTTCTTCTAGGGACAGTTTAGATTCAGACCACCAGAGTCTTCTGGAAATTCCTTTCTCTCCACCGGCTGTGCAAAGAGGGTAAGATAGATAGGTCCAGTCCTCACACAGGCTTTTGTGTAGGGACCTAGAGCAAGGTGGGATGAATCTGCAGCTGGATGATTATGTGTTCACCTGGGTGAACCCTATGCAAGTTGCCTCTGAGGACTACAAAACAAAAAGCAGCACAGCAGGTCAAGACATAGCTGCAACTCTAGCTGCAACTCTCCAGAGAGCTCTTTTTGTTTTTCTTATTTGGCAATAAATGTGTGGGAACAATTTGCTTTCTTTCTCCCTCTACAGTTCCACCTTTTGATTTTGTTTTCTTCAAAGCACTGTCAAAAGATGTTCCTTCAGGACAGATCTGCACCACAGGCACCTCTATGGGTGGAAAAATAATAAGATCTACATGAAATTAAAAATCTGTTTTGAAAACTGCCTACCAGACATGTATTTCAAACTCAGCTTGTTGGATTTTTGCAAAATAGATACTGGGCATTTCAATGTATACTGAAAGGGTCAATATTATTTTTTGTTTGTTTCGGGTTTTTGTAAAGATCTCTAAGAAATGTGTAAAACATTAATTTATCTACTGGGCTGCCAATACACAAATGCCGTATATACAGCACTTAGGAGGGAAACATCCCTGTAATATTGATGCAATATAACTGATATTGTTTCCTTCCTCTAAGTCACTATGGAAAATCTTCATGAATGAGCAAATTCTTCCTCAGACTACCACATTCTGAAACCCAGTATTAGAGAAATGCAAAGGCCGTGAATGGAAACAAGACTTGTTTGCTGTATTTAATGTCCTGCATCGTGTGGCTACTCACATGCATTTGTGAAAGAGTATTTGTGTGCACAGAAATAGCACCACAAGGAATCTTGGCAGTGCACTTGAAAGTTTTTTAAGCTTATATATATATGTATATATATATATATACACTCATATATGTACATATATTTTTTTCTTTCTTCCTTAAATTCCCGCCAAGTTGAACTAGGAATGACTTTTGTCCACTTTCCTTCTTCTCAACTCTTTCTGGGTATATTATTACCTCATTTGGTTTATTATTGTACCTTGTGTTCTTTTTCTTCTTCATTACAGTCTGTAAAAAGCTTTTGGGCTTATTGTTAATTTTCTCTCTCTCTCTCTCTCTCTTTTATTTTTTTTCCCAGTCTTAATTGTATATCTCTGAAAATGTGTTTCTGAGGTTTTAGCTTTGGCTGTGAGCACAGTAGTTATATTTATGGGTCTACCATCAGTTTGCTACAGTTCAAGTAATTTTCTGCTTTTTGCTTGTTATGTTTTTGCCTGGACTTGATATACTTTATGAGTTTTTCTGCGATATTGGCTTGTATATCTGGCATAGATAATATTTTGCCTTGCTCCTAATATCCTATCAGAGACCCAAAGAGTAATAATTTTTTCTTCCTGTGTAATGTTGGGAGATTATTTTTTTAAATGAGCTGGAAAGCTTTATTAGTTTACCAGAAATGAAAGCTTGTAATGAATCCACATGGAATTCTTTAATCATATCTTTGCTATTTTTTAACTGTACCTTCAAGTGGAATGTGTTTATATTTGCAGAGGAAAAAAAAAAGTTCCCTTGTTTAGCATTTCAGCATTATGCAGGAATTTTCGGTGCATGAGGTTGCTCATCATTTTTTCCTAAGTACAAAGAGTACTCAGAAGGGAGAGAGGAGAGAGGTGAGAGGTGTTTTTCCAGCCTGAGAAAGGTGAAAGGGCTGCTCCTCTTTGCCATCAGAGATTAAACTTCTGGCAGGCCAATTTGTGCGCTGTCATGTAGAGCCGGGTTGTGATGTTACGGATGACACAAACAGCTTAATATTGTACTGAGGGTTTTGGCCAGTGGTTCTGCTTTATTAAACTTTTTTTCTCTGATAAAATTCCAAGGGAACTTTTGGGCTAGAAGATTTTTACCTCCAAAACTTTGTAGATATCCACACATGTATAGAGTATTTTGACATGCACATCGTTTCAAACAAATGAAAATAATAGAAAAACACACCCATATTTGTTTGTACCTGAGAGATCTGTTATGGAGACTGTATGAGGTCAAAGGTGAACTGAGCCCAGCCATGCTTGGAGCTGCCACTCAGACTGAGCTGACTGTAGCCCAGGATGATCTGGGTGGTGAGTACCAGGCTGTAGGATGTGCTGGGTGAATCTGCTCTCTACAGATGGGCTGTAGGCACCCTCAGGGACAGAAGCTCATCACCTGCTGCTGTGCTGCTTCTTCTGCATGCTCTCCATGAAAGCTTGCTGACTGCACAGCCTTTACCAGAGGCAGGAGTTTTTGAAGACTATGAAGATACTCAATGCAGTGTGAAGGAAGAAATGTCTTCGAGATTGTGTAGAAAAGCAGCTTAAAGTGGCACAACATAATGGTAAGAGAAAAGGTCCTCTGAGGGGCTGGGGAAATTTCAGTTCTTAATGTTAAATATTATTATTTAAATACTGGATCCTAACAGATGGCAAAGCTGGTTTCAGGAAGGTGAGCAATAGGCCTGGAGTTTTTCAGCTGATAGCTGCCTTTCATAACAAAGCATTAACGACTTAGCAAAAGATCTGGGGGCTGTCTGGTTAAAAAAATCTAGGCTAAACAACCTGAATCCTGCCACTTTCTGATGTGCAGAGGAGGTTTCCCTTCTCCCACACTGCTTTCAGCTGCCTTGAAATTGCTTAACACAGGGAGTATTATTAAAGCATCATATTGTTATGAATTTTCATGCTTGCTGTAACAAATGAGATACATTTATTTTTGAAAGCCACCTAAGGCTTTCTTTTAAGAGTCCTCCTACTGATTTCCAGGTTGCCCATATTGCTTTCTTAGATTATGGAGAGATTGCTGTTTCATATGTCAGCTGTTTTTTCCCCCAATTATTATATGACGATTGCCTTTCATTAGTTCTGAATTATTTTCTTCCTTCCTAATGCAGTCATACCTACATTGTTTCTTTTTACAATTTTCTTTTTACTATTTAAGTGGGACGATTTTGCTGTCATTCTCTTTTTTCTGAAAAACATTTCTACAAAATATCATAATTAAAAATAAAAAAACCAAACAAGATGGTTAAGACTGCAGTGGGATCAAACCAGAGAGAGAAAAGCAGCATCAGCTCACTGAAAACTTTTATGTATTCCTCTGTTTACCCATGCTTCAGACATCTTCTCAGGAAAGCTGGGTGTAGAAAGCATGCAACTGGTAGTAAAGAGAAAGGAGGGAGGGAAGGAGGGAGGGCGGTGCGGAACTGAAATAGCGGATACACCGTGGAGAGCAAGCCAAGTGCCAAGGGCAGCCCTGCACCTGAACGGTCGCCAGAAGACAATGCCAGCAGTTCACAGAGGTTCTGACAGTCTGTGGTTTGCTGCTGGGGCAGAGCTCTGGTGTCTTTTTTGTGTAGGAGGAAACAATAAAAAACACCATCAGAGAGCGCCTGCAGGTGAGCGAGGGCATCTCATGATGGAGGTGAGTCGTCAGGCTCTGCTCCACTCCAAGCAGAGCTGAGGCTTTAATCTTACAGCCCAGCCAAGTGCTGCCAGCTTTTGCAGTCTTGCTCCTTAAGCTCCTCAATACTCACCTCGTCCTACAAGCTACCCAGGCACAGCACGAGGCAATTGCCATGAGATCTTGCTTTAGATAAGGCTTCTTATAAGGATGTGGTTGATCCATATTTAAGCTTTCCTCTCTCTGAAAAAGGTGCAGAAGTCATTTAACTTTGGCTGCTCACTTCTGTCACATTTCCACATCAGCAGGGCAAGGCAAGTCCCTCTTGTATCCATCTGGAGCTTGAGTAATGGTGCTGAAATCAGGGTTTGTCATAGAGAAAACTTCTCTACCAGCTCAACTGAGCTCCTGATTTGGTCTAATACATACCCTGGGGTCTCTTCAACATGTATTAAATACATATGTAAATGTCTTTTCATTTTTCTGACTTCTATGTCACATTGCACAAGCTGTCTCAAAAAAACCGAGAAGTGCAAGTGTTTAGTAGGAGCTGCTGACATGCTTCAGAATTCCAAATAAAGTGTTTCTTCAGAGAAGTGTGAGAAGCATGACTTCTGCCCTCCTTGGTGTCTCAGCACTCGGTCAAAGACAGTTTTAAAGGACCTTGATTTTCAGGAAATGCTTTTAGCACCAAGATCTTTTATGCTAGCTACTTGAGCAACCTGAAACAGTTAAAAATCCCTATATGTATTTGAAAATTTAAATCAGGAGTTGATTTTTTGATGCCTCCTTTTAGTCAAAATATGTTCTTTATTTCATCTCTTTACAGGAGATGGAGTGCATTCACACTATGTCTAAATCTTGCATGGATTTTTAGATTGACCTCCCTGTGGACGTGTTTTTTCACTTATATTGAAAGATTTTATTTATCATGTCATTTGCAGTACCAAGCTTTTTTTCACCACACTATTCAGGGAAAATTCAGTGTCTTAGTAAAAATGGCACACTATGTCTGAGGTTTTTCCATGTCAAAAGAAAAGAGAGTTAGGTGACACTGGAATAAAATGAAACCTTACTTTTGAATTGCATTGTTAAAAATACTACAACTTCTAAAAGGTGTAAATTCTAGTGCTGTTATTACATATTTGAAAGGAGAAGAGACAGGTCAAGTCATAACACAGTGTGACAGAGGGAATTTTCTGTCCACTTTTGGAATTTCACTTAGGCTACATGAAACTCTTCTCTAAGAACTTTTTATTCCCCATGGTCTCTGCCATTTCCCTATGTATTTTAATAGTTGATTTAACATGAAGAAATGAACATATGCTGTAGGGATACAAACACTAGGCTATGAAAATGAGGGAAAGCCAAGATGAGATTAACAGATGGCCAGGCATGAGGTCCTGTTTTAAGACACATACCATCACATTAAGCTACTATCCTTCTGAAAATGCAAATGAAGTTAGACAAAGAATAATGTTCCCTTGTTAACTTTTCTTCATTATCTATATGGAAAGCCTTTTTATTCACATTTCTACTTCAGTTTTATTTTTGTTGTAAAATAAGTATTGGACATAGTTGAATAACTGTCCTGTGGAGATGCCTCTGGATATCTATTTTTGTTATTTCTGTCTACTCATACAGCATAGAAAATCCTCAGAACACACTTCTCTATCTATCAACACAGCGGAGAGAAAGAGAAAGGGATTTATGGGCTGTAGCATGAATTTGCTACCAAAGGCAGGTGACACTTGGCTTTTACACCAATTTTTTCTTTTTCCTCAGAATTTCTGACTTAATTTCTTTCTCTGTTGTCCTGTTTGTGTGGTCCTAAACTTTTCCTCAGAGTTTCTCTCAGCTTTTTATTTTCACCTTCCTCTGCCTACAACCCCATCTTGCTTCTGTATTGTGCTCTCTGAACTCCAGCTTCCCAATCTTCCTCTTCTCCAGAATCAGCACTTTTCCTACTTTTTTTGCAAAAATGAAAAATAGGGCTATCCTGCTGGGAGAAGAGGAGGTACTCTTTGATCTTAATGTAGGACCCTACCTTGCCCCCTCCACTTGGGCAGATTTTGTGCTCTGCTCAAAGATTAGGGGAAGCAGCCCAACCCTAGGAAGAACCTCCTGACTGCCCATACACCACCAGCCCTTCAGAGGCCTTCTTCTCGTCCACTGAACTGGTATTGCTACCTGCCTTAATTCCCACCCTCCCTCAGGACAGGTGGAAGCAAGGCTGTCCCTGGGGAGCTGCGGCCTCAAACTGATCTCCTCTGTTCTCTACTCACTGGCCCTTTCCCTTGCTATCAGAGAAAGAAAATAGATGGAGGTTGTTACCTCTTAAAGAGCCTTTTGAAAGAGAGAAAGAAGTGTTCTTCCTTTGCCTGTAGCCTCGCCTCAGATGGCACCCACAACAAAGAGGCAGTGTCCAGAGGTTTTTCTTGGTCCTTTAAAGGAGGCTGGGATGGAAAGAAGCAAGGGTTCCAAAATCTGTCGATGAAATCCCATCACCATAATGGAAAAGGTATTTGGAGGGCTGCTTAAGGCTTAGCAGTTCATGTTTCAAAAACCCCAGCAATGTGTCTAGAAAGATGTCTTTGCTGCGAGGTGAAGTCTGATTTCTGTACGTGAACTGGCTATTATAAGCCAGCAGACAGTAAGATCCATTGTAAATGTTTAGCTTCCCAGCACTGTTACAATCCCACTGCACTTCTTTACAAAGAGTGACTAACTTGTGGGTATATATGCCTGCAAAATGCTGCCTTTTCCCGACTCCTTTCCCTACTCTGCCTTTTCCCAACTCCTTCTGTGAGGCTCAGCACACCTTGGGAATGGGATACAAGGACACATAGTGCTGGCACTGTGTCTATGCCACAAAAGTCTCCAGACCAAACCCTGAGCCAAGGCTTGGTTCCTCTGTGTGCTGCGTAGTGCTGGAACCCACAGGCGAATTTCTGTGGGAGGAGCTAGCTGTAGTGCCATGGACGAAACCCAGGGAATAAGCTGCACCCTGTGAGGAATTGGAACATCAGAAGACTCATGCTAGAGCTCAGTCCCTGGTCTCCTTGTTTTTAGCAGTGTCAAGATGCCATAAAAACTCAGTCCTGCACATAATTATTTGTGTAAGACCCATTTAGCCCAGAGAAGATCAGAGACAGTGTATTCCAGACAGCCCAATATGCCACAGTCCCAAAACTGTCTCCCCAGGGATGGGCACTCTGCAAAATCAAATCCCCCACCACTTTGCAATTCTACAGTCATTTTAAGTCTGGTAATCAACCTTTTTTTTTTCACAGATTTCCCTTCAAATGCACCTCTAATGGTTCTGCACATATTTGTTTCTTCATAATTGTCGGTTTCTATAAAACTTAATGTCTCCTCTCTAATTTTTCAGCTAGAAATATGTGGAGAAGATCTGACATGGGTAGGGCTAGTAATTTTATAAACTCAGCCTTTAATTTTCACACAGGAATCTGTGAGGTAAGCAGTGTCTATTTAAAAAAAAAAAAAAAGGAAAAACCCCATGAGACTCTAATGTTCTTTCAGGAATTGTTCTGTACATTTGTAGCTGGGATATCACTATCATAAAATCCTCCTTTCACAGTAATTTAAATATCCTTTGATGTGCTTCAAATGGCCAAAGAAGTGATCTATCATTAACAAGTAGAGAGGTAAAAAAGTCTATAAATATTCAAATGGAATTTAATCATGGAGTTAAATGCAGAGTTGATCCAAAGTTTACCTTAGATTGGATGATTCATGAATTCATTTGCTTTTTTCCTTTATCTGTGAACTGCTTAAATGTTTACTGCTAATAATAGCTCAGTACAATCAGCCAAAAGTGTGTTTCTTGGACTGTAGATCTTTATGTAATGGAAGAAAGTAAATTTCCAATATGCAAAAGAATCCTTTTCCTTCCTTGTGATTTTTCTTTTTTTTTTTAATTGAAGTAGCCTTATATTAGATGCCCTAAGACATACACGTCCTAGTCATAATTACAAAAACTGTTTATTCTTTAAGTTCACTTTAAGAACTGTTGTTCTTAAAAGTGCATTTTAATATAATATCCCTCTGATGTGTAAAAATATGAACATACCCTAAAATGGTACTGGGTGATTTTAAATTTGATAGGCAATCTAAATATTGTCAAAGTGGAAACTGTATTCAAGAACCTGAATTAAGACAAACAGTATACTACAGACACCTCCGTGCCTTTAGGAAGACAAGGAAAGTCAAGTCCCCAGGGACAGTACCTGAAATATTCTTCCATACAACAGAAAGTACAGAAAAACAACTGCAAATTCTAGAGAGAACTGCAGGGTTTACAAGGTTGCTGTCAGTAATTCCGAAACATTTGGCACACAGTAAAATGAAGGCAGAAGTAATGGAGAAGCTGTAACACACACAGACTCCCTGCAGTAATACAAAAAATGCAATACTATGAAGATCTGATCACCTCTGATAGCCCCTAAACACACCAAACAGATGATATCTGAAGGGGCATTGCTTTGGCACTAGCAGTGGCAAGACCTGGAGCAAGACAAAAGTATAGCCTGTACTAAAAAAACAGGAGCTGAAGTGACACTATTTCTGCAGAAAATAAGAGACCTGGGAAAATGTGACTGTGGTGGGAATGATTGCTGTCATCTGCTCCTGCTTAATGGAGATGGTGAGAAAGGAGGGAGGAACTTACAGTTTAACAATGCTTTTACCCAAACCCACAGGGCATGCCTAACACAGAATATAATGAAACTTTAATATCACAGGACACCTATCCAGCAGGTGGAATGTGGGAATTTAAGTACTGTGCTTCTTCCCATCAAAACAGTGCAGGTATTTTTAAAGCTGTAATAAGGCATCAGTATTTGCTGTAACCTGGTAAATTGTAGAATATTCTAAAGATTCAGAGAGATTTCTCAAGCTTACAGCACACACAGAAAATGGTAGCTCAGTACTTGTACTGGTGCAGATCCAGAACCGTGGAAAAGAGTATTGGTGGACCTTGTTTACAGGGTCAGATTCAGAATACAGTTTTCCACTTCCTTTACTGTTTCACTGTGGAAAAGGGACATCTCATACTGCAAGCCCATTTTAATTTTAAGCCCCTGACTACACATTTCAATAAACATTATATGAAGTCAATAAAAGTAAGTCTTTCTAACTGAATTTTATTTTCTACACAGGAAATAGGAAATATTCCCCTGAAATTAAGGTGTCTGGATCCATTCTATTTTGCAAACTAGAGTAAATTTTAAGCAATCATTATGTCCTTTTCTTGTTTCTATAAGCCTAGAATTGAGTAATTCTTAGTTCTCTGTTGGATCGCATCAGCGGACATGACATGATATACTGTACATGTCAAATGCATTAAATTTTTTCACGCATTCTGTGGGTGGCTGAGAAACACGCACATTCCAGGACCTTGAAAATCCTTCTTGTTCTGCAGAATGGGAGGCACTTTTTGTATTATTTTTTTTTCCAAAAAATTTTTACAGCTATCATATAGTATTCACACTGAAGGACAAAATGATCTCAAAGGGACAAGAGAGTAAATCAGCCAAACGCAAAGAAGGAAAGAAAATATATCAGCCCCACGCACTGTTTGAGTGATATGCTCACCTCCTGAGGTATACAGAACAGGTTAAAAACAGGAAAGCAGTTGTGCTGGCACAGTGAAGAGACACTTGCATGTTCTAGTCATTAAAGTTTTGCCAGCAAAATACCACATAATTCTATAGCTGATGCTTCACATTCAGCTTAATCTGCAATACCTTTTTTTAGCTACAGAATCAGCTGCCTTGGTCACACAAGGTTAGGACTATAAGTAGCTCCAATGAACTCTGGAATGTATTTTCCAGTAACAACATCTGGCTATTGAAAACTCCACTGACAGCTGCATTGGTGGCTGTGAGAGGCTATCTTCAGGTCAAACTGCTGTAGGGCTGGCTGAGCCCTCCTTTTCACCAATGAGATTTACTCTTTCCATCCTTTTTCCTTTGAATCTGGATAACATCAAGCTTTCAAACCTTTCCTTGGACTCAAGGAAAACATACTCATCATATTAATCTATGAACTGGTGTAAGGATATTGTTGAGCAATAACACAGTTATGCTTGAAGAGTTGCATTTAGTTGAGCTCATGAAAAATAATTTTACAAGTTTCCTTTGCAAAAATTAGTCCAACAGCCACGTGTACACTATCTTATGAATCAGATAAAGCAGCTTGTCCTGCTATCCCACCCATAGCTCCTGTAATAATGATATCTCATCTGAGAATTCCTCATTTCTCTCCCTTCCAGGAGGAAAAAAGTTATCTCAGTGCCTTGAGAAGTGAGGTTTAGTTTCATATGTATGTTTCCAGAACACAAGAAGGGGCTAATGCATATATTTTCTGAGCTTCCCACCTTACCTTTCTCTACCCCACTACTTGTGGCAAGCTACCTTATATGTGTTACCCTTGTGCTTCTCCCCACACTATAGTCACACCAGCAAAGAACTCAAGAGTGGAAGAGTCAGGCCAGCCGCACTCCAAGCCACAGCTGGAGACTGGATATGACAATGAAATCACTGAAGATCCCTCAAAATTAGTTGCCTAAGCTAGGCAGCAGCAATCCCTGGTTGGTTGGTTGGTTGGTTGGTTGGTTGGTTGGTTGGTTGGTTGGTTGGTTGGTTGGTGGAGGTTTTGTCTGCATGCCCAGCTGACTTTTACTAATTCCAGGTGTCCCTTTACTTCAAGGACTTTAGTCCACTCCTCTAACCTCACAGGAATTGCTGAGTTTTGCTAAGCCAAAGCCACAGACAATAAAGCTCATGTAAAAGTTGAGAAGGGTGTGCAGGTAGATGGAGCCCATACACTCCAGACAGTTTTTCAAAAGTGAAGGTGCTGCTGGGACACCAGTTGGCATGTATGAAGAGTCCAGATACATTTGAGATAGTTTTTTCTCTGATGTGTTTAAAATGAGAATGTTGATCAATGCCTAGAAAGATGTCAGTTCTTTTCCAAGAATTTGATTTGCTTTGACTTTGGCAAAGTCAACCCGGAAAAATGTTTCACATCTTTCTGTTTATTTAGTTGTGTTTATTTCTAAACTTCTAATTGCACTGAGGTAATCACCTCATTAGAGATGATTTCCAGAGAATGCAAACTGAACTGCTAGGTAGCACTGTAAGAGTTCTTTCCAACAGGAATTAGGAAAGATCATTGGAAATGTTAGTGGTTGTGTTTATAGGGCTTAGACAACTTTTTTCCAGTTGGCTTTAAGGTATGATTAAATTGTTTTGCACAGCCAAGAACTGCCGGAAGACTGCTGCTTGTGAATACTTTACTAGGAAATTGTTTCAGCTAGAACATTATTTTTGAAAATGTTCATTTGCTCCTTATTCTGGAAATGTTCACGCCCAGCCCTCAGTGGGTTTTAGTGTTTGCAAAGGGTTCAATCAAACTTCTACTGAAATTAATGGAAAAATATGAGCAGTGGAAAAGTCTCTAAACATAATCAAGTGTATCTTTGTCTACTTACTCAGAAGACTTAACGACCATGATTCATAAATGAACCGCAGAGAAGGAGTGCAACAGATAAAATCCTGTCCTATCTGAACAAAATTGGGCTGTCAGCTAAAAGGCAAAGATGACATCGCCAATGCAGCCTTTATTTGCTTCTCCTTTATTCTCCTCTACTTCTGTCATCCTTCCCAAAACTAATATGCATTGCAAATTAGATTTTAACTCTGAATAATAACTCAGCATTATCAAGGCCTAATTATAATCTCTCTTTATATTTACTATTGATTTTGTGTAATCTTGATATACAGAGAGATAAGCATTAGATCATTTTGCCCTGCTTGGATAGTGTACTGTTGAAATCAGTGGGAGCAGCAGTTGGTCCTTATCCAAAGCCCGTTGAAGGAAACTAGGATCTTTTCATTAATTTGGACAGTTTTCATTTCAGATTCTTGTGGAGGACCAAAGGGAAACTGTTGCTGAGGTACATACAAAAACTTTTTTCTCCCTCTCCAGATTAACATTAAAACTCAGTTTATGAAAAGGTTTATTTTTTCCTTCCCTTTACACTCAACAATGTCTTTTAAACTAGAGTGAAATTTGAGATTTCCATTGATAATCCCTTTCATACAAATAAAAAGAGTCATGTTGTATAAATAACCTTGGGTTATTAAGGAGAGCTGACTGCAAATGAAAAAAAAAAATGCATTTGCAATACTGAATGTAGGCAGCATTTGTATCTGGCAAAAACATTCTGTATGCTACTATATAGTCTTTGAACTTATTTCCCATGGGAGTAGCTGTTGCTCAAGAAAACAGGTGTTTCAGTACAATACCTGGAGGGCATCATTTAAGTAAGTTAAAACATTATTTGTTTAAGGAACCCACTCAAGGTTTCTTGCACTCTGTTTTGACACAGTTCAGCAGAAGCTATTTATTAGGATTTAAATAGTCTATGGTTCCTAAACGCAAATGCCCATGACTGCTACACAAATCTGTTTAGACCTGCTAACAATTTAAAACTGAACTAGCACATCTCATTTTCCATGGTCTACCTTTGTTTCAAAACTCCAGAAAAAAGAAAAGGGCATTAAGTTTTTGGTTTATCCTGTCTGTAATATCAAACTGAGACCACTGCAGTCTCATTGGATGTCCTGCTGCTGACTCCTGTGAGCTGTGCCCATTCTGTGGAAGTTGCTCACATTTTCACCCTTGGGGAATCAGATTTCTCTTACCTATCACCAGCATCTCCAAGTTAGACAGAAGTCTAAGGTAATCTTAGTTCCCTTAGATAATAAAAAAAGTAGGACATTTTCAAAGGCACACTCATCACCCTATCATCCAGTGCGAGGGATTTCCAGTTGAGCTCCCCAACTCTTGGTTGATGACAGAGAGGGCTTCTGCACCCAGCAGGCTTTGTGCAGCCACCTTTCTGGTGGATGGTGTTAAGGGAATTAATCCCAGAGATGTGACTAATGATTTATGGAGCATGCCTGCACAGGTGGGTACAGACAGTTCTAAGTTCATCCCATCCACACTCCTGCTCAGTCAGCTAGCTCTGAGGAAAGGCAAAATCAGCTCAGGTCTGCCAGCACCAGTCTGGGTAAATCATGCCCTTGTAATATGAGGTGTAAGTAGCCAGTTACTGCTACACCCAAAAAGATAGGCTGGTCATTCTTGAGGAAAAGAAAATAATTTTAAAAATCAATAAGAAAAGATAACTGAATGATGTCCAAAAATGCCCTCTTTCTAACCTTGAGTGTGAAAAGAAGAAATGGAGAAGAGAGAAGCTGTGTCTCATGAGATAGAGTTAATGAATATGTGAGAATAGGATTTCTTTTTAAAGTCCATTAAGCTTTAATTGCTCTAAAAGGAGCCAAGTTCCCTAACAACAGCTTCTGCACAGTGGCAAGTGCTCTTCTTCCCATGTTCAGGCCACTCTTCTCTAAGTGGAGAGCAGATTCAGAGGTGTCTAGGGCATGAGTTAAAATACTTCTTTTTGAAGCTCTCTTCATCTTCTCTGAGTGCTGGGAGTTCTATTTTTACAGTGAAAGTAAGTACAGTAACACGAGTGCTACTTTTAAAATGGCACGCTTGATGCACTTTAACAAGTTAAGCATATTGAATGTGTCTGGTGGTGAAATTTGCGAAGAAAAATACAGAAAATATCCTTTTTCTTCGTGCCTAAATATGTGATTTTAAAGCTGGCATGTGTGCTGTTTTAAAATGTTAAGCTTTGCTTTTGAGTATAGAATTTCTCATTTTTTTCCATTGGAGATTGGATGAAGATTAATCAATTCTGGAAACAGATCTCTTGTTACTAGGCTGTCTATCATTAGAGTTCTGGTTTTCCTAACAGAAAAAATTATTCTCTAGCTTAAGTAAATCTTGATAACACTGTATCTCCTTATTTCCATCTACTTCTTTCAATATTGTCACTAAATTGAATAACAAGGCCACAGATGCAAGAAAAATCTGTTGGGTCATCTGTTTCAAAACTATTTAGGAATACAGAAGTCAATTCTAAATTCTCTGTAGATAAATATTACTTTTGTTCAAATATTCATCTGAAAGCAAAACATTGCTGATGTCCATCAAGGACTTTGACTAAAAATAGTTTTATTTTGAACTTTTCACCTTGTTCTTTACCTATATGTTTTTAGAGTGTCTGGAGTTTGGTATTTCATCTATTTTTCTCTCTTTTCTTTGCATATCTATAGTTTTATGTGACTGTGTCTAGGTCAGAACTTACTGCAGTATGTAGTCAGAAATCAATATATGGTTAATCTTTGCTGAGTTCTCTTCAGTTCTCTTTTCTTCTACTATGTCAGTCTTCTTGTGTCATCATCAGATAGAGATGTCAGTGTAAAATTAGTCCTATTTGTCTAGCTTACACATCTAACATGCTACTAAGTTTAGTTTCTTAGGAAACTTATTCTCTATAATTAGGTGCTTATAAAGTCAAGGGGAAAATGTAGGTGCTTTCAAAGTCATCCAAAAAGAATTACTGCACATTTAGTTTTAGATATCTAAGTCAGGCAGCTACTTTTCTCTTTTACAATGCAGACAACTTCAGTGCTTGCTGTAATGATTCCTTTGATCACTCAAAATTAGTTGCCTAAGCTAGACAGCAGCAATCCCTTGCAGAGAAATTCATATGACCTGTGCTGAAGTATCTGCATTTGAAGTAGTTATATTCTTATACCTCTGAGCTTTATCAGAAATCTTCCTCAAGCATTGCATAATAGGATATTTTCACTGATTATAAAGGATTATTCTCTCAGAAGCAGGTATTAACAGAGTGTAGGTATTGAAATTTGGAAATACTAATACCACTGTTTGTAACTGTTGCTTCTGTAGGAAAGGCTTCTGAAAAGGGCAGGCTGCTCATTAAATTAGGAATCATCCCCTCTCAAGTGTTCTGAGAGTCATTGTGTGAAAAAAAATTACAGCTTAAGACATACTTAAATATTTGAAATGCACATGCCAAACCCAGTAAATAGTTTGAATTGAAAACTTCTGTGGGGTCCATCATGTTTTCCACCTGTATTCATACCCTTGCTATTTACAGCTGTCTTGTTAGATTATTATTCACAGTATATTTATCTTATATTACCTGAAAGAATCAGGTTTTATAGAATAAAGAAAAAGCTGAAGAATATCCTTCAGTTTTGCGGGAAGATAAAGGTATTCCAAGAACATTCAGGATCTTACCAGGTAAGTCCACAATGAGAAAGAGGGTCTTTGTATCTTCATCATAAATCGTAAGAAATACTTTGAAACAAGATAGGAGATCCTCAGCTTCATGTGACTTCAAATTCTGTGTTACTAATTAACATTGCTAAGAATAAAGGCCATGTGAAGAGCATATCCCAACATCATACACAGTTCCTTGTTATCATAAGCAAGCAGACTATAGAATGCTTGTCATAAACTGATCAAAGACTTTTCTAAATTGTTAGGTTTCTTCCTTCCATAACTTTTCTTGTAAGACTCACAACTTTTTTTAATGGAATCATAGAGTCATGGAAAGGTTTGGGTTGGAAGGGACTTTAAAGATCATCTCATTCCAACCCCTCTGTGGACAGGGACACTTTCCACTAGACCAGATTGCTCAAAACCCTATCCAGCTAGTCTTGAACATTTCAAGGGAAGGGGCATTTGTATTTTAGAATCCTTCATTTATTTTCTACTCTAAACTCTCTTTGTTACTAACTTTTAACTATCTATTCTGTTCCAACATGATAATTTAGCTTAAGACAATTCTTTTGCATTCTTACATTTGTTCCCTGAGTTTAAGGAGAGACCATCCATTTATCCTCTAAGCTTTCAGTCTGCCTAGTTAAGGAGCCACAGACTTGGTTCCACACTGGGGGGCTTAGCACGTTAAGGCCACATGAATTTTTTATCTTTGAATGCAAGAGTGGAAATCCCATGTGATGCATTTCAATTCTTTGTACAAGGATTTGGTACAGCTGGGTGCTTATGAATGACATTCGCTCACAAGACCCAACATGCTGATACCTTAACTGACTCCAAAAGACATGGCAAAGGGAAGAGTGTGTCTGAGATTCTCACCATGGCCTGTACCATGATATTTATATTTCTGGTTTTACTTTCACTTGAAATACCTTGTCTGGTATGCCCTACGAATAACCTGCTAACCCATTGTCTTTATAGATCTGAGTTCCTAGTTCAATAGAGAATCCAGCCAGGACATACTGGAGATTTATGCACACAGCAGAAGTTCAGATTTGAAATGGAAAATAGGAATTGATGTGACTGGTAGAACTATCCCTGAAATTGTTCACAATGGCTGTGGATTATTTTGAGGCCTGCTGGGGTATTCATGTCATCCAAAATCTCAGCTTTAACACCACCAAAAAAAAAAATAAAACATTAAGAGAGTTAACACCATCAATGTTCCATTATTTTAATAGTATTATGTCATTACAATTAGTTGTTTAGGAAGAAGGATTTAGAATGTCTTTATTTTAAAAGCAAAAGAAGGGAGAATTATCACCTGTGTAAATTTTACACAAAAGCATGAGAGCATGTTAAGAAAGCATATAAAAGCAAGACAGACAAAAAGTGACATAAAATGTCATGCACAGGAATTCTGATATTAGAAAAGTTTAGTTTAATACAAACAAGGTGTTTGCAAAAATTGTTTTGTTAATCTATTAGAACAGTAAGTCTTTCAGCTTCTCTTAAATCTTTCTCTTTCAGACTGAGTCATATTTCTAGGCCACTAAGAGAACATACCTAGATTTTTTCACTAAGTGTGAAGGCTGTTGTCATCCGGATTTTGAAACTCCATGAAATCATAATTGCAATTATAAGACCAAATATAACCTTGTTATTAAGAAAATAACTAGTTTGAGCTTCTCTAAAATCTCCCCCACCCGACAGTATGCGATATATGAAGGTTTTCACATTCTTTGTCAGATTTATTTGGTTGTCAGTTCAGTTACTGATGCAATTAAAAGGTGCTAGTAAGTATTAAATTTGTGGCAGGGAAAAAAAAAACATTTGTGGACTTCACTCATTCATCACTATTTTAAAGACACTTTTTGGAGTTTGATTACATAGCAACATTCCATTCAAAACTTCCCCAGTGGCAAATTTGCTGTAGTTGCCAGAAATGCATCATTCAGCAGTCATGGTGGCAGTTAGATTGGGTATTCTGGTGAAATTATTTTGTTTCAGTGTTATAAATACACATTAATGTAAAACTTAAAATCTTCAGTTGCTGGAAAATTAATATAAGATGCCTTTATCACTATGCTTGTTGACATTTTTTTCATTAAAAGAAAAATTTTTTTTTTCTCATTGCAAAGACCCATTTGGTATTTATGGCTGTCCAAATAATACCGGAATGGATCAGTAGAGATTGCATTTATTTATGTTAAAATAATTGCATATGAATAGAAGAAAATAGAATTAATCCTCTAATAATTAGTCAAGACATCTTTATTTTTTCTTTTGAAAGCGATGTACAACAAATGTTAATTTAATTTATCTTACCTGTCTTCAGGGCATCAAGTCACTATGTAAGTTTAGTGACATCTTTGATTCCTTACATGCATCATAACTTCAGCAATCTTATCAGAAGAGTGCAAGACAATTGGATGCTGTTCATGTCAGGTCAACAAAGATTTTTTAGACCATCTGGGATATTAGTGGTGACACTGGGTGCCGGTGCTTATGAACCGACTTGAGACGCAGACAGTGAAATTGTCTTTTGGGGTGAGATTCAGACATCAGGAGAGAGGTGTCTACACATAAGTGTACCCTCTAACATGTGAAAGCAATTTGATCTCCAGTCAATTCAGTGAATTCAGCTCACCACACCTAGGCCTCTACTGTAGATGCAATTGAATCTACTCAGAGTCAGCTCAGCTACTCAAACATAGAAATTCTATTCCTTATAAGTTGTTCTAGAATATTCTGACTGGCTTCCATCTGCTGGTCCAGAAGAGTTTGGGGTTCTCATATACATATCTATCTGCTAGCCCCAGGCTATGTACCTCCAATGGGAAATTCAGACTGTTTGAGGATCAGGGATAGTTAGGGTGAGATGCCCACTTCTCTCCCTCAACAGTCCTTCACAATTCATCCAGAGAGCTGAAGATCCATGCTATCCATGAATGTCATGAGCACTGCAGATGAACAAAGGTGATGTTGAGATGAGGAACCATGTGAGGCCTATGGACAGGTGAACTTTTTCAGAACTGCTTTTAAGATTCCAGGAAAAAGCCAGCAATAATACATGCTGCTGGGGTTAAGTGACAAGAACTTGAAAATGAGGATTCAGATGGAAGTCACAAAAAATTCATTACTTAGGGGTCACGCTTGTGAATTTTTGTAGTTCAGATACTATCAATGTATAGGGGAGAGGAGGAGGGGTGAGTGCGCTGGTATTTGATTTTATGCCTGTGTCATAAGTTCAAATATGTATGAAACTTTAGTCAGATATTTTATTTAATTTGTTTTCATCTAGTCAATTAATAAATATGGCTCAATTACAAAAGAATCCATAATCCTAGCACAGAACTCTATTTAGATATATATTTTCAGAAAAAAAAGACACTGGGAATTCACATTTTGAGAACTTCCTTCTGTGTGGGCTAATTAGATACAAAACAGATAGTTTCCTTTCATTACTGTGTAGGACTGTCATTTAAGGCACAGTCTAAATGGATATGGAGCAGCTGTTCTTTAGTTCTCCAGACTAGAATCTGACAGCTAAAATTCAGTAAATCAAGAGCTCCAACGAAGTTAGGAAAAGGCTCCTGTGCTTGTTGCTTTTACTAGGGCTAGCTGTTCGTGAAAGTGCATCAGGCCTCTGCCCAATGTACCAGGAGATGCAGAGTCAAAACCTTGATTTAAGATGGTTTCATGGGTCTTCATTTGTACCTCTTACAAAGCTTAAAAGTTCTTAACCCATTACCTGTAACCCTGTCCACATTAATCTAAGGTTAACAACATCATGCATTTTAAACAGGTTCTTATCTTCTTTTATCAAAAATAGAAAGACAGTGGTAATACATAACTCTTAGACTGGATATCAGTTGTCACTTCAGCTTTTTTTGATAGTGGGAGCCAGAACAGTTCAGAACACTGGAGAACTACTAACTCTCTAGGACCCACATCTCTGCATCCTTTGATTCCTTTAGTGTACAATCTTTTGAAGTGACCCATTTGTTTTCTTGTTTTCTTCTTTCTTCTTTAGATCTACAGATCTAAAGCCTTTCCTACCTATTCTTTATGTCTCATCTTGAAGTGGAATTAATAAGATTATTTCTCTACGCTTGGCTATACCTTAAACCAGTCACTCCATCTTCATCCAGATATATCTGACCATTAAGTCCTGTCACTGTTGTTTTAGCAATTATGAGTTAGGTCTACTATATTGCTTAATTTTGACACTTAGATTCTTCCTGAAGAAAAAAAAATATCTGAACAGCAAGTCTGAATTTTTAGACCACTAAAATAGTTTCAAACTGAGAACATTTTCAAGTCATAAAGACATTGAATATATTTTAATTAAATATAATATTTGTATTTATAAAACATGGGAAGAAATTCTAAAAAACTGCTCCTGCCTGTCATCTTTTCCAGTGCCTCTAAACTGTGCTTGCTGCAGCTGTGGATGAATATGTGTGACGCATTTTTTTCCTCAATGCACTGGAGCATCTCATCTGCTTTTGTTGTAATGTCCTATAGCACTG
Organism: Passer montanus; assembly: GCF_014805655.1. Classification (NCBI taxonomy): domain Eukaryota; kingdom Metazoa; phylum Chordata; class Aves; order Passeriformes; family Passeridae; genus Passer; species Passer montanus. Next base: position 4,841,053 of record NW_024367708.1, on the reverse strand, counting down.
ACAGGAATCACACAAACACAAAACATCAGAGCCATGATGCACTGCAAAACCCACCATTCCATGGCTCTACTTCAATGAAGATTTTTATATCAGTGGATGTAAAAAGGAAATTTTGAGACCCAAAATATCACCCTTTGGATTAGGTTACAGCCAACTGGTCTTAAATTCTATGCATAATCTGCTGAAAACATAGAAATCAGCTTAGTTCTTTTCATATAGGTCTATTAGATAGGATAGGTAGGTGCATATATTCACATGGGCATATGAGCATATCTGGGCAGGATTTAAATTAATAACTATTTAATTTGCAAAGAAGGTTACCATTATTAAAGACATGTTAATACCAATGGATAAGATGGTTAATCTCCTTTTATAAACTGCCAACATGTAGTGATATTTTATGGGATTTTTTATGAGTTTCATCACAGTGAAATGCTGGTTCTTCTTTATAATCCATCTGTTTTACTGACTCACGAAGGGTGGAGCAAAATGTCAAAATCTTTTAGTCCTTCACTTAGAACTGTTTGTAATACTGAGCAATTATATATTTACCTGCTTATTAACATCAAGTACAACATTATGTGAAGTCATGATCCACAATTACCATTGCAAAACAAATTTTAAAATACAACAGGACAATCTTGACATGTAAAGAGAGAGAATCCTCTGGATGTGAGGATATACAAACAGAACTCTAGCCTGTCATTAATAAGTGTCTGTGAGGGGAACCCCAAACGTCACATCAAGTAGAATAAAATTTGGCCAGAGATCGTGGGTTCTGCCTAGCAGTTACTAAATATTGCCTGGCTGCTGTAATACAGGAGTACGTGTGTTAACTGTTTTGGCATAGAGAGGAAAGGGATCACTTGTGTGTGCAAGTCTGCTTTCTCCCCTATTCATTCATGGAAGTGAAGGATTTCAGTTTAAATGTTAAAACTGGGATAGTTGGATTAACAATCTATTAACAATCCACATTGCTTTCTTTGCTGGTTAAAAAAAAAAAAAAGTATATATAGATACACTGTATTTCATGGGGTTTCTGGACAAAGTTTTGTGAAAGCCTCTCGTGGGATTCTGTGCTATGTGCCTATGCCTTGAGGGCTGCAAGAAAACCCCAAAGCTCCTATACACAGCTTTCCCAAGATTTAAGAAAGTGTTCTTCTTTTCTGTAGGAATGAAACAGAAGACTTTCACAATCAACAAATAAAAAATGAGAAAGCTCTGTTTCAAAGAAGCTGGTTATCACTTAGCTTTTGAGTACTTTCCTGTCCTGTCATTTCACATATCTCTGGCAAGGACCCTTACCACCTAGTTCTTACCCCATTTTTTAGGATTAACCTTCTCCATTACTCCTTATGCAATTCATCGTAGCAAACTTATGTGGGCATCTAAGTATTAATTACAGGAGAGACCTCAGTGAGAGTATTATTCATCTATGTTAATTGTACTAAGCATTGGACCTAAACTAGGGTAATATTTTATTTGATTTTTCTCACTAGAACTAAATGAATTCAAAATCTCAATTGCAGCAGGAAAGGCAAGGAAAGAACATAAAACAAGCAAAACCAAAAATTGATATCCCATAATAGTCCAAATTTTGGCAAGGAAAACTGTCACTTTCTAAGTGACTTGGGAGCCCAAGTTTTGTAATTCAAAGAAGCAGATTTTTAAAGTCAGCTAGATAAACAAAGATCCAGAGGGAGACGTGAGGTGAAGATTTTTTAAAGCATGGATCAGTCAGCAGAATGTAATTATTGAAATCAGTAGGAGTCTATTCTGGAAATAATGCATTGTTTAGAAATCAGCCAGAGCCAGGATGTCCAAGTCCACAGAGCTTTTTGATTGTCCATGTTCTGATTAATAAACATGATACAGCAGCAAGCTCCAATGAGTTGTGCCCTACCATTTTTTGAGGTACAATCCTCAAACATAGATTAATTGTTTTCTTATTACCTATTTCATAGTAATTCCAGAGAAACTGAGACAGCCCAAACGGGGAAACAATGAGACCTGTTCTGTCAGAATAACTTTTATCTTAGCGCTAAGATACCTTTTTGGGATGTCAAAGTGAGTTAAATACTGATGGTGAGACCCAAACCTAAGTCCTTCTGAGGGGTCTGGTCATTTAACCACTATGCTATGAAGGGAAACCACAAAATCTTTCTGGTTTTCTCAGATTTCTTGGTCTTCTTTTCTCCCTGTGTGGATGGCTTGATATAGTGAAGAAGCCTTGAAGTGACCTGAAGCTGCCAGGTGTGGTAAGTGGGGAACCTGTAGGTTGTCCTAGCTTTTGCTGTCCAATGTGCCTGTAGGCAAGCCAGTTATCTAAATTTCTAATAGGTAGAAATTTAGTGGAGTTTTGGAAACTGACCAGGTGAACACTGTCACATTGTCTTTCTGAGAGTGACCTACACTGACTAGGTCTCAGCAAGATTGTAGAACCATTTGTGTTGACTCCTACATTCTGCATGCTCTATTTCAGGCCATGTGCTTTGGGAGGAGCAGCACTGTTTTGCCTCAAGTAAATGCAAACCCACCCCACATTCAGCAAATCTAAACTGTTTCTGAGTGTATAACACTTTTCAATACCTAGGCCTGCCATCAGTAAAAAGAAACAAGCATCATCAGAAGGGAGCTTAATTCTGGAGCGAGACAAATCTCCCTCCAGAGATCTGTGTCTCTTTTGACAAGAAGGGACGCTACATTGAATAGCATCTAAGTAGTATGAAACCAGCCTTTCCAGTCTGGAGCTGCTGTGTTGTGGCATGCTTTGGACATTTTCTTAATGCTTACCTTTGGCTCAAGGGATCTGTTCTTATATTTCTGTGCTGCTGTGTACACACACTATGTACAAGTGTGTAGATGGGTAAAAAATACAAACGTACTGTTGGTGAATCTATTGGCTTCAGAAAGCATGACTACCAAGAAAAATGAAACTTTTTATCTGAATTACATGGATTTTACAAATATAATTAGTGGAACGGAAGTGACAACTCTAGCCATTGTCATTAGCAAATGTGAAAGCCTAGATTTATTGTCATGACATATCAGTTGTGAAAGGGACATAATCCATGATTCAGAAGAGGGTGTACCCATGATCACAATTGTTGATCGCATCAGCTCCAACATTTATTTGAACTCCAACTGCTCTGTTATAGAGACGTCCAGAATAAACTTTTTTGTCCGTTTAGCCCTAACTCTTATGACTACAAGAAAACCTGAGAATTTCCTAGTCACCATAGGAACAGAGGTAAACAGTCTAAATTCTTCAAGACAGTATGAATACAGAATGAAACTTTTAATGAGGAAGTCAAAATTTCTAACTGTGTTAACTTGAAGAGGACATTAGGTAAGCCTACATAGTAATTAGGAGCAGTCTTGAAAAACCAGGACCTGTGATCCTTCCATTTATGTTATTCCTTCAAGGACTGAATGAACTGGCCCTGCCTGAATTCTTAATGTGGAGGAACCTGGGTGAGAGGAGAGAGAAGTCACCATGGCAGGGCAAGGGGAAGCATGCTTGCCCTGGCAGATCTGGGAGGTCATGGTTTGTCCAAGCCTCAGGCTACTACTGCATGCCTGAAAAATGTACAGAAGATGAGTCTGATTTTCAGGGTCACTGCATGGAGATAGACACCTTGCTGTAAGCAAATTTAAAGGAGTTTCTTGGAAGACTTAAAAGCCAAGGTTGAGACCTACTATTAGGATCACAGCATTTCTGTCTCACATGATAAGTTGCCTATTTGATGTTTCATTAAAGTCCAAGTTCTGAGACAAAAGGTTATCTAAAGATCTTTTTTTTTTTTTATTCTTAATGAGAATTTAAGACACATTGTCCTTTCTGTATACAGTAGATGCAAGGAAAGAGACACCTCTAGAAGGTGATTCATCTCATCATAAGATAGGCATCCAAGATAGGTCATATAATTTGCCTCTGGTGGTGTTTATTTTCTCCTACACTAACTATAAAAGAAGCCTTGGTTGACTACATCACATTTAGGTGTCCAGTTTTGAGACAGCTGGAAGCCATCTGAAGGTACTGAGAGCCTCAGCAACAAGACCAGTTAGGCTGGGCTTTGTGTTGGGTTAATGGGATGCACATGGAGTTTGACTTCCTTGAGGACTGGGCAGAGCACTCAATGTCTGAAAAGGAGTGCATAGGCACACCCTGTGAGAGATTATCTGAGGGAATTCCCTGGAGAGAGAATGTTTTATCCTACCTGCAGCAAACCTTAAGCAATAGTGGCAAAAATGCTGTAAAGTGCTTGGGAGAAGTGATGAAGAAAACAGAAAGATATCTCCCAAGGAACAGAATTTCTTTATCTGTCATGACCTCAGTATGGGAGGAAGATAGCCACAGGGATTCCTCCATGCATCTACCACCCTGAATAACTTGAAACCAATGACAATGAAATATCTGCAATTTCCAGGCACATTTGGCCTAGGGGTTCAAGTGGTCACAGCAGGTTTCTTTCGTCACTCCAGTTTTTACAACATGCATAACAGACCTTTATTCTTCCACTTTGGTTTATGGCTTCTTGTACAAGACAATGAATACTAATTCTTGGCCATGTTTATGACAGCAGTGTCTCCAGAAATTCGTCAGATGAATGGACTATCATCTTGGACTTCACAAGTCTCTTCTAGGTTTCATGGTTTTGACAGCTAAGATTTATGGCTTTCAGGATTAACTCTAAGATGCACCTGCTTTCCCAGGCTTTGACTGAACAGAGGAAGAGAGAGAGTGGATGGACTAAGTGAATGATGGCTTTTGAGTGGACTTCATGTGGAGAGGTCAAAAGATTCTCTAGTGTAGGCTGTGCAGCATAACTGGATAGCTTAGTGGTCACTGTGCTGTGCAGAAAGGTCTGGATGATCCAATGCACTTTAAATCACTGATTTTATATTTCAGTCAATTAGTTATTCAATATGTGCTGTCTAAGAGGTAACCACAACAAAAAATCTAGACAAAAAATACTGTGAATAACCTTGTAATCATCAGTCTGAAAAAGATAAGCTTCACTGACTGGCCAAACATGAGTGGGATAAATGGTCTGGCATTTCTGTTCAGCTGCTCATTTGGGAGCTCAAACCCCAACTCAATAGTGCTGTGGTATGAACTAAGAGTTGCTGGGAAGACACACACCACGTAATTAGCAAAACTATTGAATCTGGGTGCAGCATATGGAAATGACTGCCTCATCCATTTCCCTCATGTACAAAGAAAACCTGCACTGCTTTGTGCGTAACCATTCAGCACAGTTTCATTCAGTCTTCACTCAATGCAGACCAGAGATGCTGGGTCTGCATTGCACCCTGAAGTATGTCTGGATGCACACCATGCACTGTCACTCTGGCAGGTCTGATAGATTGAATTTATTGCTTCAGAGCAGCAAGCACACTTAGTACCCAGATGCCCAGAGCCCTTCAAACAGTCCTGCCTAATTCCAGCAGGACCTGTCATGAGATTTTCTTCACAATGTTCTTTGACTAATTGCAGCCTAAATTAACCCTGAAGTAATTTTAAAGGTATCTGAGACAGATGCACTAGAGGTGTATGTGACCTAAACAGTCAACAGGGAGAAGCAGACACTTCTCAGAATGCTGAATCACCTTCCAGAGGTGTCTTACTTTCTTTGCTGACACCCTGGGGGCCTGGAACAATGAAGTTTCTGGCTTGCATTCTTCAGCTAAAGGTGTTTGGGGGAGGAATTCAGGCCATACAATCCCTGGTAGAAGAGCACTGAACAGGCCAGACTGCATTCCCTTGAGCAGCTTTCTCATGGAGCCCCACAGGGCCTGGCTGCCTGGTCTTTACCAACAAACAGAAGAGATCTGGGACCTGGTCCCAAGTCAAATGATGCTATTTGCCTCTTCTCTGGGCTGGCTGCCTCTACAGCTGGTTTCCTCTGGGCAAAAGGAACTGGAGCAGCCCAGGCAGAGACCAGTAGCAATTAAACTGTGAACCATTAATGCTCATGCTTGGTCAATGGCCCTAGATGACTTTTCCAGTCTTATTATTGCCCTACTCACTAGTATTTAGATTTTTGAGAAGTTCTAAAAATAGCACTTTGTTAGTATCTGCCAATATTAGTCAAGGATGCCTTTACACGAGAAGGATTTGTACTTCAGGTTCTTAAGCAAAATACCTTCAAAAAAGGTATCAAGCCTTCCCACTCACTCCTCAGCTACTAGTACAGATAATTAGACTAATTTTGAAAATTATTGTATATTTGGACAACATGTTCTTACATGCTGCCTCCAGCTGGACATCCGAACCACTTTAGCACAGGCAGGTACTTAATTCCCCCATCTGAGTCTTTTTGACTGTTTTAGTTAGCATTTTGGCTGTATATATATCTCTGCATTAACCATATATTTTAGAACTCTTTGTAAAAAATGGCAAGTTTGGCATAAAAAGGCAGCCAAGGAACCAGTTTGAGAAACCCTGCCCTTATGCTGTATCCCAGTGTTACTCATTCTACTGTCACTGGCAGATGGTTCATGAAATATTTATTGAGAAATAATAAATAATAACAACAACATTGACAACAACAGCTTATTTACACACATCTTCCCACAAGCTATTGAATGAAAACCTTTTCCTCTGTGAGGATAGTCAGACAGGGTGCAGGCTGTCCAAAGACCTTTTGCAGTGTCTGTCCTTAGAAGTGTTCAGGACCCAGCTGAGCAACCTGGTCTGGCCACAGAGCTGCCTCTGCTTTGTGCAGTAGGTTGGGCTGGAGGGCTCCTCCAGTGCTATGACCCCACAATCCTATAAAACTAGTGAAAGTGAGAATATATGACAAAGAATATGTCTCCTGACATTTAGTCCAATATTGTTTTGATTGTAAATGAAAAATACTGTGGCAACACAGCACAGGATGATTCTTGTGTCTAATTGAAGAGACGAGGTGGTAAGTGAAGGATAAAAGTTTTTGTCAAAAATCTAATTTTAGTAGTTAATTTACTGGATTTTTTTTTGTCTAACTCTTGTATTTGCATACTTTGAGTGCTGTTTGCAAATTGGTAAGAATTCTTGTCAGAATCTTCCCAAAAAGTAAAGCAGTTTCATCTGCATACATAAATTTGTCATTGATTTCGGTGACTCCACCACAGCAAGGTACAGCCAACTTCAGTTTATTTCCACATCAGATGAGTTATCTATATTCCTTTATTTTCAGCACAGGAGCATGGCCTGTATCATATAAATGTTTGTATTTTACTGTTTACTTATAGACTTGTTGCACTGAAGTGGTTGTGTGTTTTTTTCCATAGTTCAGTGGTTGAGTCATTAGAAATTGTCCATTTGTTTCATATTTTTTAGCCAACTATTTAAGTAGAAATTGATCTGACACATTTTCACATTTTTTTTTTCTGAGACTGGAAAATATTTCAATGGAAATAATCACAGGCCTGACTTGGATTCATTTGCTTAGTTTCTACACAGAGATAACAATCACACATTCAAAATGCTACAGATAGTGAACATGACTGTTACAGCTAAACATGCTGTTTTGAGATCAAAGTGAAGTATACATGTCACCTGGAAGAGACTGTTTTATAATTGCATGGATAAAGACTCTTGAAAGGAATCCTGCTTATACTGGTATCCTGTTATTGATCTCTTTCATTGTAAACGAGTCCTTTGGGGATAGGCAAATTACCCTGGAAGATGGGGGAAGAACCGTGCTTCCTTTATCTCTTTGTCTTTATCTCTTCTACTTGAGCAACTGATAAAAAGCAACCCCTGATCCACGGAGCCTGGTGAATCAAGCAACCTACAACAAGAGCAGTGGCAGCTGCTCAGTTCCCTGAGCACGGCACAGGGGGATTTTCTGAATGCCAAGATTTGTAAACAGCCGGAAAAATTAAAAGTTGCCTTATCAGATGCTGCCTGCCTGTATTCACTAACGTCAGGGACAGAAGTGTCTGTCCCTTCTCCTTCTGTACTGAGCTGCTGCTGCTTGGTGCTGCTATCACACACCAGATGTGTTTCAACCCAGAGGTATTTCCAGACAGTTTGATATCAGAAGCAGAATGTCTGAAACTCACACAGTGCTTTGTGACTGTTGTGCAATCTGTGTTTATGGGGATACTGTCAATCATCTCACCATACTGACCCAGATCATCCAACTCACAGAGGCTGAGGGCAGAGCAGGAACCCTCAATATCCCTCTTCATCTGTAAAATGCCTCACATGATGACCTTGGTCTGTAGTGGCCTGTCAGTGTGCTGCACATGCAGGATTAGGAGGATTAGCATCACAGAAAATCATATCATAGCAATTTAAATGTCTTCATATAATTTCAAGTATTTTCCATGGTGTATGGGACTCAGAGAAATCTGGAATTTAAACTGACCCTGGCAACAAAGAGATCCAGTCAGCAATTTCTACTCACTTCTCAATTCGATAAAAATCATCATTGTTCAGGCTGAGTGAAGAGTGAACAAAAAGCCTTGAGTCATCCCCTGCAGTGGTAGCTGTCAAACTATCAATGAAATATTTCAGTCTGTGCCTCTGCTTCTTAACCACTTATCAACTAACAGTTCAAATACTTTTATTTTTCATGGGCCAATTCTTCTCATCCCTTACCCAAGGTGTAGTTGGAAAAAAATAGTGAAAAGAGTTTGAACTTGTACAATCAAGTTGGTTTTGCATTACCAAAGTACTTGTAACAGTGAGAAGTGTATTAAGTAATCACTCTGCTGGTGTGCAGTTTGAAAATTACTTGGTAAATACCTTTTCAAATTATTCTAAAAGTAACAAAAACTTTCCGAAGTCAAGAAAAAAATGTTTGCTCATTTGATGTCTATCTAACAAAGGTAAAAAACGAAGAGGCAAGAATCTAACAAGTGCTGAATAGAAAAAAATTATTTCAAGAGTCTGCTTGTGACCTCAGTGTGTGGTTCTCCTTTGAAAAATGATTCTCTAAAGTTTTTCCAGTTCCCATCCTCTACTCCAAGCTCTGTCCTTCTCTTTGCTCATTATTCCCAGTTTTAAAGATCGTGTGGGCTAACTTAAAAAAATTAAAGAAATCTTTTTAAAATGGGCTTTTTTTTTTTTCCTGATTGCAGTCCAATGGAAAACAGCTATAGGCCTCCCCAGTTGGTTTCCCAGCTCCAGAAACATGTTTGCCAATTTGCAGTTTATGTAATTTGCACTTCAAAATGTGGGCACGTAACCTCAGTGCTCTCAGAGTTGTGGGAATAAACAGAATTTCTCCACAAATCTTCAGGGGAACTTTTAATCAAAAGTCTGCCTGGGGCCGGATGTTATCATGCAACATGAAGAAGCAGGATTGTGATAGATCTACTCCCAGGAAGGTTTAATCAAATCTGTTCAGTCAGAGTGCTCTACCCTTGAGTCACTGACGGGCATAGGCAACGCAGGAGTGTTGCAAGAATGTCCTTAAAGAAGCACGGCACGGCACCCTCGTGTCCCTGGCGTTAAAGGTGGACAGCACAAAGCACGGAGCCCTGCCTGCCTCCTGCTCCTGGGGTGATGTGTGCTCGCTCTCCTTCCCAGCTCCAGAATAAACAAGGTGGAGTGAATTCAACATCCTTTAAAGTCACATGCATTTGCATGTGCCTCTGGATAGTGTTTTCAAAACTCATTACTCCACAAATGAAGAATAATAAAAATATTTACCCTCATCAAAAGAGTAACCCTCAGGAAAAATCCATCAGAAATGGGGCACCAACAGTACAATTTATTTATTTCTAATTTTGTTGAGATGCATATGTAGAGTTGCATATGAATTTGATATTTTGAGTATTTAACTAAACATTTATTAATACTGCCGAGGTCTAATTTGAATCTCAGTTACGCTGGTGCTGTTCTGAAATAATTCCACCAAGTTAATGTTTTTGAATCCAGCAATCCATTAACACCTTCAGTCTGGAATTTGCCCAAGCTTACAGTTTTTTATCTGAGATTGTGGAATGAAGGCTCATGTCTGGAAGAGGCATTAAAACAACTATTTAGCAATTTGCTTAGGATGCCAAGCCATCAGAAAGAGATCAACAGTGAAAAGTGGCTTAAGAATTTACTCCTCAGAGGAAAGACAGTGTGACAACTTACCTGTGGTACTGAAAAACACAGATTTTTTTCTTTCCTCCAGGTATCTGGGTTCAGAAACAAAGGAGCATTTTATATAAAGTGGTAAGTCACAAGAGTGAGGCACAAAATCTCTGTCACCAGGTTCACCCAGAACTATATGAGCCCAGTGCAGTAGAACTCATGGTATTGATCACACCATGCCCTTGTTCAGCAAGGCCAAATTGCCCTAAAATTAATAGGAAGTTCATTTTCACCACCTGGTTGTAAAATTAATTAAGTGCACTGGTTATGCAATGATTGGAACAATATTTATTTTAACATTTCCCCCTATTTCTTAAACCAAAACATCTTTTGCTTAAAATACATGGGACATTGAACTTTTAATAAATATGACTGTGTTGGAATGTGGTTACACTACTTCTTGTGTGTAAGGTAGGGGATTATTTTGAAGAAGTAAGAGGACTCAGGGTATTACAAATGATTTCTCAGTTCAGTAAAAGAAAACATAACTTTTAGGAAAATAATTCGCAGTAACTCAGATTTTGGTTTTCCTCCTACAGGAAAAGTACAGGGTAAGTAGGGATAGAGCTGAGTAGGAATTTTCAACAATTCAGACTTTCAGCTGAAAATAATGATCCAGTCAAGGGAAACCTTAGCTGGGAAAAGATTTGGTTTTAACAGTTTTTTTTTCTACCCACAGGCTTTTAGGAATTATTTTCAGAATGTGTTTTTCTGTTGCTAATAACGTTGGAAACAGTAGTAGAGGAAAATTAGCTTTTAAAAGAAGAAAAAGTGAATCCACAACAATTTCTAGAACACAGCTGCTCTGCAGGAAAGCTGCTAAGAATTGGCTATCTTCTTCTTGTTGTCTCTACATGTATTTCTTTTTAAACAATTTTTCAGATATATACAAGTAATTTTAGAGCCCTTTGGAATACCAGGAGTGTTGGTATGATCCCCCCTGGCACAAAAGGCCTCACTAACAGCAGGAAGCACTCGACGCAGGAAAAAGGGAGCTATCCCAAGCTGCACAGTGCAACCACCAGAGCCACCTAAGGTTTACATCTTCACCTCTCTGTGCTCAGACATGAAGCCCCTGCAGAGAGCCTGTGAAAAAACAGAGGGGAGGCAGTTTCACCTGCAGCATTTTAAATCATTCTGAGAGGGGTAGATTTACAGTACCCCTTCAGGCTAATGTAAAGGAGGTGTACTATCCTGCAAACAGGGACTAGAGATGTTTTACAAATTGTAAAAACAGGGAGACAAAGCCAGAGCAAAGCCAGAAGTGAAATCTAGCCAATCTAGCAAACTGCTTGATTATTCTGTCTCAGAGTAGAAGCTGAGACTTCATCCCCAAGTGAATAACCTTTGAACCCATCTTATGCTAAGTTTCAGACTGCATTGATAATGGCTGTAAGTGTAAGGAGTACAGGTTTCATCAAATGTCTGAGAGCACACATGAAAGCACAGTAATTACAGAGGACAGGAATGAAGGGAAAAGCATTGACTTGCTGTGTGAATGTGAAACAGATCTTGTATCTTTCATAAATATTTACAAAGTAATTAGAAAAAAGGAAAGAAAATACACATCAACAAATGAGGCACATCAAAACACTGTCACTAAAGCTTGCATTTCAAAAAAGTTTTGGAGAAAGAGAGGCACAGCTGTAGTCTATAGAAAACTTCATTAATGTTTTCAAATCACTCATAGGATTTAGGCGCTGAAAGGCATGCTAAATTGGGATTTATACATAATCAGATCATTGAAAAACATACAAATGGCTGCCAGAGAAAAGTACAATGTTCACTTTTGAAATTACAAAAAATCCTTTGTTTCAAAGAGTGAATTGACTAAAGTTTAGTTTCAGTGAAGCATGTTTTTGCTTTGGGTGTCATTATTTAGTTTGGCCTCCTTACCAGAGAAACCTTTTTACTGACTGCAATTCCTTCAACTGTTGTTTTTATTCTCCAGCAAAAAAAAAAAAAAAAAAAAAAAAAAAAGAAAATATCAAGGCAGCATCAGATGCTTCAAATTTAAATGAGAGCTGCTCTGTTTACCTTTAATTTTGAGATGGCAGTGGGGGTGAATTGCATGGGGCTTGATTACTTGCCAGGATTTCTCAAACAGATGTATCTGAGCCTCCTCACTTAAATAATCTGGAAAATCAGGTTGGACTGGTTGAATCAAAATGCTGGCAAGTGGGTAAAGAAAACATCCATCCATCCATCCATCCATCCAGGCACCTCTATCGCTCCCATCGCCATGGTATCTGCACACCTTCAGCAGCAATGTCATGCAGCAGCCTCAGATTCCACACACCACCAAACATGCCCTTGGCAAAAGCCCAGCAGCTTTGCCAGAGATAAAGGATTATGGATGTTATGCCTATGCATACTAAAGAAAGGATTTCTGCCCTTTAACAGCAGTTTCTGAGGTTTCTATGGCTAAGATATTCAAGCACACACATATCCTAAATCTTTGGTCTTAGCAATGATGAATAGCTCTGAATGTGCTCTTACAGTACATTCATTGAAGCCTTGTGATTAGAGAATGAATAAAACACATATTTCCTTTTATAGACAGATGGAGGTAGAAGGCAGCTTTTCAGATGGTTACTAAGTAAAGTTGTTTGTCATCATTTTGTTTTCTTTTTTTACTTCTCTCTCTCTCTTTTTTTTTTTTTTATGTGAGAGCTGCTTGTCTCAACACCTGTAGAGACAGGAATTATTTAGATCGGAGCACACTCCAAGGAAGGGGGAGGAAATGGGGGCAGAACTGAACTCTGTTTGGACAGCCTTGCTGAAGGTAGTTCCCATGGATACAAAAGAAAAATACATTTCTCTGCAAAGAATGAAGTTGCAATAGATAAAGGGCATAATGTGTCCTGTACAGTGAGAACAAACTGTGATCCTGCTGAGCAGCACAGTCCATAAAGAATATCTGAGAACAATACAGAGGGCAGCCACAACCTGTATCCAAGAGTAGCAGGATATGAAAAGGTCTGAATAAGGACCTTGAATCATTTCTCCCTGTCCCCAGGCCAAACTTGGCATATTGGCATTAAACTAGTTTACAGGTACACCTACAAACAGAGAGTATACCTTACAGGATTTTATATTGCATGTACTTTGTAATGATTTAAGAGTCAATTTGTTGCCAAGAATCAGAATAGGAAAAAAAAAAGAGTATCAAACTTTTCAGTATTACATATTTATAGAGAAGTACATGGTCTGAAGGGTTGGTCCTTGGCATTGGTCCACTCTGAGTAACCACTACTGGTCTCACAGCTCCCATCTTCCTTGTTTTCTACCAACTCAAGAGGATACTTCTTTCTTCTCTTCTTCACAGTGAGGCTGTGGAACTCCTTCCCACAAGGTGCTGAAGATGTGGGATTTTAAATTTGTTCACACAAGATTGATCAAACACAGGATACACAAACACTCTGAGATTGTTAAGCACTAAGCTACCACCACTGGCTCAGCAAACAACTCCTGCCTCCACAAGGAGGGCAGGAACAGTCCTTGCCCTGGGGGAGGAAAGGTACGGGGAGAAGGACTTTGGTCCAACCACTAAAGAAGTTCCTACCCTCTGCTATGTCTCAAGGCTTCACAGAGCCATAACACATGATAACTCTCCTAAATTTAAAGATTTAACTGAGGTTCTCCAGGTAGGAAAGGAGATGCACTGAGGCGCACCCACATAGCTCCTGCAGAAGGGCTGAGAGGGAGGCATGACACCCCACACCTAAACCCTGAATTGCCCCCCAGAAATGCCTCTCTTTCCATTGCCTGAAGATTGACGGGCAGCCAGTGCTCTCAATTCCCTCAATGCCTAAAGGCTTAAGTTTAGGTAGGATAATCAAGGACTATCTTTCCATGTGAGCATTTACACAGGAAACAATTGTTGAGAATGGACATCTAGAAGGTGTCAACAATAATAAATGTGTACCACAGAGGAACCGGGTTCATTCTAAACCATGGAACCCAATCCTGCAAATCTATCTGGGAAATTCTGACTTCTGAGAATTTTGGTCTAATATTTTTAATATATTTTTCATTTGTGAAATGATACATTTCTTTCCTTTGTGTCTTCAAGTAACTGTAAAGCTGAAAAGTGTTTTCAAAAATGCATTTCAAGAGAAAATAGCAAGTTGTTTTCTTTCAAAAGTCCCCAAAGGTCAATAGAGGACAGCCTTTGTTTGCAGATTTCCCATTAAAAAATGAAAGAAAAAAAATAATAGAAATGTCAGACAGAATGGTCTAAAAATTGTTATTGTGGTCAAAAGCCACATTTCAATTTAAAAAATGCCAGTGACACAGTGTCTTCAAGTTCTGATATCCATTTTCGAAGTGCTTACTGATATAAGTGCTATCGCTGACTTTGTTAAAATGCCTTGTAAGTAAAAACAGTTGTTATTTTAAGATGTTTATAGTGCACTCTAAAATTATGGTTTCAAAAATGACACAGTGTTTTTCATTCATGTTGATGCAATTTAAAGTCTTCAGCATCTTACAAAACTCAGGTCCTTCATCCTCTGCTGACGGCGATGCTTCACACATCATGGTTATTGTTACTGCCTTATACTGAAATAATGTCCAGACCCCAGACCTGGACAGAGCATTAGTCCAACACACACAGGTACAAGGGAAGGACAGTTTGTAAAAGTTTCAGAGAAACCACCATGACATGTTGCAAGGCAAATGTAAACAGCTTTCAGTTTGGCTGAGATTGACACAGCTATGTGGCCAAGGTTGGGGCATTGGAGTTTTGTGCATGCTTATTTAATTTTGGCTCTTTGTTGTCAGCTTTATTCATATGGAGGAGGAGCAGTCGTGCAACCCCTGTCTGAATCAATGGAATATTTATAGAGCATGAAGCTGATCATGACTAAGGTCATGTTTACAAGGAGAGTAAAAGTTGATGCAGAGAACCCCAAGGCAGTTCTGAGGCCAGTCTTATCTCTGAAAAATGATAAAGTCAGAGCAGTGTGACACTGTGAATACAACAGTGTAGAACAGCAGAACTGGAGACTGGCAATCCTTGAACCTAGAAAAAGCAGAATACTTGTCAGAGACGGAGCAGCCGGAGCCCATTCTATGAAGAACACAGCTCCATCTCTCTTCCAAGCTGTCTCTATGGCTCTAACAAGAAACTCTTCATTTCTTTGTGCTTTTTTCCGTCTGCTCAGGGGTAAGGGCTGTGTTGTAACCTATCCAAGGACTGTTGTGCACAAGAGTGTAAGTTGTGTGCTCCTTGGTGTGGTCTGACAAGGGAGTAGGTGGTGTTTAAGGACACAGCGTCGGGTGGAGGCAGCCCAGTGCCATTTAATGTAGTTACACTGTTTCTGGAGCAAATATCCCAGAGCAGCGTCCAGGCTTTATTTCAGTGGAGAATCAGGGAGCACCCTGGAGAGTTAAGCAGTTTGGTAGAGTACCTATAGCCCCTGCTGGCTGCCAGACACAAATCCCAAGTCTGGGAGGATCCCTGCCTAGCTCCAGCCTCCCCCTCTGCCCACCAAGCTCTAAAGACACCTGACATGAGGCACTCACTATACAGCAGCCAGGCTGAAGGGCGCACAAAGCCAAGAGCTCAGCATGCCACACCCCACTGTTAGCAGTCATGGAGAAGCCTAAACTGACTCACACTTGTCCCTAAAGGGTTAACAACCTGCTTTCCCCTCCACTTTTTTTCTTTTCCCCCAAAATGCCTCCATTTTTTCCCTAAACCTATCTGGTTTTGAGGGTCTTCTCTTCATCTGCCTCTGTGCTGGAGGTCTGTGGCTGCTGTGAGAACTGCGGTGTCTCCACAGTTGCCACCTTGTCACCAAGATTTGGGTCACAAAACTTGAAACTAAGTGGAGGAAAAATATAAAGGGTTAGTTCAAAATGGAATGTGTTTCCTTATTGTCTCAATTTTTTTCCTGTAAAAAAATGACCCTGGTTAGAGACTCCAGTGTTATTTTGTACTTCAGATACTGTGTCAAAATATGTATTCATGTCTCATCTCCATTAGATACAAAATAGCCAGTGAAACAAATAATTCTGTCTGAAAAGCAACAGATTCAGATTCTAAAGTACTACAGCCCAAGTGCTGTTGTTACAGCAAGAATAACAGCCCCATAAAGGTAGGAAGGGAGGATGGTTTTACCCAATGTCAGATGTGACCCAGCCACCAAAAGGGTTCTTATGCTCAATACAGCAGAATAAGCAATGGACAGGATGTTCTTTGTCTCACACTGGTGTATACATGAAAGGTTAGATGAAGAGACTGCCTGCATTTGTTTCTTTACCCTGACAATAAAGGGAGTATGGAGCTATGCAGATGTCTATATTATAATGTTTGAAGTTAGGTGTAAACAAAATATTTACTTCTGGACTAGGATGTCTTTGTGCCATAAATGCTCAAAACTTTTCTTTCATACCTGCTAATAATTATGAACTTGGCCCAAATATCAAAGATATTTAGAGATGAAACATATTTTAGACTTTTTTTTTTGCTAATTTACCTTCTGTGTTGTGGGGGCAGGTTCAGCCTTCAAGGCACATTTCAGTCACATATTTAAACTCTCCCTTATAATCCAGGCAAAGCTGAAGCCTAAAAGTCTCATGTAACCAAATTACTCTGTGGAAAGTCAGGTTTCACTGTTCCTCTTACCTTTACGGAGATTTATGGCTGGGTTTATAATGTAAGAATTTGAAAGCTTTTTTCCTAGAAAAATGTTTGTGGCTTCTCTGAAAAGATTAAAAAGAATATGTCTCTTTTTCACAGTGAGTACTATGAGACAAATAATTTCAGTACAAAAAGAGAGGTGGTTGAACAGCTACAAACACTTACACAACATATTGCTTTTTGAATGGCACGTAGTCACTGTGGATCCTGTCTGAAGAAAATGTTGCTAGGTGGCTGATAAATAAAAACAAAGTGGGTTGGATACGTAGCTGAGTCTGAACATGAATTTTCAGAACTAGCAAATGAACATGGCATGAACAAAGGAGCCAGCAAGGAAACAAGGAAAAGTTTCAGAGCAAAGACAGCGCTACTTGCCTTGCTTTCCAGAGGTTATTAGGCACAGTCAGGTGCAGCAGCCACCACTGTTATGTGGCTGAAAAAAATTAAGACAATCAAGACAAAAGCAAGTTAAATTTAAGGTGGAATGAAGGCAGATTTCTAACACTGAACTGTAGATTCAGCCAGTGCAAACAGTGGCCTCGGAATAGGCAGGACATAGGTAAGGGATGAAGCCAGGTGCAAGCACAGCAAGAAAAAACATTTGAAATTATTTATTCTGAGATTTAAGTGGGGTCTAATTTATTATACAATTATTTGACACAAAATATATATATACTCTTTAAAGTGATAACCTGCAAAATTCAGTCAGCTTGGGAGAACTTTGAGATGTAGAACTTGAATTCACTAGCTTAGCAGACTGAGGTGAGTTTTGATTTTTTCATAGAATATAATTAAAATTTGGCAACTATAGTCTCAAAGTCATTATTTCATTACTCTTACCACAATTCCATATAAGTTTTTCCTGTAGTGGGACCCTAAAAATGGGATCAGGCAATGTCTCCAGTATAATAACTATAATTTGTTTGCATTGAGAAATTTCCAAATTTTTTTAATCATAGTTTAGCACAACATACCTACAGGCCTCAAACATGGACAGATTTTCTTTCTTAAAGCAGAAAATAACTTCCTGACTTTTGAATTTCACTGATCTAACAGTACAGGATTATCCATTTTAAAGTGAGTGAAAAGCATTTCTTTCTTTGCCTTGGAATTAAAATTTCCCCTCACAATGATGGCAGAGAAAAAGGGATGTTCAGAATATGTGACATTCACCCATATGGAGGGGTGAATTTAAAAGTCACCTTATGCAGAACATGTGTGCAATAACGAATTTTTTTTTAAAACTATACAGCTCTGCAGGGCTAGAAGCAAGAACTTCACATTAATGCTTACAGTTGAAGAGGTCCTTCAATAAGTATTTGCTCCCAGAATTGTGACACTTTTATACTTGGGAGTAGGGATTTTTGAAGATTTTTATGGTTCTTCTTGGCCCCTGAAAGGTTGGATTCATGGTAAGTAGGGCATGTGATTTTCAGGGCTACATACTATAGTCTCAGTAAAAATAGGCAAAACTTCCTCACTGCTCTGATGGTTACAAACCTCCTTCTAATTTACAGCTTCAATTTATTCATGGTGAGTTTATACCATTTGTTCTTGTGCCAACTTTATCCTTTATTTATAATAGCTTTTCAACCTCCCTGTATTTACCTCTCTAATGTATTTATAGGGAATGATCACAAGTCATCTCAGATTTTTGCTAAGTTTTTCAGTGTCCTCTGGTAAAATACATTTAAAAGATTATGCTCTAACATAAACTACACATTCAGAATACATATTATGGTATAATTTTCCCTGCCACTTAGACAGAATGATCTCCACAGTTTACCCACAGGTTCCTACTGCTGAATACAACAGTCACCCTAGCTTGGGTGTTTATTTCCTAACTAATGTAGTCTTCTTTACAGCCATACACATGTATACTATGTAATTTATTCTTGAAGAAATTACATTTTGCTCAGGCTGTAGATGAATGACTATAGTACTATACAGTTTATTACTATTATTTAATAATCTATGCTGCCTTTGACCTGAAAGCAATATGAATTTCAAGGGCTTAGCACAAAGTAAACTGAGGTAACACACACACATCCCATGAAAATGGGTAAAATGTTGATGAGACTGTATAAACATTCAAAAATTATAAACCAGACTCCCAAGTTAACCATAAAACCCATGAAATGAAGAAAAAAATCTTGAGGTTTTCACGAAGCTTTTGACAGTTTAAATTTTCATGACCCAAACCTTTCTCTCCAACTTGGAAGGATTATATATCAGCATCATAAAAAATGAGATAGAATTTTTTTGTAATTAGCTTACTTCAGTGGAGGATTAGATAAAAAAATGCAAAATATTATGAGACTTGTGATAAAATCTTGGTAGTCAGCACTGCTGAGTTGTGGAAACAGAGAACTGTAGGTGGTAGGAGCCAAGGGAACAAAACAGGCATCACTTGGCTGTTGATTACCTGGACGTCCAGAGAAGAACGTGGCTTTAGGAAAAACAAGGGATTTAAAAGAAAAAAAAGTGAAAATCTAAACAGTGTTTACACTGCAGTTTTGAGAATTGCTGCAAAGAGGATCTCTTCTCATGAAGAATTACTTCACGAAGCACCTATGGTAGGTCTGCGTCAGGAAAGAGGCTTTTGGATTCTTAACATGTCATCATCTGCATGTTTAGAAGTCCTGTGGCTGTTCAAAAGCCTGCTGGAGAGCAGCCTTGCACCAAGGGGAATTGCACAGCAGAGATCACTGGAGAGCGGCTTGCTCTGGTCACAGCTGCTCCAGCTGGGAGAGTGGTCAGCTGCACGCTTCAGGCAGATTTTCAGCCTCTTCTGTAGCCAGGAGTGGATCCAACCCAAGAAGAATGAGGCACAATAGCTTCAAGAAAGTGCCTGAAAAGTCTGTAAAGCCAGGGGAGTTGTTTTGAACTGGATCTTGAAACCAAAAAGGAACTATTACTGTTGCTTCATTGTGGGGTGATGCACTTTGAGCTTGTGGAAAGGTGCCAGCAGCACTCTACACCAGTTCTAGTCTGGAGGTCTGGGACTTCTGAAGGCCAAAGAAAAGCAATTGCATTGATGTCAGTAAAAAGTATAGGGTATGCTGAGTTTTAGTTCAAAAGCAACATGACTAGCACACCTTCCAAGGGAACAAATAACCACAAAAAAGAAAATCAAACAATGGAAATAGTTTAAAGAAGAAAACTCACATTTAATTGTGAATTGCTTCATGTGAGGCAAGGGAGCCAAACCCACTGAGTGTTTCAGCTATGCTTGATTTATTGAGCACAGCGGGCTTGTCTCTATCACCTGACATAGTAATTTTAAACTATCTTTGAATTATCTTTTTTAATTAAATATCTGTGGGATGATTGGATTTTCTGTTTGAGTGATTATTTGTTTGCTTAGAAAACACTCTAGACATCTTGCTGTTTGACCTTACTTTTACTTCAGCTGAGGGCTTAGAAACACTGAATAGCTGGGCTATGCTAAAAGCCAGTCAACTGTAGTTCCAAATCAGGAACATCTTTCCCTAGCAGGAGTCCCTGCACCGCACTAGAATTATCTGGTAACACGCTGGCAGCAGTCTGTATGCTTCCCACCAGCTTTTGCTGCTCATGAATGATATTTCATGCCTGTCTGTTCCTTGTCAGCCCCACTGAGAAGCCCTGTAGCCTTTTCTGTGGCTACAGCTTGGCCACAGCTGAGACTACCAGGGAAGGTGTTGAAGAAACTTTAACTTGTTGAGTGCACCCGTGACAGGTGCAGAGGAGAAGACAGGTCGTGGGTGATGAAGCTGCAGATGAAGCTCAGCCTCAGCCTCTGTTTTGTATCACTACGGCAATAGTAATTGTTACACCTAGAAACAAACAGAACCAGTTTACTTTCTACAGATAACTACAGCCAGAAATGGGCATTTCACTGTAATTTCACTGGCATTTCACTGTCATTTCAATGGTAGTAGAGTGAAGCAAACCTGATTGTTTCTGTCTAGCCCCCTCCTAAATCTCATATCACGCCATCAGAGGAACAATATTGCCAGTGGTTTTTGGCTGGTAAAAACTAAAGAGGGGATTAAGCTACTTGGCTACATTATCACTAGAAAAGCACATCCTAATAGACACTGAACAGGCAGCAATCATTCTAATGTGAATGCTGGAATAAGACCAGAAACAAATTTTAAGAGAATGACCTTTCCAACCACTCATAGCCACAGTTAACACTGGAATTAAGGTCCAGCTCAGATTAACACTGATCTATGGAATCCTTAGATTTTATTCCAAACAATGCATGAAATTATCAAAACAGTGACCATTGCAGTGGTCTGGATTTATTCCTTCCTTTGAGGGAAAGGTAAACATTATCACTATTATTAATTACTGATATTATTACTATTAATAAAAAGGATCATAGGCAGACCTGTTTCCTCTGACTGTTTGCCACACTCAATTCCCTCTTTTGTCAGAAACTCCTAAGCAAATTGTTCAGAGCTGAACAGGGGTCTGGTGAGCCATTTGGGAAAGGAGTCTTCTCACCTAATTTTGCCCTTGTACCATCTAGGCATCTGATCTAGTCTCATTAGTAATTGCTGATGAAAGGAATAAGCATACAGGACATATTTCACCTGGACTGGCTTTATGTCTCTGCTGTGATAGGCACTCATCACACACTACAAGCACTTTTTTCACCCTGGCGACTGTTAAGGAGAACAGGTGGATTAACTCAGATGTGAACATCTATTCACACAGGTTGTGTGTCGACATTTGCATGCAGTTATTATGCTCTACCCTTTCTTACCCTTATGACATAACAGCACACGTGATCCTAAGCCTTTCTCTTTTGCCTGCTTAATTGTTGTTTGCTTGTTTGTTTACAATGCATTGAATATGCATAATCACCTTTGCACACACCGCAACTTTTTCATATAGGCACAGCAAATTTCTGACCACACAAGGTCTGAAACATTCATTCATTCTGGCACATACAAACATACAAGTGCTTGCTCATGCCCAAGCAGAAATCACATTATGGCAGTTGATCTCATAATACCAACAAAAAATCGTGATTGTTCTGTGCTAAATGACCTCAGTCATGACCTGCAGATTATCTGCGGATGATCTGTCCTCGGTGACTTCCTGAATGCTTCTCAGGCTATTCTGCTTCACAGTTATGACTAGCTGTGATGAACTGAGCCAAATGACTCAATTCCTTAGGATCCCTGATTAAAATGTTATGCTTTCAAAATCAGTTAAACAGTTTTCATTTAATTCTAATGCAAAGTTTTGTTTCTGATGGGAAAAAAGATTTGCTTTATTTAGAATTTTCCTTTTAATGTTTCTGTCTCTCCCTGTTGTTTTGAGGGTGAATTTTCATGCTCTTCATTCACTGGAAAAAAATCATCAGTGAATTTTTTGAATGACTGGAAAATATATTTCTCACCTTTTGAATCGTTTGATACTTTCTTCTAGAAAAATCGTGTGGCAAGAACGCTATTTGGTCTGTTCAGTCCCTTTTCCATGGCATTCTTCATGTTTTTAGTGGGAGAAAATGCAGGGAAAAAGGAAAAGACAATAAATGAAATCAGATACATTATTGAAGGAAGAGGGCCATATTCTCTGTTTTAATATCCTTTAAAAAATTAAGTATTTGATCAAAAGAATTTTTTCACATTTTTTGTCTCTTTTTTTATATAAACACAATATTTCCTCAAGAAAATTACAACAAGTTATAATGAGTAACTCAGAGTCTCTATGATAGACTCATATTTTCTTAAATTGCCAAAGGCAAAAAAAAAAAAAAAGAGGATATTTTCTGCTTTAAAAAATGGCTTATTTCTTGAGGATTTTTGGCTAGCCAACACTGATATCTCATCCAGCCCCTGTATTTACTTTCCATTTTTAAGCAACCTAAATTTACATTCACACTATAAAAGTTTTTGACCATTAATACTGTTCCCAGAAGAGAAGGTTTTAACTGCTACACCCAACCAGCCAGACAATACTGTTCCAGAGGGAAGGAAAGAAAAAGTCTCAGCAGGTATTTATACTCCACCAGGCTTCTTAAGCCCTTCACACATGAAGTTTTAACTACATTAATATGGAAAGCACCTTTCCCTCCTGCTTCTCCTTCCGAACACTGGCTTACTCCACCAGCATTGTATCCGGAATTACTAAGGACACAGAGACAAAAGAGCCCATGAAGGCTTCTGGAAAGTTTCTGAAAGTTTCAGCCAGCTCCTGACTTCCCTAGTGACCCCCAAAAGATACACAAGGGAGCATAATGAGCCTGAATATGAGCTGCTCTTTGTCACGAGCACCCTTCGAGTCTCTGTCTGCAGAGAAAGGAGATAACCTTTGCATTGTCCATTCTGCTCCGAATGGGCAGATGAGAAGAAAATAGCTCTCAGGAGATGTAAAGCTAGAGATAGCCAAAAAGAAAAGAGAGAAGGTAGAGCTCTGGAAAATCTCTGTGAGCATAGTGGGGAGTTTGGGACATCTCTGCAGTGAGGAAGGCTCTTGGTGAATTATTTGTCGACGTGACTTGATTTTTGAGTCCAACTTTCATGTGGCTTAAACACATTTATAAGGTGGCCCTTCTCATAATTTTTATTCTCCTTGCCAATGGCGTGAAGCAACGGGATACAAACCAAGGAATTTCACTTGCCCAACAATGTCAGCTCTGCTGCTGAAACCCAAGATTTCAGCAAGCTACCTGCTTTTACATGAGTACATAAGTTGTGCTACACGCATACTTTTTCAGAGTTTAGTTTATGTATAGGTATAGTGAAGACAATAGAAGAGGGAGAATAAAGAGTCAAGCTTTTTTCCAGCATTCACTGAATAAAACATCCAGTTTGATAAATTTTTAAATATTTTTCAAGGAGATGAAAACAAGCCATTGTTTTCTCTTAATTTTTGTTACGAAGTGTCAAAACAGTGCTAATGTGCTGTTATTTGGCATAACAAGAGTATGGCTGAGGAAAAAAAGTCTCAAGCCCTTGATTGCAAAGGTGTTAAAAGGTATGAATTAATGGATTTTTCAAAGGTAAGTATTTAAGTGCTTACCCATTTAAGTCCTTACCCATCTTTAATCCCATTAAAGAGCTCTCTGCATCTGACATTTCTTACAGGATGTTTTAAGGACTGACCATCTGTCCTAAAGGAGAGTTTTATCAGGACAGTCATCTTGAAACCACTTGTATTCTTCTTGTTTTATAAAAATGGCAGTAATTCTAGGAGGTAGCAGACATTAATGCACCACACAACTAAGCAAACAGCATAATATCTAGCAGAGTTTGAGGTGTGTAGAGTTTAAGTAGTTTATAAATAATCTATATGCTCAAACTGACTTACATGGACATTTTTCAGAAATATTTCAGAGATATTTCACAAAGAGAGAAAAAGAATATTTTTTTTTCTCTTTTTCCAAACCTACAAGGCAATAATAAGAGTTATCAAAATCAGCGTTGCGTTTTGGGGGGCTTTTTTGGGTTGCTTTTGGTTTATTTGTTCGCTTTTTAACACAAGGTACGCTTTCTCCTCCCCAAGGTTACCTTCTGTATTTTGTAAAAACAAAGCATGTAAATGCCTACTTTAGAAACTGGAACAGGGAATTAAAATGATATTCAAAAGGAGCTGAATTCATCTAAAACTAAAGTACATTGTCAACCACCTCCACTTGCTCCAGGCGCTGATGCCATGATTAGCTATGCAAGAAGCTACCTGCTGGTTTAGAATTATACGAAGTCACCTCAGGGTATCTACAAGCTTCTCACGCACAAGATACTGACAGTTTCTTTACTTGGCTTGAAACACAGTCGTTGCTACATCCAAGTACTATATCATAGATTGTTATTTCACAAGCTGTCATTAAAGTAGCTTGCCTTATTCTCACCAAACAATTAGTCTGCAAACAGTAATGGTTTGTTCCAAATACCCTCAAAGACTACAAGACCTCTAGCATTATTCAGGTAACAACTTCTCATCTGAAGTATGAACATGCACTGTTTTTTTAATAATAGAGATTCAGGGGGGCAAAGAGTATAATAATCTACCTTTACAAAGCAACTTAAACTGGGGAGTGGTGGCAGGAAAGAGGAGACATCATGGTACAAAGATGCCTGGTAACAAAGGTACCTGTGAATCTGGACAATAACATGTATGTACAAGAGTTTGGAGGTAAAAGTGTTTTTATCTGAACTGAACAACTTTCTTTGGAGACCAGATTTAATGGTCTCCAAAGAAAGAGACCAGTTCAGAATGACTGATCAATATTTTATTTTAATTGTTTATTGTCAGTTACTGTGTACATGACAAGCAAATCTGGACTGTGCTGGGAATTAGATATAAGAACATATATAGTTTAGCTGTCTCAAGATAAGCAGCATAAATGTTGTTTCTTCTTTTAAAAGATAATACTTCATTCAGAAGGGGTTTGAGCTGCATTTGCTGGTGTTTTTGCACACTTTGCCCAATGACTCTTGGTTCTCACCAATTCACACCACACAAGGAATGGATCAGCAGTTCCAGTTAGATCAGGTGTTTTGTACCTGTCCACATGCAAATGCATTAATAAAACTCTGTGTGCACAACCAGCTTTGTCCTTCAGTGTTAAGGTTTCTCCTAGGCTGAAGTCAGCAAAACTACTGCTTTTCGCAGCTCTGCTCTGACATGGACACGCATTTCCTTGAAAAGGTGCTTTGGCAACTGCATACTCCATTATTCAAGATTTAGTTTGGATCAAGTGACTCATTTTTACTTGTTGTCTAACCAGCTTTTCATTGCTATAAAAAAATCTAACAATCAGTCTTCACTCTGATCTTCCCAGCTTCTGTGCTTACTTACTCATTCCCCCTGAAGTGGGTCCATACAACCTTCCTCATCCTGGTCCTTTTACATTTGTCAGATGGCACTTATGATATTTACATGTGTTTGCATGTCAGGAATCCCTGCTTGGCACAGCAGGGCACGAAGGTGCCTGCTAATAATTCTAGCAGGGAAGATGGGAATAGATGCTGTCAGCGCCAGTCAGGAGTAATCTGCACCTTTGAAAATGAAACCATTTATATTTAGACACATAAATATAGACTGAAGAATCTAAATTTAATTCTTAGGCTGAAAATGTTGACCTCAATGAACAAACCTCTCTGGTAAGAGCTGCACAAGAATGGTATTACTAAACAGTTGAAGAGGATGATCAGAACTCTTCACTGCATTAATCTCCTGGTACAATTCCATGGCCCTTAAGCAAACACTTCCTTGAAAGTTATCTTAATCTTAGCTAGTACATAGGATTCATGTTTTAAAGTAACTGGCATTAAAACAAAATACAAGTGCTGGTCAATTTAAAAATTGTATTTTTATAAGTGAGGAACAGTAAGGCATGCTGTCACTGGGACTATATATCTGGGCTTTGAGAAAATTAGGAATGTGCAAAGGACTCAGGACAAATGAGATATCACATAAAGAAACACAGGTACACAAACACACATATGCATGTGTATACATAAATAGGCAGTCTCCTTGTCTCAAAGATCTTATACTGCAATCACCAACAAAGCACAGAACCAGAAAACCACAAAAGTAGGAAGTAGAGGGAAGGAGGAAGAACGGCAAATAGTCACCCTAATGCTAATGTATTACTGCTTCAGCTGAGATTTCACACTCTGTGTTATTCAAAAACATACTCATTAGTGACTTCAAAGCACACGGAAGTCGACATAAAGGCTCCTATTTGTCTACCATGGACCTTTAAGCAGGCGTTTGAAAACACATGGGGACCTGCTTTGTGTCAGATGGTGTTAACCATGCGGAGTGTCACTCACCAACACACACCATCCGCATGAATACCTTTTCTGTTTCTTCCACATTTTGCTGTCAGCTTGTCATACACGAGTTGCTTCACAATAATAAACAGACCATGGCAGGTTGGATTAATATCAGTTTTTATTACAGCGGTTGCAATCATTAATTATAAGACTGACTAGTGATGAGATGTGGTTCTTATCTAATAGGTAAGGGTATCAAGTTCATTAAAGTTCAGCAAATATAAAACTAAAAAAATTTGCCTGCTGCAACTTTTCTAGAAATCTCATAAGAGAAAATCCTCATGCATACACAATCACATGACTTTTGCTTTTTCCCTTGTTGTATAAAACTCAAACTCGCATTAAACAAGAAGAGCAAATGAAAATTAGCTGGAAGAATATTTCAAATTGCTCCCATCTTAAAACCATTTTTCTTCCCAAAAAAATATTTAGTAGCTTCCTTAGTGGGTGTTTTCTGTTATGATTTAAAATTATGTCTTATAAATCCCTTGAAGAATTATCCTATAAACACAGGGTGAAACTCAGGCCTATTGAAGTCAATGCCAAAACTCCCATTGACTGCAGCTGAGCCAGGATTCCACCCACAAGAAGATTCAAAACAAGAAATTACAGAATGTCCTCTTTTTTGTAAATGCTTAATCCCATTGTTCAGTGCCCTGTTCTTTGGTGGTTTTAGTCTTAACTTTTTACCTTGTCTTTGAATGAGGTTTTTAAGTCCTAACTCAGCTTACAAAGCTTGCCTTTAAGTGTGTTTTCAATGCATTTTTGATGATATTTATAAAAATATTCACTGTGCGCTTATACAGTATCTAGAAATAAAGACAGGATGTGCACTTATTTCTTGCTTTTGTATACCCAAGCATTTTGAAGCTTCAATTTGCATGTATATTAAAAATCTTGATTAAGGCAACTGAAAATATCTACTTGTAAATGACTTCAGGGATAACTGTTTGCCTTAAAGAAAAAGCACAATTTCTGTAACACAAGATAAGAGTCTTTCTTAAATGCACTACATCTTGAATTTTAAGTGTTTGGCATCCAGCTGACATTTTAAGAATTTAATGTTATTATCCAGGAAATAATAAAGTTGTTATAATTTATACACAGAAATCTTGCTTGTGAAGCTCACAGGGCTGCTTCATATGCAACGTATCCAAATCAAGGCTAAGCAAGGAAATGAAACCATAAGCTACATGAAAGCATGCAGATTCTACTTTTCCTTTCAAAACTTATAACTGCCAGAGCACAAGCTATCTGACCCCTCGTGGAACTTCCTTAAGAACACCAAATTCCTGCCATCATTTTAACCACTTTTCCCAAACAGTCATTTTACAAAACTTAGCACACAAAATGTAAAAGCCATGGGTTGAATACAGGGAGTCACTATCATTGAGAGACAGTCACATGGAAAACTCAAATCCAGACCAGGAGGGAGAAGGAACCTCACACAAACAGAGCAGATGCCTGGACACAGCAGAATGGGCTTATCTCTCTCTTGCAGTGTCCTGAGCAAAGAAGCCCGGGCAGCCTGAGCAGGCAGGGCCTCTTTCCAGAGATGCTGGGATTCGAGAGTCTGACCTCCATTAATGAGAAACAATTAACTGATGCTGCCATACAATTCAGTCCTGTCTGAGAAAGTTTTAATGAGATTAGGAATCACACTGAAAATTTGTAATTAATCCACTCTTTTCATTCTAGCCCTTTGCATTTTCTTGCCAGATGAAAATGATAATAGGATGATATGGTCCCTCAAGCAAGAACCTAACTGCCTCTGGCTTCAGGGTATTAGATTACTTATTCTCACAAAAGGAGATATTAATAGCACTCATTAAAAACAGACCAACTTTCTCTCTATAGAAGTAAAATAACTCAGAAAGGCAAGAAGTGTCTATTTTAGTGGGAGCTGGGCTGGGCTTATCAGCACACTCGGAACATGTGTTGGTGAGCCTGAGTTTTTCAGGCAGCAAAAGGAACCTGTTACCCTGAAGAGCTTCTGGGATTCTGGGAAAGCAGTTTGTCAACAACTTCAGCACGACACTCATCAGAGTGAAAATAACTTGATGTCACCTAGGAGCATATTACCCGTCACTGGTCTAAATTCTGAAAGAAACAAAGGTAGCATAACTGCATTCAGTTTTAGGTGACATCATGTTCTGAGTTAACATAACACCTGAATTCTACATCTGACCAATCTTCACTCCTCCAGATGAAATCAAGAGGGTGGCAGCTTTCTAGAGAACTGCAGAAGCTCTCGACCCTTTGCAGCTATCTTACCCACCTACTGCCCTTCTCCTACCAATTATGAGAATCACCATTGCTCTGTATCCTCAAGGTGTCACAGAGGCAACAGCACATTCCTTGTGCTGAGGCCTCACAGGACTAGAAATAACTTGATTCCATGACCTCTCAGAGCCAAGCCTATTGATCTTTTTGAAGGTGGAGCAGACATGTAATTAATTGTAGCATTTCCTCCATGTAGACCGGTAATCACAACTTCCTTGTTTCTGTATTCTTTCTAATCTATAAACTCCTGAAAGGCTTGACGTGTGTTTACTTTGAGAATCACCTCTTCCCCCGCTCTGTGCTGCTGCTGCTGCTGAGAAAAGGCAGCTGAAACAATACTCCCAGAAGACAACAAGCTCTCGGCACATCATGGAGATGAAACAAGTTAGGCTATCTGAAGGCTAAAGGTTATTACTTTCCTGTTATGGTGAACTGGACTGCACTCTCGAGGATCTTTAGATTCCCATTACAATGAACTGATACATTTATGGTATCACTGTTGGATTTATTAACTCCAGTGCAATGAAGAATGGGGAGAACAGAAAACAGGCAGCAAAAATGCCATCAAAAATGCCATGGATCTGATGTGCTGTTAATTTCCCAGGGGGACATTGCAGACCCTTCCAGCAGATTCACACAAAAACTTGGTCCCTTTCGCTGCTCTCTCCCAGGAGCAAGGTATCATTGCCTTTTTATGCAGCCTGGCATTTCCAACTCCATGCCTACAGGCAGGAATCACAGCAAGTTTCTTGATGATCCACAAGTATTTTTGAGGGTGTACCTGTAGCAGTTGGATAACTGTGGCTTAACTGTGCCTGGAAGAAAGCGTCACCAATACTGCCTCAGTCCCTTCTTTCCTTCTTAGGATCTCCTCCTCCTTTCTTCTCTGGATATTTGGTCCACATGAAAACGTGGCAGCCAACACGAAAGCAGCTACAGGTACATGTATGATAGCTTTAGCCGCTCTCTCTGTAGGAAACAATTTAACTCATTTCTCTCTGGTGGGAATAGTTTAGACCCTTTTCCCAGAACTATCTGAAACAGGTGTTGTGGAGCTTGCACTGGCATTTCCATAGTGTGTGGAAAATCTCACAGGTATTTCAAGCATTCCTATGCTCACTAGTCTATAGGCATGTAAGATCATACAGACCCTGTCTGTCATGGTGAGACAGTACCTTCTCTTATCTGAAATTGTTTAAAAGTTTAATTGATAAGAATATGCTTTCATGACAAAGCTGTGGATGCTCCTTCTCAGCACACATGAGACTGTCAAGAGAAATGGGATTTTTCAGGTAAAGCTGTGAAGACTGCATGGCACCATGGGACTGTTGCACAAGGATATAAAGGGTGGCACAGACAGGCAGATTTTAGTCTAATGAGGTTCACCACCCCACCTGAGCAGGTTCAGGGCACTTAAAGCTAGGCTTCTCTTTTGCTCCATCTACATGGCAGACTGTCGAGACTGTCCTCACCAGCCTGATGCCCACCTTTGAAAGCATGAACCAGAAAACAGTTTGGACTTTTCAGAGTGACTTTTCAGAATGAATTTTTAGAGCAAATTCTTACAGCAGCCATAATCCCAGCATCTGGGAACAGACAATTTTGTTGGGGACAGAGAACTCATCTGTCAGCACCTATCTGAGCTGTCTGCCTGCTGAGGACCCTGTGCATTAAGAAAGGAATTAATAAAGCAAGGAAGGGACACACAGAGGATAAGTCTCAGGGGATAAAGCTCAGGTAAACATACCAGAGCTGCTCATTAGTTCAGGCAGAGCTAGAAATGTAGTTGTGACAACAGAGAACTTTGGGCAAGGTGCAAAGGCTGATAAAAAGCTGACAAAATACTTGGGTAGTTAGCTCATGCATGAGCTATGTGCTATCAGTACCTGGGGAGGGAGGCACAACTGAGGATGACAGAGGGACAACTGCAGAAGCTGAAGTTATTGCATGAGGCTACACAAGGCAACAATCTCCCTGTCAGAGATGTGTGGAGGGGATGGAGCAGTTCACTTACCAGAAGATGTTATTTTTTCTTATTCACTGTAGACACAGATGTCCTTCATACTCAGCAGAAGAATATCTAAGAGATAGCAATATTGTACAAGTGCTTGCACGTTAAAACGATTTGTGTCCTTCAACTACGGACTTTGTTCCACTAGACTTTTCCTCTTGGCTTTCTGGAAAGTTAGAAAAGGTAAATGCACTTCTCAGGCCTCATTTTGTCTGCCAGTATTACCCACAGGGGTCAGAAACCCCCTTACATCATCTTACATGCTTGTTGCCTTCAGAGGAATGTTCCTGCCTCTAAGGAAAGCTCAGCTGTGTAGACCATGACCAGACTGATTGTGTTTCACAACACAGAGTTCAAGTTGGAGGGAAAACAAAGCAAAGTACATGTGCTTCTGTCCTACCCCTGCCTGACAGAGGTGGTGTTTTAGAAACCAAGTAAAAATACCAACGTTTCCAAACAGTGCTATGTGCTGTTGGACCCTAAAGCTGTATTCTGGCATTCACAGGGCATAATTGGCTTTAAGAACAGAGCTGTTAAGGGGCTATCTGTAAATCAGTACA
The DNA here is from genome assembly GCF_014805655.1 of Passer montanus. NCBI lineage: Eukaryota > Metazoa > Chordata > Aves > Passeriformes > Passeridae > Passer > Passer montanus. The sequence continues at coordinate 4,809,681 of NW_024367708.1, read as the reverse complement.
GTGGCCTCAGGCCTAACTTTGGAATAAAAAGCTCCACTTTTACAGCACCAAATCCCAGATCCTCAAAGACATTCAGATGCTAAATTCCCATTGACCTCTCTTTAAGGTTTCAGGCTTCAAATTTCAACATTTTGGGATCAAGCACACAAACAAGTTTCTCAGGTCTCTCTAAAACCAACATTAACCTTCCATTTGTTTCCAACTTACAATTTATATCAAACAGTGATGACAGAATTCAAGGTAGAGTATTTGACAGGTAATTATAATAACATCACATCTGCTTCTTGTTTCTGGGTGAAAATGCAACAGGAACATCTAAAACCAAATTCTTTCACTGAAATGTAGTTTTTACTCCGATGACTACTGAAGCAAATTGCACCTACAAATGCTAAAGGCATATGTGGACTGCATGACACAAATAAATTCAAATTAGAACTGGCAGGATGCCCTAAAAATTCCACTTCCAAAATATGAAAATGCTGAAAAGTTAAAAAAAGGTCAAAAATAATTTATTTTGATGACTTGTAAAAATTCACAATAAATCACATAACAATATGTACAATAACACGCAATGTATCTTATTAAATAAAAAAGAAAACCCAGTGATAAGATGCTTTGAACAATTTGAAGTTGTATGAATTTAATGTTACAAATAATTTATAATTAATTTTATATTAATTAAATAATTAATAATTAATTTTAAAAGTTAGTTCAAAATACTGGAGATGTTTCATTTATAGAGATATAATGGTGAAGAGTATCTGAGAACTTAAAATGTCTTGTTATGCTGATCTTGTCATTTCATATACACTGGTCATGTGGATGGGTATAATATTACATGTAATGGAGAACGAGAAATTTGCTGAAATCCATGCTTGAAGAGGGATGGAATACCAGTTTTCAAGAAGTGCCTGCTAAATACTGAATACGAATGTCTGTAATACTCTTTTAAAAGGAAGATATGCTGCCAAGTTAAAAAGAAAAAAAACCCAACCAATACAAAACAAACAAACAAAAAAAACCCAACAACAAAACCCCCCCATGATTCCTGACTGAAACAAATCCATAGTCTTTAAATGGAAGCTCACCAAAACTTTTTCCTTGCCCACTGGCCAACAAGTTCTCCATGAATATTTTTGGCAGTAAGTAGTTTAAATTAAAACCACAGTGCTCTGTTTCATCACGATTTTTTTGATACCCAATGCCAGACACTATAAGGTTTGAATGACAGAACCACATCGCAGTTTTTAATTCCGAGTGTAACCTGTGGAGAGGCGCGAGCATTCCAACTGTGTCTAGAGTATCTGGATTGCCAGACTTCAAATCCCCTGTAAACAGCCTGTTGCAAGCCTAAAAATAGCTGGACATGTGTAGAGCCTGATGCAGCAGCTTTTAGAAGGGAGATTCCCCAGCCAAGGGACAAGCAGAAGGCATTAGGAGTTCAATGAGCTATTATAGCTGATTTTCATTTTAGATTTTTCTTCCTTTCTGTCTACCTCATTATCATGCTATAAATAATGCTCTCAATCAAGATAACATTTAAAGGACTCTGGAATATATTTTTTTTCAGCCTTTTCCATATGCAAGGTGTAATTGAATTTTAATTGGTTTTTATTCCCACTTAAATATTCACAGAACATTATAGAAAAGGTTTACACATGTGGACTGTGTTTTTTGACAGCTGAACTCCAGCTATTACAGAAATAGGACAATTTAATCTTCTTCCCCTCACTCTTATGAACTGGTCTTTTGGCATCTAGAACACCTCAGTGTCAGAGTCTACAGAAATTGTCCCCTGAATTTTCAAGAATTCTCTTAGCATATATGGAATTAATTTGTGGTATTGATGTGTCTTGGGTTGCATGAAAGTCATCAAGAAAGAAATGCAAATTGCCACAGGCCATCTTAGTTGTTCTTTTGCAACAGCTGGCCTAAGTGTATGGCATATATGGCTTTGGTCAGACATGGAAGTAAAACTGTAGTTCTTTAGTCATGATCTGGCATGCAAGGGAAATGCTGGGAGCACTGCTAGCAGTATCCACAACAGATATGCACCTTTAACCACACATTCTGAGAAAAGCTGGAGGTTCCCTTAAGAAATGCTTTTCTGTAGCACCACACTTCCTCCGTAAAGGTCTTGGTATCAGCATGTCTTTCCCTTCAGTAATGCAACACTATGTAATAATTAGCACAAAGGGATAAAAAGAGGGATAGCAAAATACTCACTCATTGGTCCAGGAGGAAAGTGCAAACAATTGCAGCTCTGTCAAACTTGTATGGTTTATCAAATAAGTACACTTGAAATATGATTTATGTATAAAGCTCATGATGTTCTTTTCTGATCACTGCTTTGCTGGTATGACAATGTAAACATGTTATATAAAATGTTTTTAAGTTTTAAAATAAAAAAGCCCTGGCACTTGTTATGTATTGCAAATATACATGCATGCTGAAATAGGCATATTTCAGTGTCTTATAGAACTTTGCATAAGCAGTTCATCCTTTCCAAAGAATTTCATTGCATGGATGTTTTGAGCACTACTCTATTTATATTCATCCTGAAGCAAAGTACATTCAGAAACCACTTCCCTGACTTCAGTACCTATTTTGAAAGAACTCTGTTCTAGTGCGTTTATGTCTTACATATATCCTTAAATCTGGCATAACAACTGCAGGCAGTTGCCATAAGGGTGTGTATTCCACAGACATTATGCATTACCTAGATGGACTGCCTCAGTCATTTCACCCCACAGTGTCAGAGTCTACAGAAATTGTCCCCTGAATTTTCAAGAATTCTCTTAGCATATATGGAATTAATTTGTGGTATTGATGTGAAGAAACACAGCTTTAGTGTTTCTGTGTGATACAGACAAAGGAGCATCTCTCAGTATATCATAGAATCACAGAATCATAGAGTGCTTTGGGTTGGATGGGACTTTGAAAATCATCTAGCTCCAACCTCACGCACCATGGACAAGGCATGCCACCTACTAGAGCAGGTTGCTCTGGGCCCCATCCAGCTTGGCCTCGAACACTTCCAGGGATGGAACCAATTTTTATGTCACAGAAATTTTAGTATATTCAGATGTGATTATGAAGCATAAAGATTCACATCAAATTTTCAAATATGCAAAATCTCAGCTCAAAGCAGATCAATATTATTTTATTTCTTGCAGAGAAAAGTAAATCAGTAGTTGTTCTTTGCACTGAAGAAAGTCAAGGTGCTACAAATAGCATAACCTATATTTTCACAGTGGCTCCTTCCTACATGATAATCCATTTCTTAGCATTTACATATGTGAACATTTTTTTCTCCAAATTTATGTAACTCTAAAGACAATAGACAAATTTCAGTACCCTTTGATACTATCATTTTCTCTTTGTATGTCACAAATACTCCATTCTATTTTGAATTGAAATGTGCCCTGAAGCATACAATTGTGTCACCACTCAGGGTGGGTCAAATGCGAAGACTCAAACATAGTCTTACTGAAATTTACAAAACTTCAATGGATTCCAAAACCAAACTGTGGTTGAAAGCCAAGCTGTCATTCAGATGGATATCAAATCTCATCAGAATGAGTCTCCCAACTTCTTGTTAGCTTTTTCATCATGCCTATACTTGAAACTTCACTATAATTGGGTTAAGAACCTAATCTATTCCATATGGATTTGACAGTAATTTTAATGGGTTGTTTTGTGGATTTTTTTCCCAGTTATCTGCTTTACTGAGGGTAAGCACAGGAATGAAACACACTGGGAAGTTAATGAGTACTGAAGCCTAGGATGTGATTCAAGGAAGTCATCATGAAAATAAATACAGGGAAGTTGTGAAATGCAGCACAGAACTGTGCTATTAATTAGCAAACAGCACTTGCTTCAGCAACCAAGAAAATAATAAGCAAATGGAATGTCTCCTCCCTTTTGCCTCCCCGTATATATCTCTGCACTCGAGCAACTTGCCATCTGACATTCAAACCCTGCTACGCCTGGAATTACATAGTGCCCATACTGAACATATATTCCATGCACCGACAGGCACGAGTGACACAGGAGCCACAGCACCCGCAGGGGCAGGGAAGCCCAGAAGAGAGGGGGCAAACAGACCCCTTCTCTCGAGTAACTCTGGGACTGATCAAAAACCAAACAGCTCTGGGCATTCACCTAGGAGGCTGTTACAGCAGGATTTGGAGTACTGCCTAGGGTAGCACCTGGGACCAAGTGCATGCTTGCTGTAAATCCCAGCTGAGGCACCTACATAGAAACGTCAAGGCTGGAAAAGACCTCTAAGATCATCGAGGTCTTGAGGACTTCTGCCAGGAACTGCATGGAAGAATGTTGTCAGACCCAGGTCTTGCAAGGGCTTTGGCTAGCACCCTAACCACCAGAAAGTCTTTCCTCTTGTTGTTCTTTATCATTCAGATGTCGAAGAATGGTCTTGTGGTTTAGCCCCAGTCGGGATCAGAAAACATGGAGCCAAGCACCCCAGGCGTAGGCAGGAGCAACAAGAATTGTAATCACTTGGAGGCACACCCACCCTAAATCAAAGTACATTTGCTTCCTGGCTCCTGTTCCTGGCTTGGACCATGCACAAGTCACTTGAACTGCTGGTGCTTCTCTTTCCTCTCCTGTAATTTTAGGATAACAAAACTGGCCTCCCTCCCAAGGCTGTTGTGGGGATCCATCAATGCAGACTCCTAAATCTCCAAGTGAAATTGTGGGTTGGGAAGCTGTGTCTTAATGCATTGTATCATAAATGTTACTCACAGAGGACTCAGATATGTAACTACAAAACACAAAATAATTTAGCTTTATTGCTTCATTATGTTCCAGTGAACTATCTGCAGATTACTGTGTCAGTAGTCTTAAATAATACTCTTTTCAGAGTTAGTGATTTTCTTGGTCACGTGTCAAAATCTGGCTGAATATCTTTAAATAATTTGGGCCATTTTTGGCTTCTTATGAGTGGCTGTGGTTTTACAAAGCTGACAACCTGACTCCCAAATTTTTATTGGGTAAAATTTCAATCCCTGCTGTCTGTCATCACAAAATGTTCTTAACCAGTTGAAAATTTTGTGAAAAATCAATAATCTGCACTGTTAGCCATATCCCTTTTTCTGCTCCAGAGCTGCCCACTTGGCATTGCCAGTCAGAGGCTGGGTGGGCTGAAGGGTGAGCACGTGTTGGGTAAGGAAGGAGTAGGGCTGCAGCTTGGGTCCCCTCCCAGCAGCAGCTCTCAGGCTTTCCCGGTGCAGCCCAGACTGCTGCTGCATCACTGGTGGCACCAGCCCAGCTTTAGATGGGGCTGTGTAGCTTGTTGCTGCCTTGCTGTGCAGCCAACATATTCCTGAGGAGCTCAGTCAGGAGGAAAGTGGGAAATGTTAGTGGCGTAAAAGCCAGCCAGTTCTCTAGAAAAGGCATTTGTTTCCCTTGCCAAAAGTCAAAGTCTACTATATACAAAGGAGGCATTATAGCTTCTCATAAAAAGGTCACAATAATCTTTTGTAATGGAAAGTGGAGTACAGACTAAATATAGGATCTCTCCCAGAACTCCTATAGCGTGTAGATTAAATTCTGTTTATTGCTAATGTGTGGATTGCTGCTATGCTGTGCTGTACAAAACTCAGCAGCTGAAAGAGAAGAAACTCAATATATTTTGTGTGCAGCTATGTAACTGGAAAGAGATGTTATATGTATTTTAAAGCAGAGGAATTTCAATTCATCTCTAGAATATTCCAAGATGAGTTACTGATCTCCAGCCTCATATGGAAAATGTGTCTGCTTTTTTTGTCTTTCTTCGTCAGAAGTGTAACTTGTGCAACGTGCACAGACGTGAGCTTTCAAAATACGTCATAAAATACATATTATGAGGAGTTCCTGGACAACATCTGCCATCATGTAAAAATTCGTGAGTATAGAATTATATCACAAACCATTACTGGGTCAGAATATGTAAAGATTGGCTCTTAATGGCCCCTCAATCAAATGGCCCTGAATACGTATTCACAAAATAAAGTTTTGCAGGCTTGACAGAATTCTGACACAAAGGTGATGGAAACTGATTAATTACAATTAAGTATAATCCTGTTTAGAAAGTAGTAGTCATTTAATAATCATATGCTGACCAGGGAAATGGGAGCAGGGATTTCTCTCCAATCTATCTTTTGCTGTTATGTTCCTGAAAGCTTCTCAAATCCCAATCCTATATGGTTGCCACTACACGAACCTCATGCAAGAAAAGTACCCTCAAGTCAACTTATCCACTTAGCCAGTGGTTTAAAAAAAAATCAAGAAAATGATGGAATTTACAAACCTTATCTTGGCCCCGCTAATCTAAAAATCCTGCTTGGCCTTTCAAGTATTGTTGAAAATCTGGCAAGCATCAAAAAGAGCAAAGCAATACATATTATCTGTGCTGTTAGACATTCACTTCTAGGAAGCTCTGTCCTTTTGACATTACAGATCTTGAAATAGGGAATTACTGGCAATTTTAACATCAGAAAACTGAGCCAGCATTATGCATGGAATAGCTTTTCCTCTTTCTGGCTTTATTTCTAACCATTCTAAAGGAAAACATTCCTTATCTACCAGTACCTTTACAATTTCACTCTCAATCATTACTCCAGCAACACCCCCACTCAAAAAGTGAGCAGGTTACTATTAATAAAGTTCATTTAGAAAAAAAATCAGCCTTTGCTAACTGATTTTTTTTTTTGGTGGCAAAGAAACAATCATTAACTTTTATAGTTTCAGCTCATATTACTGCTTGCGTGAAATGGGGCAGCAGCCACTTCTACTGCAAACACAGCAAAGCATTTGCAGAAGGCACGTGTCTTTTACTGGTTTTATATAGACATTTATATTAATATATGCTTGCACATGAACTTTTGTGCCATATCAGATCTGTGAGAAAAAAACTGAACAGCAACAAAAATAACCAAACTAGATTTTCAAAGCATATATTTGGAAATTTCTACACTGGTACACAGAACACTATAGAAAAGTCATAATTAAAAAAGATATTAATATGAAGAACATGTTCTGGCCAGCCATGAAAGCTTACTGTATGTTCATCCTGCATAGCTTGGCTGGGATATCAGTGACTCTGACTTCATCTGACTTACACCAGGAAAAGAAACAAGTAATGTCACTGACAAAAGAAAGTGCATTTTTTTAGAAAAATATATGGTTGCTGGAGGCCATGACTCTGGTGGGGTGAGATTCCTCTCCTTATTTTTGCCATCTAAAAATGAATTGTCTTATCTAAACTTGTCACCTTGATTCTCCCTGGGGAAGTCAATGGGAAGAAGCAATTCATCTTATTCCACTATAATTGTCTAAGATAGGTAGATGAGCTGCCCTTTGTAGGCATCTAATTCTTTCCATTGACTGCAGAGAGCCAAGATAAATTATTTAGATCTGGTCTTTAATTTTTAGGTGATTAATGTTCAGTGAGACAAATACCACCTGACTCCCATGGGAGAAGAGGCAAATTTCTCACTGCAAGGCCAGTGGAAGGAGTGAACAGACAAGCATTTGGTTTCCTTACACCGAATCAGCAAGTCTGGAGGGAAGGAAGCAAAGGGTATGACCTAATTCAATAATGAAGGAGAAAGATTTGGATTTCCCATAACATCACTGCCTTTGAATCCCTCTCTGCTTCTGTTTCTAATGACAAAGACTGACTTTCCAAAGAAAAGGATCAGACTACCATTTTTAATAGATCTAGCAGTTGGTCTTATGGTGCCTCTTAGTCATAGGCACTATTAGATCTCTCTCCAGAAGCATTTCCTGGAACACACTGGTCTTTTGGTGAGTATAACAGCTCATTGGAGGAGAGACATACACTAATAATCAGTGGTTTTTAGCCCCCATTTGCAGAGCCTCTCTGGTCCTGCACTCTTTGAACTGCCAGTGGAGCTGACCAGGAGCACGTTGTGCACAGGTGAGTGTGCCACAGAGAGAGAGCTGAACTTTGCACAGGTAGACAAGGCAGTGGGAGAGCATTTGCTCTCTCTGACCACTCCATCCCATGTAAGGAGAAGGATTCAATGTGTCATTGTAGAAGACTGAAGAGGTTCTGGCACCCCTTGTAACTCCAGCAAACCCAAACTGAGCTACACTTGATACTTAGGCTTCCAGGTGAAGCTTATCCAGCTCCCTAAGACTTACCTGCAACATGACCAGATCACTGTCCAGAGAAAAAACTGGCATCACAGACTGCCCACAGGCCTGAAGGAGGAACACAGGCAAGACAATTGGGTTTGCAGTTAGATTAATTACCAGAACAATCACAGTGCAGAGCATGGAGCTAAGCACTGATCTAATCTGCTTGGCATGCATGCTTTATTCTACCACTCGCCATTGCACTAATACCCTCCAAAACAGGTGTCAAAAGGAGTAACTGAAAGGGGTAACTCAATTGTGATGGTTAGCTAAAGTTTTAAGTAATGCCAAGAGTTAAGGAAATATTTGTAGGTGACATTTTCTTTGACAAAATTCTTGAAAATACAACTAGCAGGAGCAGCTTAAGCTGAACTAAGAGAATGGTTTCTCTTCATGTCATCCTTGCAATTCCACTACAAAATATTGACCTCATCAATGAAACAGTTGTAGAAATTTCTCACTTTCTTTGCACTTCATGAGGAATCAGTGATGGACACAACCACTTTTTACACATTCCTATTTCACTCCTCTTTGTGAGCTGCTGTTTCCTACACTCAGGAGGATTCAGATAAGGGCAGCAGGTCTGCACCATGTCCTGAGCCTCTTTTGCCAGCCATTTTCCCAGTGCTGCTTCTGGCAGCTTTTCTGGTTTTCTATATCTCCTCTGCCTCTGTGGTATTTCTCACACTCTTACGCACAGATGCAGTTTGCTAATCCCTTTGCCTCTGGGGCCTGTCTTCATGATACAAGCCAGCAAAGCCATACCCCATGCTTGCCCTGAGCTCCAGAGAGCAGCAGAAGGATGTCAGTGTGGCTGCATTGCTTAAAACCTGGGCAAGCATCTGCATTGTGCAGTACATTGTGTGCTGCAGACACACTCAGCTAAGCTTTCCATCATACAACAGTGACTTGGTAATGCACTTTTTTTGGCTGAAGTGCTCTGCTGTTTCAGCTACGCTCAACTGCATCTTAAAATTATCCTGAGTCAAAGGAACTGTGATAATAAATAACGCTAGTGAAGGTTAGCTTACTAAATAAAAATTTACTGTACTACATTGCAAGAGTCCCTGACCTGACGGAGAAATCACTTATAAATCTCTGATGTTCAAAGCAATTAAAAAGTAAATACTGTAAAAATCTGCTGCAATCAACTGCAATTTGTACTAAATTCTCGACTGTTGTTGTTTATGCAAAAAAAAAAAAGTAAAAAGAATTGGTTTTGATATCTTAATCATCTTAATCTCTGTTTTATATCAGCTTTCTGTTTCTGGAATGTAAAGCAAAGATATTAAGTACCCCATAAATCTAAAACCATGCTACTGGGAAGGAATCCATGAAAAGCAAATGCTGTAAGAAATACAAAAGCTGGTTTCTTTGTCTAGTTAAGAAATTTCTAGTCACATCAAAATAGCTTCTCCTAAACAAAGTAGAACATGCTTGCCATTAATCAGTTGTACACTAAAGGAGTTTAGATTTTTGTCTTGGAAACATGTACACTTGTGACATGCATAGCTGCAGGTTGCCACTTTAATTGGGTTTTCTTTTGAACAAGACACTTATTCCATGGGACAGGAACAATGCATTTATTAATAAATTATTGAAATAATAAATAAAACAAAGGATAATCAAAGAAACCCTGAGAAAATTGTGTGCTCTGAGCACTCAAACTGTTTTGAACAACTGAAAAATCTTCAGTTTTTTAACATTTCAGGCCTAGGGTATTGCATTGGCTTCAGCAGTGATTGATTTTTGTACTAAAAGAGGATGCATATAAATGAAGACATACTGAAGTATTGTAGTTTATAAGCCCAAAGATAAAAAACCCAAACAAACCTCAAACTGTCCCCTGCACATAGTCTACCCTTGCAGAGAAGATCTTGAGCATCACACAGGTGTAGAACACTGCATGCTAAGTGAAAAAGGGCTCCAGAGAGGGAAAGAATTTTCAGAAAGGAACTGGGCTGCACCACACCCATCATGCACACTTGCTTGTGCCCTGTAGTCTTTGCATTACCTAAAATAAATAAAGTACTTTTTATTTTTGCTTTGTGATCTGTTGATTTTTGTTACCTTCTTCCCCTATGAATTTCCCAATGACTGTACTTATCAAATAAAAAACCCCTAGTACTTTCCAGCAGTATGCAAAAGACCTTTCTCCTGTCTGTCACCATGAATGATTCCCCTGTTCTTTACAGTTTTCTTCCAGAATATTTTTTTTATTGGCCACTGTCTATGACAGGATAATGCACTATAAGGATGTACAGTCATATTCAGTGGGGCTGTCTTTACACTTTGTTCTTACAATAAATACACAGAGCTTGTGTACACTAATCTTCTGCACGTGAGTAAGGCTGCATTCCATAAACTATGTGTTCCTAAAAATAAAGAAGCAAGGAGCTATGAATAAGGAGAGTAAAATCTCTTGTCTTCTCACTTAGGGATTGAGAAGAAAGCAGCAACCCATTTAGTACCTACAGGGGGACATAATGCTACCCAGCACACCTGAGAATGTGAATTGACTAAGGTTTGGCTGTGGCCTGGGCAAAAAGAATGAACAACAAGCAGCAAGCAGCTCTGCCCCATGGAGGCTGAGGTACTTTCCATGTGTGTACATAGCCATAGAACTTTGAAGTAAACAGAGATTTGAAGGTGCTGAGCAAAGGGATCTATGAGGTTTGTGCACACCTATAAATGTGAAGATGCTGAGTGTGGGTTTTTGAGGTGGCAATTTTCAGTATTCAAATACATGGATTACCCTTTCTCTTGAAACATAGCAGCAACTGGTGGTAGTGCTTCTGGTGTTGGTTTAATTATTCTTTTTTATAGGATTAGAATTGTTATAGGTCCTACACAAATTCCAATAAAACTGCTCTACAACACCTGAGCTGTAGGGTAAAAGTGTGTTTTTGTCATGAACAATCTGAGTACTCATTTGATATTCTCAGGACTTAGATGGTAAAGAGCTTGTTCAGTGACTGAAAATTAGGTGTTTCATCAACAGTGTTCTGCAGTTACAAACAGGTAAGTGTCCCAGGATGATCCAATAAATAAGGCCATGCTTGCAACAATTCCTTCACAGACTACATAGGGTGTTCAACACATTAGGATCAAGGTTACAGTAATTTCCTCTGGTTTTTATAGAAGAGGAAAAGGAGACAGAGGAAATATAATTAAATAAGATGATATTTCAGAATGGAAGGCTGTGGGTATTGAGTTTGGATGGACTTGTACTGTTTTTCTAGTTTGGGGTTGTTTTTTTTTAACCCATAGCCTCAGTGCAATGTAAATAACTTTGAAATTTAGACTACAGAAGACCTTATATCTTACTCTTTTAAAATATAGAACTTGTACATTTTCTGGGCAGAAACAGTACTTGCTGTTGGCAGCTCACAGTTTTGCATAATGTCTGTAATGAGCTATGAAAATTAGACAAATACCATGAACTTTGTATTGCCTTTTTTTATTTTTTTATTTTTTTTTTTGGCTAATCAAAACAGAAGATCCTGATTATGTTTCCTTATGCTCCAAAATATACAACTTAAGAGGAGGGGGTTGTTTTTTCAAGAATATTTTCCTTTTCTTATCCCTTATATAAACTCTTTCTGGATCAAAACAACAGACTTTCATCCCTGAAGTCATCTATATATGGAATCTTCAAAACACTCTCCTCACTTAAAAAAAAAATTTAAAACCTCTTCCCCTTGAGGAAAAGGTATTTATAAAATCAGGTTAAAAAGAAATGTGTGACAAATGGGATAGACTGAAGAATAGACTTCCTTGGGCTTCAAATTTTATAGAGCACCAGCACCACTGTGATTTAAATTGGTAATAAAGACAATAGTGTATGGAGCCCCCGATAAGGAGTTTGTGGAACCTTTAAAGGGAGTGAAGCAATCACAAACACTCATGCCTGACAGATAAAGGACTTCAGGAGACTTCACCTCCAGATGTTCTCTCTGCCTCCTAAATTACAAGAAGCCATCCACAGACTGTGCATAATTTTATTAAGTATGAGGAATTAATCCTGAATAGGATGCAGAGAACTATGTGAAAGAACTACACACCAAATACAAAAAACCCTATAAGATTCTAATCCTAAATTTGGCAATTCATTTTATTGTTCAAGTTTGTATTCTACAGAAAAAAGCTATATTTAAAAACATTGAGAATCTCAGACTTCAGATTTAAATATTTGTGTGAGTGTGTGGCAATTTTTTTTCAAGATCTCATAAACAATAAAAAGAATTATTTTAATTGTTTATTGTAAAAGAAAGCCGGTAAAATCCCCAACCTTTTTTGCTTTGTACAGCTTGTTTGTTTTTTACTTGGAATTTTCATAAACTTCTGAAGGGGCTTGAAGCCCCCTTGCCACATTATAGTTACAATAAAATCAAACTTCACATCTCAAACTTTCTCCAGAGGCCTTCTTCCTCTGTGTCAGGAAGGAGTGGGAAGAAGGGGAGTTAACCAGATTAATGTTTGTCGAGCTAGCAGAATGCTTGTCATCGTTGATCAGGACTCTAATTTATGTGACCATGAGAGATAGAGACTCTCACTTACTACAGGAGGAAGACATTGGCCAAAATTCAAACTTATTATTTATTTTTGAAACTACAAATACAAGTTCCACTGGGATTTCCCTGTCTTGTAAGTGTAGCCAGAAAGAACGGTATAACTAAATTAACATAGCAAGAAAGCCACACGCTGTAACCACTAAAATGGCTGAAGAAAATCCTTAAGGTGAAACAAACAAATCAATTATTCCTTAATAATTATCATTTAATATTATAGAACTTAAAAATTCCATACCATTTCCTAATATTAAGCAAAAACCCACAGGTTTTCTTTCTTTGAATTGAAGGTGAGCTAAGAAAAAGAACTTGCCTCAGAAAGCAAGCATGAAAAGATGAAACAGTATTTGATACCAGGGCTGAAGTCCTTGGTGATAATAGGCAAGGAAGGATGAACAGTGGAGTCATTAAGTATCCATGGAAAAGAAGACAGGCAAGGCTTGAGGACTGTCTTCCAGGTGGGAAGAACTGAAGTGAAAGTTGGTGACTGCATTTCACAGGAGAGCTGCAAAATGGCAGTAAGCTCAGTGAAGCACCTGGGTTAAATACCGCGAGAGAAACTGTCCAAGGAGAAGGGTATTGAAGATGTGAAGCATGTAGGGCGAGTTTCACCTCACCTCACTTTAAAAGTCTTTGAGTTAGTCATTCAGATTCCCTTTATAGTCAATAAGTACTTCCAGGGAGTGAGTCACCTGACCTAAATTAGCCGTCTATCTTGAGATGGGATGAATCACACACTCAGAGTGTCTATTGATATCTATTGACTATAAAAGGAACCAGGACTTGCCTAGATGCAGACATCTACACTGCAGATGAATCCCATCCGTAGGCATTTTACAGAGTAATGTGGTAAACACCAGGAAAATCCATTATTTGGGGCCAAGCTTCAAACACAGAATGGGCACAGGAAATCTGGTACCCTCCCCCTCACAATGTAACTGGAAATAGGATTAATAGAGACTGGGTTTTAGGATAATCCTTTATTGAGTTGAAAAGGAGAGGCCACAGCAAGGAATGCTGCTCTGCAGAAAACTGCTGCTAATGACAATAATTAGGCTGAATCAGAGGCTCTGCTTAAAAGACAGAAGTAAGATATGTGTTGGGCGGAGGAGAGAGGGAGCAAATAGCCTGTCTTCACTTTGGAATGCGGGATACTGCATCTAATCAGAGACTGATATCAAAGTGTTAAAACTTTATTAAAAGCAGAATCTAAACAAATGCCTTTCTACCCTGCTCACCCTCCCAAATTCCTTAATGAAGAGTTTAAATGAAAATAAAAGTTCAAAATAAGTTCAGTCACTCTTGAGAAGCTCTTATATCTGAACATTCTGCAATGAGAGCAATTTGTTATGTATTAACTGGAAGATTTAAGAAGTTAAATTTTAGAAAGGTGTGGCTTGTGATAGCAAAAAACTATCACATATTTCAAATTTCACTTTCTTTTAAATGCCATATGTTATAATTACACTTGGAGATTATTGAATATAATTTGGTTTTAAATCTTTGATTGTTTTCTGCTCTGTAGTCTCCCCTATGCACCATGTCATCACTTGGATGAAGTAGACACTGACTCCTGCGGGTGCAGTCTCAAATCTATTGCATATACAAACACAAAATTTCCACCATCAGTAATATTTTGCTCTGGATGCAGAAGATCAAGCAGAGGTGTTGATTATGACTGCCTTCTCTGGTGACTGCCAGTTTGAGAACCCTGGCAGAACCTCAGGTGTTATACAATATCCACTATTATATCCACTATATATATATATATATATAAAATCACTATTTCAGTAGTGAAAGTAGTTAAAAATTACAATTTTGCTTTTTGTTCTACCTTTTCTCATAGATATATGCTCTGTTGATACACAGCTTCCCTATTTTACAACTAGCCTGTTGCAGAATGCTCTGCCTGGGACCACCCTTTTATTTTGTGGAGGAGTTGTTTTCAGAGTGTGCTGGGCTTTGTGGGACTTACTGAGCTGTAGTAATTAATAAACAGAGAAACAAAGCATTTGTTGAAGGTAGTCATGATACAAGTTAAAATATGGATATCTAAGTCAAATACCGTCATTAAGCAGATGCTGTACTTATAAAATTATATTGTGTCTGCACACAATAAGGTTACATCACTGATGACAGTAACTTTTTTTTTTCCTTAATACTGTACAGGAATTTTTTGAACAGGATTGTGACTACATTAGTGATACATCAGCAATAAATGACAAGAAAATAAGCAATAGGTTAAATGAGGTATATGGTAAAATTTGCCCTTTTAAGACTACAAAACTCAGGCAGGCTAAAACATGGAAACATCTACATAAAAGTTGCTTGCATAATTCATGGCAAGGCTTAGTATTATATCCATTAGAGCCAATATAAGGAATACAAAGACAATTTTAAAACAACCAGTGAAGCATTTAAATGTGCTCTGCATTCAGACTTTGTGTGGAGATTCCAGTGAATCTTAGAGTGCATTTCTTAGTTTAACATTTGTTTTGCTAATTCCTCCATGTCTCCATGGATTGTATTTACTGTTCTGTTGCTAATGCATTTTAAAGCTTTAAAGCTTTTAACCTTTAATCTCCACTTATTCAAGTGAGGTTAAGTGATCTTTCTCCTTACCTCATGTCCAAAAACAGGTCTTCAATCAAACATTCTTCTGAAAAGACCACACTCACACTTACCTATATCCTCATAAGCTTCCTTTTAAATGTGGAATCCTTTCTTAATGGTAATTCATAAGGAACATATTAAACAGCTTGTGCAGCATTCAAGAGCAAAATAAACACTGTTTCTTCCCCATCCTATCACATTTAAAGAGGGAGACACAAAGCACATTCGACGGATACACACAGACAGGGTGCTTCAGAGAGAAATGATATTACATTTATTTGAACAAGACTGCAATATTGCTACTGTACTGCAATACATGGATTTTATTGAGATAAGAGCAGAGTGTCAGGGAAAATAACAGAAATGTTGTATCCAGGCAGATGTGTTTTTAAACAAATCAATTTCAGTATTAGTTTTGTCAGGGTAAGGGCTGAGTTACAATTAACTCAACAGAGACTTCAGGAAATAGCAATGTTTTTTAACATTCAGTCAACTTTTCCGTTGGCATTCCTCCCTGATTCAATCCCCAACACACTTATCTGTTTTGGAGATGCCTTCTTCTCTCTCTTGATGAAGAGGAAGCCCGGGAGATGAGTTCAGAGCCAATGCCCAGCCTTTAGACAAAGAAAGTTAGGAGTTAGTCTTCAGCCACTCTACACTACAGGGAGGCACACAAGCACTTGAATAATCTAGGTCTATTATATCCCCTTTTAAATCAAGTTTTGCACCTTTGTTCTTGTTGTGCACAGGTAAGAAAGGAAACTGAGTACAGCAGAAAAAAAAGGCCTGCAGAAGAGGAAGCTTGTGCGCAGGAGGCTGTACAGATCTACATACCTACAGATTCACAGAGCTACAGATCTGGGTCTCTTAGAAAAAACCCTAGTTCTTCTAGAACTGAGGTTTGCAGTGTAGCTAAACCAAATTCCCATTTGCTCTTCTGCCTCTAGGTTGAAATTCTCAACAAAGTCCCTAGTTAGCTACTCTGAGGCTTCCTAGTGGAATCTAATTATATGAGCTGACCACGAAATCTCTCTTCTAAACTTTTCCATATTCTCCAAGGTTCTATATTAAAACTGTGTGAAAAAAGAGATGACATGGAAGCACCAGCTCAGAGAAATGCTGACATGCTGTTTTATCCTATGTGCATTACTGAACACAGACAGTGTCAGTCTTAAAATGAGAGCAAATGAATGAGAAATATAAGACACCAGATAAACTGCGACTTTCAGTTATCAGAGAAAGATTCCAAGCTGATTGTTGCCAGTGGGAATTCTTCTGTTTACCTTGAAATCTTTCAGTCAGCTTTCAGATAAATCATAGAGCAAAATATCCTTTTGGTATCAAAAGCTCAGGGCTGTTACTTGCCTATTTTGTTCACATGGTAAAAAGTTAGGGGAAATTTGAAACCAAATTAGTCCAGTAACTCATGGAAAATATAAATGCAATTTACTCTCAGATGATGTAACAATATAAATATCATGCTCAATGACATGGCATACCAGCAAATACTTTCTTTATTTCAGTGTCCAACAATATTTAAAAAAAGAAACCTTTAAAGGAATCTTGAGCAAGTTTGTTCAAAGATAGTGCTCGTGTGTGGTTTTTTTTTTCATTTTGATTTTAATTATAGCAATTGCCTTAATAAAAGTTTCTGAGGTAAGGACTTACGCATTCCATTCACTCACTGCCGCGTTTAATTCCTATCACTGTTCAATCACTTGTTACTTTATTTTTAGGGGCAAATTTATAGCAAGCTGCTGGATCACATGTACCCAAGTATTTGAAGTATCTGCAGCTGCTTACATTGCAAGAGATCCAAGCTGCATTCCTGTCATGAATCATAGATTTGTGAGGGCAGAGCCACAAATATATATTAAAAAAATGCAGCTTACATGGCTTGAAATCAGATTTTAAACAACCTTCCTAAAGGATTCATAGTGCCGGAAGAGCTGGGCCACTCATTCACCCAGGTTACAATCTATTTCTTATCACAGGGCATCTTTAGGTTCTCATTATGAGCTTCTGCTGGGATGTGTACTGGAGACACACAATAGTCACTGTGTGACTGTAGGTAGAAAGGATAAATAAGAGACAATTAACAGAAAATCATTCAGGACCAGCTACCCAGGGGGTTTCCACTCGCAAAAGCTGAGCGACAATAGATTTTGCATTGTCACTGATGTAAATTCTCTTTTGCAGGATTTGCTTGTGCAAACAGGACTTGGACCCGTAGCTCACGTAATTTTGCTGTATATGAGAACGTCACCAAATTGCACTTATGAGTTACTGGTGGTGAAACAGGTGAGACAGGAAAGCTGTGAAAAATCATTCTGTGGTGAATGGATCTTTGTATCAGCAAATGTGTGTGTGAATGGACACGGACAGTGCAGGTCATTCTCAATCACATTCTCTAGTCTGAGAATGCTGGCAATTGCCAGGTTGCTCTGAAAGTATTTGGGACTAAAAACTTTCCCAGCTGCTGCTGTGACTAGATAATAAAAATGAGAGTAATTGCTGTTACTCACTAGTGATTGTTTTGTGATTCATTTTTAGCTTCCGATCATGAAGGAAAAAAGTTATCATGTGACACAGATATCAACCCAACCAATACAAACAGAGTTAAACAAACAGTTCATGAACAACATGTAGTCTGAAATTAAAGTTTTCCACCACTCCCTTTGTTTTTCTTTCGTTTACAGAACGAATAATTCTGAAGAGAAAGAGGCTAAGTTCATACATGAGTCACTAACCAGAGAGGGCTGAACTGCGTGCATAGATTGAAAAGTTCTCTGTATAATAAGATTAAAATAACAGTGTAAATATTCTCATTCAACAAGTAATAACAGTAACATTATAATATGAAAATTAGAATGGATTAGAATCCCTTTTACGCCATAAGATTTTCTGTAATTTTATGAAATAAGCCAAGAAGTGTCAAATATTGCTCATGCAAGATAGGTGAGACTGTTAGACTGTAGAAAGTTCCAATCTAAACAAAAGCTGTGTCTGCCAATTTTTATTTGAATCTCAAGATGCATATGTTTTACTCTTTAAAATGGCCACAAAAGCACTTGCCCAATTTGTTTCCTATTTATTTCCCATGTCTTATATATCTTTCTGCTTTTCCTTCCTAACCTACAATGCCAGTTTATTGATTAAAACTTAATTTTCCTTTCAGATATTTTTGTGATAGAAAACTAAAGTTGAGTCCCTTGATAATTAATAAGAAGCTGTGGTAATCTTGTTGCTTGCATTCCGAAGGAGATATATATCTATATCTATATATATCTATATATATATATATATAAAATATATATGTATATCTCATAAGGAGATATATTATATATATAATATATATATATATAATTATAAGA
This sequence comes from Passer montanus, assembly GCF_014805655.1. Classification (NCBI taxonomy): domain Eukaryota; kingdom Metazoa; phylum Chordata; class Aves; order Passeriformes; family Passeridae; genus Passer; species Passer montanus. The sequence continues at coordinate 4,790,957 of NW_024367708.1, read as the reverse complement.
CATATATATATATCTCATAAGGAGATATATATATAATATATATATAATTATAAGACATATATGTAATTTCTTGAAGCAGGGACAACATACAAAACCTTGTCTGAGATTATAAGAAGACAGTGAAGAATAGTACAGAGGATTTTCATGAAGCAGTATCTTGGGAACATGAGGGTAATGCTTTATTTCAGTATGCAAAAGCATCTGGTAAGCTTGCCATTGTTTAGTCCTAAAAATACACCACTTTTGACATGTATACATATAAAGAAATGAATATGTGCCAGTGCTTTTCAAGTATCATGCATTTGAACAAATAGCTGCTAGATAGGCACAGCAGTAGTAAGCCTGATATTAGGAGCACAGTACTCAATCACTAAGAGAGCACCTGAGAATTAGAGTGGACTGGGAAGGAGCCTATTATTTTTTCCTTTAAAGTTTTTCTTGTCAATGCCTTTTCTACCCTACAGAAGGATGGATAGTTATGAGTTCAAATTATGAGTTCAAATACCATTTCTGAGTCCTTCATGCAACTTGCCATTTGAGTTTAATTTCACTCTAAATCAGCTATTTATGTGATCTCTTAATGTTGGGTTTGGAGATAAGAACAAAACATAGGATGACTTTTGTTTTTTCATTTCTAATTATTATTACAATGTTTTATACTAGGTTTTAAGGGCACACACATCTGCTCAATGTCCGTAAAGTGCTATCAAATAATAATGACACATTACTTGTAGGTATTGCAAAAGTGCTACCTGTAAAAGGTTTTCTGGGAGCAGCAATTTATTACTGTCCAATCCATGTTTGACCAGCAGTCCTTTTCAGACAATTTGCCACATGTGGTATGTGTGTATGTATGTTTATGTGGACACACAAAACATCTCAGGGCTCTGCTGTGATTCTCTGTCAAAACCAAGGGCAAGCTGAGTGGCAGCCAGTTCTGTAGCTGGAGTGCTCCTGAGCTAAAATAATCAGAAGAGGTTTAGACTGGATATCGGGAAAAAGTTTCCTCAGAGGGTGTTTGGACACTGCAAGTGGCTCCCAAGGTAAGTGGTCACAGCCCCAAGCCTGACAAGAGCTCAAGAAGCGTTTGGACAACATTCTCAGGCACATGATGTGATTCCTAGGATAGGTCCCTTCCAAACCAGCATATTCTGTGATTCTGCAAAATTCCCTTTCTTGTACAGCAGTTCTTGTCATGGAGATAGGCTCTGTCTCTGTCTGCTGTTAAAGAACAATATATATTACTATACAGATTTTCCCAAGATCATTTTTTTGGATTGATGACAATGTTTAAAGAAACACATTATATAATTTCCTTCAAATTCCTTATAAAAGTTTGTTCAAATATTTGTTAAAGAATTGCAGGGCAAGCATTTTCACAGCTAATTTGAAATCTTTTTGATTTCTCTTCTCTTCAAAAATGTTGCAGTTAATCAGACAGCAGAAGCAACACCATATATTTAATCTCAATAAAATCAGAGAACAATTTTGTAGAGAACAAAGAGTACAAATGCAGCTATTCTAATTTAGACTGCACTGTTACTAGAACAAGAAACTCTTTTCCAAGAAGGCTAACATACCTATGATATTTTTTCCCGTAGTCTGCTTCAGACTTCTGGTTGCTACAATACAGGTTATTTTTGTCAGAAAATAGTAAAAAAATCAGAGCATGCCCTGATCTGATTCTTCAGCAAAAATATTAAACTAGTTTCTTATTATTCCTATTTTAAAGTGTTTGCAAACAGTGATAGTAGAAGAATAAATTAAATCACTTCTTATGTGAAGTCACAGAAGATTATTTTGTTGGATATGACATTTAGCGAGACTTAAGAATGACTCATTTGCATATCCTAGTTTTAGTCTTTGTATTTAAAGTAAATGATCAATCAGCATAGAAGAGACTAAAAATCAATAAAGCAAATACATTTTCCTTGTAATTTGTCCAAAGGTTGTGATTTAGTTACAGTGCAACTTAAGTTGTTGGTTCAGTTACATGTACGACAGCATAACAGCTTTTTATTGATCGCAAACTATGTGGCTTACAAAACAAAGACAAGAGGATTTAAAAATGCCAAGTCCAAAAAACAATTTTGTCCTAATTACAATTTTATCCTAATTTTGCCCTAATTATACCCAGTTTCCAAAACTGTGTCTTGATCTGAAGCCTGTGGGAGTCAACAACTCTCTTCCCATTGACTGCAGTGGGTATTAAAATGGGGTTTTGAAATTTTGCACAATTAAAAAATAGTAATAAAACCTACATATGAGAAACATTAATTTGTCAGCATTCTTTTGCCATTACCATATGAGGATATGATGCTTGTGTTGATGACAATGACATTTTCCCATACAGAATGCAAGCAGAAGAACTATGTAAAGAAGGAATAACTCACTGTGAAGAGGAAAAATTCAGATCTTCCTCAATTTGTAAAGCAAACTTGCTTCTTCAGTGTTTTAAAAAGTCCTCTTTTCATGGAGGACACTCTTGTCCATTCCCTCAGTGAAGGGCTTTGAAGACCAAACCAACTGAGGTGACGTGGTTGTTGTGTAGATTTCTGTGTGTGTATGCACAAGTCTATATGCATCAAGTGTAAAATGCCTCTTCCTAAAATCAGTTGCAATTTCTGGCTTGGGAAGGCTGGCTAAGGGCAAAGAGAGAGGGAGAGAGATTTTGTTACCATAGGCATAAAATAATTCTGGCAACGGCACTTGCAACTGCAGAGCAGAACAGAGTAATGATAGTTTACATTTTTTAAATTTCCAGGAGGACATATTTAACATCCTATGGGCTTATCACTTAAAAATATATGCCATCCATTCCCTAAATAAAATTTCTACTTTTAATAACTTCTGCTTTGACCTTGCAAAACAGACAATGCCATGATTACTTATCCTCAAAGTCTTCATAAAATCTCCTCTAAAATGTTCCCTACTCCTAAATAGGATTAGGATTTTTTAAAAAATCCAAAGTGAAGCAGTAAGTGACTGTCATCCTTTAAAATCAGCAAGGTTTGGACATGAATTTCCATGTGACCCCTTGTTAGTGTCCATCTCTACCAAAGAGACTACTGAATTTGCCTTCACACAGCTGGAAGTGCCCCAGAAGGTCCAAAGAAAATCAAACTGAGAAAATGAAGAGAAGTATGTATTCCTGAGAAATTGCAGTTTTTACTCTGCAATTCCTTAATACAGAACAGGTTTCATGTAATTAGCCCATCAATCAAAAGACAGTGAGATTCTGGAAATTATTGTAATTTCAAGTCACTCACTGTCTGCTTAAGACCAAAAGAGAAAATGTTTTTCCAGTAACTGGTGAGACAATTTGCCCAAGGAATTCAGGCACAAATCCTCACTTCAGAATACTTTTATACCAAATTAAATAATTGTGACAAAGGAAGCTGAAACCAAGGAATTCAGTAGAATATGTACATGGATGGCCTGAATCCAGCCTCTGCTGTCTGTCAGGACAGAGCCTCTTTCACACTCACTCTCAGAACAGCCCCATTTTTTGTGTGAAGAAGAAAAGCATTCCCTGCCTATACATTTTGCTGCACTCTGACCATGTTTGCAGGATCAGACCCATGACAGCCTTGAGATTCCTGTTTTGGCTTGAACTTAAAAAAACTTCAGCTCCTGTTGGGATTTAGACTTTAAAAAAGTTTTTCAAGTCAACTCTAGTATCTATTTGTAGGAGTACTTATTATTACCTATTAATTTTCATTTGCACATAGTTCTTTCAGTGTTAATTCTTGTGATTTAGGAATTGCTTAGTTCATCAGAGAGACCTGATCACTAACATGAGGTGGGGAAAAGAGAACAGGGTATGTGTGCCGAGATAAGTGAAGTAGCTAAACGTGGAGCTCCTTATAGGCAATCTCTTGCTTTGGCCTTTGCACACTCTGTGACGTTTCAGCAAAATCAGAGATCATGGTACATTCTCAAAGTATCTTAAAATGGGCTAGCCAAGTGTCAAAACAAAAAACAGAGCAACACAGCCATGAACCATGCAGACTGGTGGGGAAGTGTTCAGATTTTGAATAAAAAGAATGCCAATGCTGTAAAAAGTGCAGTCTGGGCTGTAGGATACTGTGTCTTTTTAATTTGCTTTTGTTGTGGGGTTTTTGGTTTTTTTCCTGCTTCTTCTTCTATATTCCTGTATTTGCAATCTGTAAAGAAACCTGTGATGCATCTTGGATCACAGTTGTTTACTGTACCGCAATGCAGCAATGAATTTTCAAGAATGCATGGCAGATTTCAAAATTACATATACCACAGATTCTGCAAGGAAAAGGGTTGACATTCCTGGGAGACCAAGTGCCAAATCAATCAAAGACGCTGTGGATGTGGAGGTTGAGCTACTGATGGTGTTTCTTCCCAGAAGATGGTATGAAAGAGACATTTAGCACCTTTGCTGCAAACTTTGCTACTCTTTTGCCTGGAGCAGGGAAAAACTTGGAAAGCATGTGCCCCATGTATTTAAACTGTACAATAAGGAGCTTCTAAAAAGACTGAAAACAAAAGGCAGATTTTAGGAAAATCTAATAACAAATAAAGATGAAATGAAAGAATATGACTTGCATGACCTTGGCAGAGGTATGAGAAAATGGTTATCTACTGGGGAGTGAAAATGTAAGAAGATAAAAGACTTTGAAAATATATCTAAAATACTTTGAAAATACGTCTTTGGTTTATTTGGCTGCTTGATATCATAGTTCTTTGTCACATTAGTTTTTTTAGTACAAATAAATTTTGTGAAGAGAGCTGTTGCATTAAAGGGCTTTGATCATGAACTGACCTGCTAGAACAGTACAAATATTCTCTCGTTCACATTGCCCTGAACTGAATAAATAGCATCCATTTCTTTTCCTGTGGAAAAAAAATCACTATTATTCCTCTGTCCAACAGTTTCTCACTTTCCTGTATTGCAGGCCAGTTGCAGTTATTCTCACAGGGTTGTGTTGCCAGGAGGTTTCTTTTTATAGCCAATGCATTATTCCAAAACATTCCCCTTTATTTTTCTTTTTGCTAGAACTTTGTCTACAAATAACTCTGGCCCACAGTCCTAGATTTTTCTCATTCAGGTTTCAAGCACGTAACTGATATAGGAGGTTAACAGCTTCCTGAATAAGCAAGAGGCACCTCTAAAAGTTAGATTCAGTTTGACTCACCACAACATTTGCTATTCTCATTTCATTCAGTATTGAGAAACGCTGAAGTGACTGCTAGAGTTACCTCAGTTAGGCAGGATAATTTCAGGTCCTGAAGTCTTTAAATTTGTGCTAAACACCTATTTTTAACATACTATCTTTCATGCAGATACAAAATTTACTCATGAAACTGTCAGACATTGGGCAGACTCGACATCCATAATGATATTTATCCCCCTTAAATCCTAGCACACAGAAATTATGGCATAAGGTATAGGACTGATAGGAAAGTGTCTACAGGTAGCCTGTCTACAAGAACATTCACCAGGTGAAAAGTATATGAAATGTGTATAAATGGTATGTGCAGTCCTCTAATCACCAAATCACAGTGGGATATAAACTAGTGGGCTACAAAATAAAGCAAAGTTTGGGCAACCAACTTCAATTTGTAATATTTTATATACAGCATAATTTGGAATAAGATACACCAAGATTTTTGGTTTTCTTCAGATAAATTTGGGTTGCAAAGATTTGCTTCCCCTTCCCTGTATAAGTGCATTTCCCTTTGCTTTGGGGGACCATTTCCTGAAAAAACTGACAACTGCTATTCAGCTGATAGCAGAACTCTTTGTTACTGTGTAAATGAGCTCACTATATACAGTTGCTGACATTGCTGAGATTGCTGCAAACATTCTTCACCAAAGTGTTTTTTATGTACAAAACTGATGGGAACATTTTCTGAACCTTCAGTACTTGCCTTGTCCCTTCCTTTGTACTTATTTTTTTGTTCTTACTCAGTCCCATCATCTTCTGGCATTGTTCTTGACTTATTGTAATGGACTGATTCCTAAGACGTGTTGTCAGTGGATTGTTTGCTGGCATATCTGACAATATTATGATCTACTTCAAACTCTTCTAAATTTTGATGGTTTTATACTGTGGATATTTAATAAACAGACTGGTTATTTAGAACAAGAATGTCAGCAAGATGTGTGGGATAGTACAAGGCCTACTCTATATCCCATATTCTTCAAATGCAATTGTTTCTTTTCAAAGCATCACAGCTGTTCAGCAATCAAGGACTATCTGTATCCCATATGCTAAAGCCAGATGTCAATATCACTGTGTGCAAATTTGCAGTTCACTGTTCCGAACAGTCAAACCATATTTCAGGGGAGGACATTGTCCAGGGAACTGAAGCGGGAGAGTTTCCAGCACAGATCCCTGCCAAAATAGTAATAAATCCTTTCTTTAGGGATTGGACAAAAGTTTTGCATTATGTGGAAAACTAACTCTTCTTTCTTTACCAATAAAGCAAACAACAAACTAATGTTTAAAAAAACACTCACCTCTCTCCACTGTGGTGTAAGCAGCTAGGATAAAAACATTGATTTTTTTGTGAAATGAATCCCACCCTCAGTGCATAGTCACAAGTGATTATGAAAGCATGGATTTACTACCATCCACCCATGCAGCACATGCTGTATCTTCCCACTCATTCCACCCCCTTTCATGAGGTATGTTCATCATATGTGCCTCCCCCTGTGATCCCTTTAAACTCTTTTTGCTCAGCCAGCACTGCTGAGGGAGGTGGAAACCTACCACCACTCCGGTCACCCCAGCAGCACTTCAGAAGCATTGCTTCCTTGCTCACTTACTTTCCCATCTACTAACAGTCCTAGTAGACTTCCACTTTTCTTCCTGCTCCCTAGTTGAATGCTATCACTACAGACCACTTATTTGGGTAGATTCAGGGAGGTCCCTGACAGATCCTTTGTCCTTTGGAGCACAACATCTGTGTTGGAGGGGTAGGAGGTTGGAGCAGAGTCCTCCTATAAAAAAAAAATTGTGACTTCAATGCAGATCCTCATAGAGATCAATTCCTGTAATGCCATGAAACAATTTCTTTTTGGGGTAAACCAAATGTTGGCAATAAGGCATAGAAATTTCAGGCAAAACTAATGAGAAATGAAAACAGAAGTGATGTGGTATTCAGCCTTCAGAAAGGCAGCTCATAGGCAAAATGAAGGGGAAAAAACTGAATACATGCTGAATAAAAGGAAATATATGATTGGATTTCCTTTTTACTGAGCAAAACCCTAGGGTCCCATCACATACTGAATTCTCTACAATTGATTATAATATAAATCTCACCCATTCTCCATACACAGTGCACCTATTCATCGTCAATGAACAACTATCCTTACACCATTAATTTTTGTACATTTGCATCTGGGACTAATGCTGGCATGGAAGCCTCAAGACCCCCCAAGCTGCAGTAGAAAATTGTACATGAATCATGAGCATTAGAAGTTGCATGAACACAGATGAATGACCTCACATCTCAAATGGTTTGATCCGGGATGGTCTTTTTAAGTAAGGAAGTCTGCAAGATTTTTTTGCCTGCATGTAAACCAGTAGGTTACATGGAAATGAACTGCACATAAGAATAATTCGTAGAGAATTTTTGCTCTGTGTATGCAAGTAACAGTTTGAGAGGCACAAAGTTTTCACCAAAGTTGAAATGAGTCTCTTCTGTTTTGGATATGAATATAGCTGTCGCCGCCCTGTCCCCCGTCCCCCATACCATGCAAAGGACAGATGTAATTTACATTTTTCCTATCCTGGATGATACCAGATGGTTAACAGAGTGCTTCAGGAGCTGAATTCAGAGGAAAAGAGATGGATCCTATTTCCAAGAACTGTGTAAAGTAAGAATTTCTGTTTGAAGGTTTTTACAGCACTTTGTTCCCAACTGTTTATTGTATCCTGACTAAAGCAATTTTGGCATACAATCCCAGTAGGATATCTGTGTCCTCATATATGTTAAAACAGCTTCAAACCTTTGCCATCTGACTGAAAATGTTAACTTCTTAGGCGTTATCTAAAGCTTTGCTAGCCAAAGAATAAAAGAGAGCACATATTTGGCAGCACCCAGAAGAGTGACATCAAAATAGTCCCCAAAAGTAATTCAATCTCCTCTTACTTCACAGTAAGGCACATTTGAATCATTAAGGGATTGTATCTAAAGAAAAATTGTTCTAAAGCAGCAGAGTAGCTTGACAGACCAGGTCCAAATTTCAAGAATGTGTTTGTATATTACCAGAAAATCCTATCCACAACTTGAAGCATGTAAGTAACTTAACATTTTGAGTCCCCATGAATGATAACTCTGAGCCTCATAGGAGGTGAAACCCACTCTTGATTTTGCAGGGAACTATTCCTGAGGGATTTGGAGATGTCTGCTTGACTTCTGAATTTATTAATGCAATCAGTAGATAAAAGGAGATGCTTGCACTGCATGAATTAGCTCTCCTTCTGACAAGAAAATGGTTGGGATCCAACCAGCAGAAGACAGTATTGACCTGTCCCTTCTCCAGAATTTAGGCAGGTAACCCAGGATTTGGGGAGAGGCACTGCTAATTACTGAGATTATCACATTTGAGATTAGGCACTCACAAAAGCAGAGCTTGCTTTTCTAAATACAGTCTGCCCTCTGCATATCAGTTTCATGGTTTAAACACTCATGAAGGATGCCGGAATTTTAGATGCCTGAGCCTTTTTAGCTTGAGCTGTGTCCTAAACTCCATGCTGCAGAGCAGCTACTCACTCTACTTTCTTCCTGTTAAGGCTTTGTTTATTTAAGCAAGATTCAGATTTAAGACAGATCATTCTCTTACTGCAGGGAGGAGAACAACAAATAATTCAGGAACCTCTTGGGTAGGAGAGGGGAGAGACCTGGTTCAGGTCCTGATCCCAGTCTCTACTTTTTTCTAAATCTCCCGCATGCAAACTGCATAAACATATCTGGGAGGGGAACCAGGCATCTCCTGCTCCCTGCAGGGAGCACTAACTGTGAGGCCTCAGAAACCTGGGCTAGTTATTGCCCAGCATGTGGGAAACTGAATCATCCTCTCAAGATACCTAACTATTTTATGTGTCTGATTAGGCTGCCTGAACACCTGATTTAGGTGTTTTGACTAACTCCCTGAGCACTGGGCATAAACTTTGCATGCCTTGGGCATGCACTGCAAAGATAAAGTTCAAAACAGGCATTATCAAACTAGCTCTAAACCACTTTTCAAAGGTCTTGCAGAAGTCCTAAGTCCACTGAATGCGCATGAAAAACAAAATTACCCAGTGACAGAGTCTATAAAAACAATCTCTATTTTTACATATTTGTTTTGCCTCAGTTGTTCTTGCATTTGTTTGAGTGGTGGAAAACTGTGCACTAGTGCAGACAATTCCTAACTGGGTATGCTCTATCCAATTATAGATATTCAGGTTGGCCAGGCAGCTAGCAAGAGAATCATCATCATGGCCATGAAGGTGCACAAAAGGCGGTGCAACGTTGATGATCTGTATGGCAGCATGCCTGGCAGGATGTGACAATTCTCTGCCACAAAGGCTGCCCTCAGATTCTTATCCTAAGAAGAAAACAAGAGAAATCAGACCACTCACAGGGGCACAATGTCAAAGAGGACAAAGAGCAAGCCTAAAGAGAATAGCAGAGTATAGTATAGCACGGCAAAGAATACAGTATTCATCGTCTCTCTTGCCTCCCAGTAATTTTGCTGCCTTGCCCTCTGTACTTTTTATTCTTTAGTTATTAAAGGAATTAAAAAGTCAATAATGCACATTAAAAACTGCAGCCTTAATCTGAAGAAATGGAAATAACTGTTGAGGCTGCATAAACTTTCTCAGAGAAAGCACACAAAACCATTTACAAACCTGCAATTCATCAAAAACCTGCAAATTATTTCTTATATATCTTTATTCTATGCATCTTCAAGGCTTGTGTTAGTTTTATGCAGAAGATCAAATTAATTCCACATGTAATTCAATGCAGCAAGTGAAGCTGTATCGTAGCTTCACATGGCCATATAGACTATCTAGACTATTATTTAAAAAAAACCAAATTACTGGAGTCTAAAAGTATTTGTAATAAAACAAATAAGCGTTTCATCATGTTCTTTCCTGTGGCACATGGAAGTTGTGGCTGTTAGTCTTTTACTATTATATTTTAAATCCATGACAGAGTATTGGAATCAGTTTTTGGCCCTGTGGTTTGAGGGGGTGTTTGGAGTAGATGTTTTGTGAATCCTTCAGGACAATCCTATCTTTTGCATGCAATTGGCAACTATGGGTCTTGATAATCTAGGTGGTCCCTTCTGTCCTGTGATCTTATCCTTTGGCTTTTCAAAGTCTTCACCATATACTTCACAGAATATGTCTTTCACACTCTTGGACTGGATTGCTACTCTCAAATTGCTGATGGAGAAAATTTAACTATTTGTTACAGAAAAAAATGTTTGAAGGGTCAAGGACTTGGACAGTATTCACTTCCAACAGTGGGATATTAATCAGAAAAATACATCTCACCATAGGTTAAAGAAACATCTTTCTCAGTTGTGTGACTTTAGCGGTATTTTGTTTCTACTGAAACAAAGGTATTTTTCCATGAAAGGCAAGTAGTTACTACTGTGTCTGGCCTCTACTTGAAACTCTATCAGGTCATCCTGATTCATTTCTGTCAACTAGTAAACCCTTTGGCTAGAGACTTATTTTCCCCACAGGTGTAAAAAATGCAAAACTGTAATTTATAAAACAGAAGATGACAGAATCCCATTTGTACAATACATCTAGGTGCCAAAAGGTAATCTTATTACAAATAACACAACCTTCTCACAGCACTTGCTATATTATTTTCCGGGTGGTCTACAAAGTTGATTCAGAGAATAATGCCACAACAGCAACTTGTAGTTCCTAAGGCCAAATAGCCAGATGTGTCAATAAACAGTGCAAACTGGAAACAGATGTAAGTCCTTGTTGAATAACAAATATAATGAAAATACTTCCTTAGCTCTCTCATGCTTTCACACACACAAAAATTTATGTCTTCCATATTTTTTTAATTGAATTATTTGCTGCTTCATTTTTATGTCACCAAGATCTCTTTCAAAATCTTAGTCACCCCACAATGAACTAATAAAGATTAGTATATCTACAGCAATTGCCTAATATCTGGTCAAATTGCTTCTACCTAATCATTTTATCATGGAAATTCCTTATCATTGAGATAAGATGAAAACTGTTAAAGGCATATGTGAAGGCCAAGTCTGGGCACTCTCGTGCACCTGCATAGTTTCTGCCTGTGTATGAGAGTAGACAGTCTATGGGATTGATAATACATCTCAGACCACTGGCAAAATCCCTGACATGACTAAATAGACTTCAGTATTGAGTGAAAGTCAAAACAATGTTTCAGGAGTATTTCACACCATCAGGATCTCTGTGAGACCTTGTATAAAGCCACATGTTCAAACTTGATCTGTACCTTCAGTCCTTGTCTGCAAGTGATGACAGCTCAGTTATGTGAAAAGCTACTTTAAAACGGAATACCAGTTTAAAAACAGAAAAGAAATATTTTGTGAGCTAAGAATCCTGGTATTATTTGCTTATATTGTCATGTTCAGTACCAATCAAAAAATGCCACCCCTAATTCTTAAGAACAGAGAGTCACATTTTTCTTAACTAAAGAAGTTTTAAGATTTTTGATCACTATTGTATCCCAGAAAAAAAAGACAACTTCTTTCACTATGCAGAAAATACTGGGTATTATGCCTTTTGAGACTAACTGGAACTATCGCCTTATGAAATTAAACAGGGAGCTGGGAGAAAAAAGTTATCTGTCGTGTTCCCAGATGCCAGCATGCACATTGATCTGCATCAAATCTTTACTGGAGAAGTCATGTCTGTGTTTGAAAAGGGCAAAGAGCATGGAGGAAGAACTTGAAGATGTGACTCATTCCCACAAACGGAACCAGGGACAACATTTCACATGCAAAACCCCTGAAAAGTGTTCAAGCATTCATTACTTCTAAAAAATGAGGACAGGAGAACAACCAACATTTCAGAAAAAAAATGATTACAGATTTATTATCCTACTGTTTTTCAAGGTGCTTTCATCCTTCAGGCTCTGGCTGGGGTCTGTCAGCAGACACACTCAGTGGCAGTGCTAGTTTTAGAAATTCCCATCCCACCCAGCTTCAGCTATTAATGCTTCTTCCTGCTCGAGCTCCTGCTCCTGCTCCTGCTCCTCCTCTTCCTGCTCTTCCTCCATGTCCTTCTCCTTCTTCCCCGTGCTGGAGTACCAGGTGGTCTGCACTTTACCAGCACAACTGTTTGACAGATGGGGCTTTGAACCCCGTTTAATGAGAGCTTTTCCTTAGCCCAGACCATTTCAGAAGCTCGGTGCACGCTGTAGCTCCAGGAGCAGTCAGTCAGCACAAATTACACGGCCTCTGCTGTGGGATGAGAGCTGGACAGGAGGGCAGGGAGCAGAAGAGAAGCTGTGGTATTGCCCCATAGCTACTGTGTCCTGAAACTGCAGCTTTAGTAACTTTTTTTTTTCCTTGGGATTTTATCAACAATATAGTCAGAAGAACAAAACAAATTGTGTGAAGGGTATACTAATATTTATACATACACAAGTTTATTACTTTGCAGTAGGAATGTGACTTACAAGCAATAGCTGTACATCACCTTCCATGAGTCTCCTTGAATGCTGGTAACATGATCGAGAAAAAGAAGGTGGACAGATGTAGGTAACTGGAAACAAAGCTGCACTCTGATCTTTGTATTAAATTTATAGTCATTAAATAACCAAAAGTACGTCAAAGTTAAAATACACCCCTTACCCTAGTTTCAAAATCCTTAAAGTCAAAATCAAGTACAACAGAGGGCTAGATTTAATCTAGCAACACTAATTGTCATACAGCCATAGGAAAGATTAAATAAAAAAGGTTAGTCACGTTTTCTGGATGACTTCAATTCGGAAAGCAGTGACACAAAAAAGAACACAGATGTCTATGTTCAGAACCACCTAACATGATTCCCAATGCACATTATTGCAAAAGCAAACTAAGACATTTTTCACTGATACAAGTAGATTTTTTTATTTTACACTAGGATTGGCCAGTGGTGTTATTGGTGTTTGTGACATTGAAAAGTCATGTTTCATGTATCTAGTTCTGCTGCCCTAACTGAAGTGGATGTTGTAAACCCAGTGAGGACACATACAACAGGGATCTGTGATTTAGAAAATATGGCTTGTGAAATCAGATGAAAGTCATGCCCACAATCTCATAGCACTGCTCAGTCTTTGCTGCACAGGCTTTGAGGCTGCTCTATCAAGCAGCAATATCCATCTGCCTGTCAAAGGCTTCCATTAGGTCACTAATTAAAAAGCCAGATCTCATTATGAGCTATTGTAGAAGCAGCTGATTTTAAAATTTAAGTTCCTTGCAGCAGCAATCAAGGATTGCTTAAGCCTTGTGGTGGGTAGCTCCCAGCTCCTCTCCCACTCTCCAAGATCATGTCTCAGGAGTGACTGAAGGCTTCAGTTCTCTTCCAGCAGGGAAGAGACAGCAACTTCAGTCTCCCACAAACTAGGTACATGTCATATTTGGGCGATGCTTTGTGAGAAACCTCTGCATCTCATTAAACCTGTTAATTTGGCCAAGGGGCCCTGCTACTGCTCACACTGGAGCATTGACATGCCACTTGCCAGGGGACCACTGTGATGCTGAATCTGAGCAAATCCTAAAAATATCTCAGAGGGTGCAATACATCTCTGTTTCAGAGGTTTTTAATGCGGATTAAGATATCAAAAGTTGCCAGACTCAAATACAGGACAATATAGTGCCTTGCAGAAGCAGGTAGGTAATAGCAGTTACAAGAAAGAGAAATTAAGATAAGGTAGATTTTGAAGCTGAAAGAAACCATGGCTGTGTGACCCTCTTAAATTCATAGGCTCCAAAGCACAGTGACAATTTTTTATAACATTTCTAAAGTGGAGATATCCTTTGGAAATATTTCCAACCTTACTTTGTACTTGGGGATCTGGACAGCTTGTCATGTGTCAAGTCTGTTGCTAACAAGGGTTAATTAGCCTTGTGAAAAACTTCATCTTATTTTATGCTTAAGCTGTGTTGACTTAACTTAGAGCTATTAGTTCATGTAACAGCTTTGATAGATTACAGAATCATTGCAACACTGACTGGAGCAATGCCTAAATACCTTTGAAAAACAGGCTTAAGCTGTGTGCCCAAGGAAGCCTGCTGAAAGAGTAATCTTGACTTCTCAACTCTTGGACTGGCACTGAAATAATGCGTGCATTTTTTCACAGAGCACTTAACTACCAATTGGTATGTAACAAAAAGTACTCAAAATAATATAGAATAATAAAAAAATGTAGTATTTATATGTACAAACAAGAACTAAAATTGGTTTTTATCAACTCTCAGTAATCTAAAAGCCCTTTGAACTCAGACTTTTCCTTCACTTGTGATAAATGATGAAGAGGAAGTCTTTTCCAAGAGAAGATGGCTTACAGAGAACTCTTAGAAACTCGCAATATTCAATACAGCTGGCACTGAATTAAAAAGCCATTTTTATAATTTATTTTAGATCTTCCCTGTTCCAATAGTCACAAAGGACATCACACTAGTCAGTTATTCTCACAGTGTCCTTTAGCACATTAAATTATTATTTCCATCAGGCTATTCTGATTAGCAAGTTCATATTTTTAATGCTAGCTATCAAAAGGCTAATTTCATAGGATACATTAATTTCCACTGAATTCCATTTTACTTTAGTTACAAATGTCTAGCATTTGAGATAGCTTAGAAATACATTGCAATGTAGAGGCATCAGATAGCATGGATATGAATGAACTTGTGACATTTCTGTTTAAGTCAATCATTGTCATCTCCTAATAAAAGATAAGAAACATAAGGCAATATAAGTAAAAGGTTAATTTCATACTTCTGTAGATACAGAAGAAGGAATATGAAGTAAGTTCCTGTTTGTCACCACTGACTACAAAGTGGTGACTGGCTTGGATATTGCAGTAACCTTCATTGTCTAAAGGGCAAAGGTGAAGCAAAGTCTGTAGGTAGAGGTAAAATCTGTTTGAACAACCATTAGTGTCAGTAAAAGTAGCAAAAACTTTTGGGCTTTTCAGTCTTCTGATTCAGAAAAGGGTTTGTAGGTTTGAAACCTTGTCTTCCTTTCCAAGTTATAACAATTGCCCTAATAAAATTTCAACCTCTACCAGCAAGTTTGTCCTTAGCTCAGGTGGAAACCTCTAACTCAAAAATGTCTCTCTTTGGCCAAATCCACCTTGACACTGATGAATGTGTCAGACAAAATCAATCTTTCTTCAGTATCCAGATGAGCAATAATTACTGTTTCAGTTGCAAATTAGAATTCTGGATTAAATACAGTCCACTGGAAACAGTCTTTTTCAAAGTTCTTGTTTACACTTCTCTTACAGTCCTGTACCTTGCTCACCTAGTTTAACTACCTAATAAATATCTTACTCCCATAAAAGTTAGATATTCAGCACTGACATAGCACTTTATGGATAGGGAAGCATTATCAAAACAAAGCAAAACAGAAAAAAAAAAAAAGAAGAAAAGGAATAAAAAGGAGAAAATAAAAAGACAACTGTGCTGGGAAGGCAGATTGACTCATGGCTTCTGAAGGTATTGATTTCAGAGTGAAATTATTCAATCCAGAGAGGCATGGCATTTCTCAGTGTGTACTCTGGGCAAGCTATCAAAATGCAACCTTAGGCATATAGGAAATTATTCCTAAATCAGTGAGTATAATAATATCTCTGGGCATACTTTTCATCTATGTTTTTTACTCTTAGTACATAATGTTCTCAAATTTGTATCTTCCCTTACTTGAACTTGGAAGTTGTTAACTTCTGTGTTTTTATCAAATATCAGGCCTTTCACTTTATCTAGGATTATGGAACTTTTAGTGAAATAGTTTTACTCTGAAAAACTTGAAACACTGTCAGTCATTGCTATGGCCCTGATTAATTAATGGACTTCTTACTGCAAGATGTACATTCCTCACTGGTATCTCCTGCTGTGCTTTCACTAGCCATGTAAAGAGAAAATCTTGCAGGGGACATGGTAGTTGCTATCTCTGATGGGAAGAAAAATAGAGATAAATAACAAAGCATGGTCTTCCTGTTTTTAATTTTTCACACTTTCCAGAATGAAAGAATGTGACATTTTTTAATTTAAGATCTAAGCAAAGAAGCCATTAATCTCTGTGATATCACCTCACTCTCCTGTAAAAACAGGGCCAGATGAGCTATTTCTGCAAAGCAAGCATTGTGTGATACTGACACAGAGGCTGACAGCAGGATCCTCAGCCAAGTGATGCAGATTGATTGCATCTGCTCTGCTCAGGTGGAGCCTCTTTCAGGAAAAGCTCGACACTTCTGATCTGATGTAGCATAAAGCATCTTATGGTACTGTTGTAGCTTTTAAACACAGATAGCATTTTATATCTATCCATCTACCCATCTGTAGTCGATATTATAATACCATTTGAGATCTCAGAATAATAGTTTAGCAGCAATTGAAAATGTATGCAACATGTACTGTGAGGGAACAGAGATCCAGGAATGAACTGGGGACCTAAGTTCTTCGATAGTGTAAATGTAGCCAGAGAGATATCAAACATGGTTGATGCAGGTTTGACAAATAAGAGTATATACCTTACACAGAAAACATCTCCTTTTTCTACCTGTCACGTTGAAAATACTTCACCTAAAATGACAGTGATGTGCAGTATAGGACTCCAAACCTAGATTTAAAATACTGCTTCAATCTCATTCTTCATCTGAGCCAAAGTGAGTTTTTGCAATGGACAATGCTACTTAGTCTATCATTTATGCATGTGGAGAAATGGATTTGTATGGATCTATGAATGCAATTTTTTCAAATTATAAATTTCATGCACTCCTTTCAAATGTTGTGAGTCTCAAGTACTTCACCAGCTCTAATATGCTGAGCTAATGCAAAGATTGGAGTCAGCACCTACATAATTTTACAGCCTTGTTCTAGCTGAAAAAATATCAGGCATCATTTTGCTAATTTCAGAATTTCTCAGCCAAATCAGATGAATAATCTATCTTCATTTTCATGGTTACTTGATAGCAGGTCTATTCCTGTACACATCATCCCAAACATTGACATAAATTCTTCACTTTGATTTTCAGGAGTTAAGCCATAGTATTCTTGTTCCCCTTTCCTACTTGGTTTCTCCAGAGTCAACATTACATCTGGTCAAGAGGTTAAAGCACTTCTCTTTGCATTTTTACATTCTAAAATAGGGGGCTAGATTCAAAAAACTTGCTGAATACAACAGAGGTGTCTTTTTAAAAGACAGTAGTTCTGAATTCCCCTGGATTTCTCAGGGTTTTTGTTACACATGGAGAAGTTTACAAGCCTGATTTTAAAGCTTGTAAGGTGAATTCTGGAAAAAATAAAAACTAAAACAAAACAAAAAACCAAACCAAACCAACAAACAAACAAAAAACACCAACCCCCCCACAAAAACCAACAAAAAAAAGGAAAATAAAACAAAACAAAACACAGCAACAACAACAAAAAAAAACCACAAAAAACCCCCAAAACACTTCTTTTCTTTATATCATGTAGATATCTGTTAAACAGTAGGTTTTGAAAATTCTCTGGAAAATGTCAAATGCCTAATTCTAGACATGATATCAAGTGCATTTGCATGACATTAGCCCACATTATAAAAGTGTTGGCAAAATAACTCCTCCATGTTGTTGTAACAAACAAAGAGCTGTGTGGCTGATTTCATGTCCTACAGATAATTGTGCTGTCTCCATAACACTAGAATTGATTTTCAGTGGACATACAAATTGAATATTGTACCAAATCCAAATCTTTGCATGGTTCTATTGTGCAGAAAGTAATTGCACACTGGGATAGGTTAGAGAACTGCCAAATAATGTAACTCAACTTCACCTCTTCTTCGCAGACCAAACTGCAAATTATATTAATTGCAATTATAGCAAGAGGCTATGTGTAGAGAGGCAGTGAGGTCCACTCAGTGAAAAATAAGTTGATCATGATCATCTGAACATTTCATATTCTACAGAGTTTGAATTTAAAATTCAGCTCAGCAGACAACACAAATGCCTATCTCTATGCCCATCCCCACAATACAGTCAATATCAGTGTATGTGATCATTCCTAACTCAAAGGCTTGGTTCTAGGAGTCAAACCACCATGGAAGTTACTTTTTATTATTGCCATTTGTTTTCAGTTCCACAGAACTTTGTTTCTCCTTTTCTGTTTTTTTTTTTTTTTTTTTTTTTTTTTTTTTTTTTTTTTTTTTTTTTTTTTTTCCTTTTTTTTTTTTTTTTTTTTTTTTTTTTTTTTGGTTGTTGTTTGTTGTTGTTG
The DNA here is from genome assembly GCF_014805655.1 of Passer montanus. Taxonomy (NCBI): domain Eukaryota; kingdom Metazoa; phylum Chordata; class Aves; order Passeriformes; family Passeridae; genus Passer; species Passer montanus. Next base: position 4,772,506 of record NW_024367708.1, on the reverse strand, counting down.
TTGTTTGGTTTTGGGTTTTTTTCCTTGGTTTTTTGTGTTGTTTCTTAATTTCACTTGACTATAATCTTCATCCAAATTCAGGCTTGTTGGCAAAACAAATTGTGCATTTTGGAACAGTTAATACTTATAATTCATTTAGTAGTTTTTGATTGAACTTCTATGGCTCAAGACAGTACCTCATTTCAGTTTAATGAGATATACCCTAAATCTGTTTATTAATGGATTTTCATAAAGACTGGGAATTCTACAAGAGTAGAACCTTTCTCAGTAATCACTTTAGCAGTTATTATGCTGGGGTATTTCAGCCAATGTTTAGTCACAATAGGGAGACCTCCTTTATTCTGTAATGCAGTGAGAAGACTGGAAGGTCTGTCCATCACAATTTCACTTAGCAGCTGAAGGCTGAGGCTCATTAGCAACCTGGAAGGCAAGAGCTGACAAATTCAAGTTATCAACACTTGTCTCCTCTGGTGACAGCAAAAGTTGTCAGGTGTGGCTTGCAGGGTTAGGAAGAGACAAATGGGGGTTTTTTTTGGCTTTTTTTTTTCCCAAATTTATTTTTTTAAGGTCAATGAGCTCTGTCTCATTTTAGTGGGCCTAACTCAGTGTAAAGGAAATCACAGCTGGCATTATCATGAACTTACCTGTTATTCTGCTCCCAAAGGCCTCAGCCAAAGGGGAGTTCTTCATAAACTTTGTCCATGGAAATTTTTTTAATACTTACCAAAAAAAAAATCTCACTAGGGATGAGGAGAAAAATCTCAAATTTCATATTTTTGAAAGAAAACAAAAGAACACAGATCTCAGATACTTTGATATTTTTAGTTTGATAATAAAGAAATACTTGCTTTAAAATCCTGTGTGAACCACATAATTGTTATTGCAGTCAATATTTCTAAATAACAAATGAAGACACAAGGAAAAACAGCTTTTTTTTTTTTTTTACATTTTAATCCAAATGATTTTCCAAACTCTGAATATATAAAAAGTAGCTATTGCTTATGAAAATGAAAAGTTTATACTTTTAAGAACTACCATTTTTTCCTAATTAAAACCATTTCATAATAATTTAATTCTACTTCAAAATCCATTGAAGTCATTACAAACTTCCTTTGATTTCAGAAAATTTTGGATAAAGTCCATAGGTGGGATTTATGTGGGCAGGGTAGAAAAAAACCCAACCATCCCACTCTTTCAGACCTACAGCCCAAGTTTCCCTTGACTTCAGAGACAAATACAGGTAAGAGCAATGTTTGGCCCTGAGATGTATTTTCAGAAGTAAATGAAATAGAATGCAAGAGCTACAGCTGGGAAAAGAGCTAATTTACTTTTCAAATTAGTAATATTTATGACTTACACATTAAGAATTACCTACATTATTACATGAAAAGACGTTAAGAGATTACAGTGCAGATAATTTTTTTTTATTAAAACACAGATTTAGATCTCTGCAACTCATTGATTTCTTGTTCTTGACATCAGCTCATTAGTCACAACACACCGAGTGTCTGCATAAAATAAACATTATAGCAAGGACTGTTTTAAATCTACAAAATTAGGCACATATTCCAAATAAATTATTTTATGGCTAGCACACTCTTATTTTCCTTCTCTTTTCCTTTTTCTTCTCATTGATGAGGCCTATCCCCAGCTGTGCTTAGCTTGTTTGAAGTGACATTGTCACTGTGCCAGCCCTGGGATGGGATTGGTTGAGCTGCTGAGCACCTGGGCTGATTTTAAGCTCACATTTCTGTGGGGATGGGGGCATGTTCTTTGGCAATGTAATAGAGCAGCCACACCATCTCTCCTGCCCTCTTGTAAACCCCATCAGCAAAGTGAACAGAAAGGGGTTTAGAGCTCCTTGCGGTGCCTTTCACCATCTGAGGCCAAGTGAAATCTTCCGGGCTGTTTTCTAGTTGCAAGCATCCTGAAGGAGCACTGAAGTGTGGAGCAAGCCCTACGGGTTTGACATGCCAGTGCTGACATTGCATGTAGGTGTGTGGACAATCAGCCACAGCCACACACAAGTGTACATCTCCCTGTTTATCTCTGCTATGTCAAGTAGCTAATATGCCAAACTAACTTGACTCAGAACTACTATTACATATACTAGAGTGTGTGTAAGTACATCTATTCAATTGTTTTTTTCAAAAAAGGGAGATTTTGAAGGGACTGCATGTAATGTTATGGCATGTCATTAAAGAACACAAAGTTTGGTCTTGGACTTTAGATGTTTTCATGTGTGTGTATATATACATATATATATACACACACACATATATATACACACACACAACAAAAATTTGAAGTTTTTGTGTGCCTAGAATTTTTTCACGTTTATTCAGCTAAAACAGGTAGTTTCACAACACAGCTTAATTTTTTTTGTGTACGTGAACATATGCACAGGTGCACATAAAAACCTTCTTTTCATTTTTTGTTAGCAGGATATTGCACACATATGACAACAAAACTGAACATAAAAGCCATTTTAGTGTGTACCAGGATTTTATTTCTTCTAGTAATATTTGTTCCACTTTGTGATCTGTAGTCAAATAGCTCACAAGTAAGCACCTAGGCATGGATTAATCTCATTTAGCTATTCCTCTAAAAGTCAGAAGTTAGATGATCAGGCACTGTGTCTTGGTTTGAAAAAGAAAAAACTGCCTAACCCCCAACAGATGGCAAAATAGAATACATGCTTATTTTACAAGCCAGGACACACTGTCTTCAGTGAGTGTCAGGAGACAGGCAAATCACCTCAGTGTAGGACAGAAATCTGGAATAGGCAGTTGAATCACCAGCTGAACATGCCTGTTTCTCTCCACTAAAGCACAAAACAAGCAGATTACCTTTAGACAAGCAAATACTAGACACCTAAAGTCAGCAGCTCTGAGTCACATACCATGAGGCCACCAGGAAGTATGCAAGGAGAAGCAGAGCAGCTCAGTACCTGAGCCTGAATGGCATTAACATACTGATCTCCTTGTAGGCACCTGCAGTTGGGCTGCTCTTCCACTCATGGAGTGGTGGGGGCAGTGATATCCACCGGGTTTAGAGTGTGCCAAATGTATTTGTTCAGGCAACCTAAACATTCATTAAGTCTGCCCTTTCAAACAAATGGGGTACGTGCAGGACATCATGCTGCCAGGCAACAGCCAAGGGCTGCTCCAAGGGCTGAGCTGTGGCTTGCCACGGGCTCCCTGCATGGAGCAGCCTCAGGCACTCAGAGCTGCTTGGGGTGGGATGACCCACAAGTCCAAAACATGCATCTCTTCAGTACCCTTGTTGTGGAGGATGATGATGATGATCATGATGTTGATGAACCTTGCTGTGACCCTGCACCCAATGTAATGCATGCTTCCTGGTTAGAGGCTCTGTCTCATTTTCTTTCCTACTCACTCCTTACCCAGAGGAAGTCAGAAAGGGAGCAGTGTTTCTATGTGTTTTTCTATTGCACTTTTAATGCTGCCAGATTCCACTATTGGAAATCACATGGAATAACACCATTTGTAGTCAAGGTGGATTTTCTTCTTTCTAGAACGAGTTCTATATAGAACACCTCTAATATAGAGGTGAACAAAGTGCATAAAAACTGACTGAAACTGTGGCACAAATAATATGAAGCCACTCACTTCATGTGTACTATGTACTATATAATGATATTGCTGCCTGGGAACTCAGTTTCATTCTTTCCTATTATGCAAACTAATTTCTCTGAAATGTGTGAAGCCCAGTTACAAAGTATTGCTTTAGTTCCTGAAACTGTATTTGGAATACAGGAATAGAAAAGCTTCTCACTTATATGATTTGTACCATCTTTCTTTGTACAAGAGAAAGCTGTAATTCACTCTTTAAGATTCAGGAATGCCATAAACCTCCAGAGCTCAGTTAACACAATTAATCACCAGAACCACAAAATTAATTTCTTTCTATTATCATGATCTTTGTCTGTTGTTTTATCATACACATTTAAAATATTTTTACCTTGAGATGCTCTCTAAGACATGTTATCTTAATGATAACTGAGTTTATTTAATGTCAGTCATAGATTACACTTTCTCTCAAAACTAAACCATTACAAGGCTGGAGTAAAAATTAGTGTGACCACGTATACTATGGGTAAAATGGTGTACCTAAATATTTAGCAGCCAAGCACCTGACACCACATTTCCAGGCTACCACATCAGATACCCTGCTCTGTTTCTACTCCTACCTGTCTAGAGTAATGTAACTCCGCTTCAAAGGTAAGTGCAGGTGCAGTAGAACATTGTTTCCCAACTGGTAAACAAAATTACATACAAAATTACATGTGTCTTGATCTCATCTAATTTTAGTAAATAAAACATGCAAGTTAATGATGTTTTCTCCTCCACAACTCCATGGAAAAAGAAAATATTTTTCTTTGGGGTAATTAATCCATGTAATTGCTTCTAGAAAAATACTCTCATTTCTGATATCCAGTCCCTTGCAAATCATGACCCTCAACTAAACATTCCGACAGTTTTGCCACTCTTTCAGGTAGAGATTATATCATTCAGATATTTTGGCAAAAGGCTGGGAAAAAAACAGCTCAGGTGAGCAGGTGGGAGGTTGATGCTGTGCCTCTCGGTCTCCAAAGGGCCTGTTGCCTGAATCTCTCTGTGTGGGGAGTGGGGCATCTTGGCTTGCTCCTTTCATTCAAAATACTCTGTTTGCTTGTTCCCAGCTGTAGGCAAATGGCATAGCTGTGCTGGCAGTGAGCCGCCTCTATTCCGGGCTGCGCCGAGAGGCAAAGGAGAGCAGGCTGCCTTTGCCTCAACCCCCACTTCCCTCAGGTAGGGTTAGGCATCATCTGGCCATCGTGAAGACTTCAGCTAGTTCATCTTTTAGTCTCACAGTGTGTGGAATCCTCATTTTTCATCTTTATGAGAATGCTTCCAAGTGCCAGGGTATCCCAGTGTTTATTCTCTCTTCTGGCAGAGCCTTGTAGGGGGTGGATGCCAACACAAAGCAGTCTGTGAGAGGCAGACAAACACTGTGGGTGAGACTGGTTGGGAGATACAGACTAGACACCTCCCTCAGGAAGACCAGTCTGCTGCCAGTATGACTGGGAGCCCTTGGAGGCTTCAGAAATGTGCCCTTCGGTGTCTTGGCTCGTGAGTCAGTTGCATGGGGAAAACAATACATGGTTTTACTGTGCCCAGCAACACATCTCCTGCCTCCAGCAGAATTATATGGGCTTGCTTTTTGAAAATAATGGGGGAAAACTCTTTGAACTGAGAGATTGATTCATGCATTTGCAGTTGTAGAAAATGTATGATTTTGCTGGAGCATCTCATTACACAGCCACCATTTTGGCGTGCCAGTGTGATGAGCATGTCAGTTAACCACATAATTAGGAAGGAGATGCAAACAGGACTGTCTCTTGTACCTTTGCCTTTTCTTAGAGGAGCATATCCCACCTCCATGTCAGTAAATGTAACTTTTGGAATTAAATCAGGATTTCATGCATAACTTCTTGCAGCTACTGTCAGTTACATCTGTTAATAAACTATGTCCCTGGCTGGCAATAAATCATTGTATATGTCAATTATTACTAATTGTCTGCCTGAAATTAGGATTTCAGTAACTTTTTTAATGCAAATATCTCCATCAAGCTATTATATTGTCAAAATCTTACACTGAAATAAATTCTTCCTTTCTCTCTCTGTGTCAGAACTACACAAGGCTGTTGAAACATTGAATGACATATTTTAATGGTGATGAAAATTCCCTTTTACCTAGATCAGCCACATTTGAGTTACATAATGTTCACATTTTCAAGCATTTCTGCAATCCTACTTTGTTTGAAACAAAAGCTGAGATTGCTCCATAAGTACAATACTTCAAGTACCAGAAGTTTGAAGAAAAATACTGATTATCACAAGGGTTCATAATAAAGTCTTGAGACATAGCAACAAATAGCCATTTTCAGAAGAGAGGTGACCAAATATTCCTTAACTTAAGAGAATACTGACCTCAATTGCTGCTTAGTTGCACTATTTTTAAATTATAAAGTGCCCAAGTTACTCCAAATTTTAATTTATGACTGATACTAAAAGTCTAGCTCCATGATATAATAGAGTATTATACAAAGAATCCCTCAACCTCTCCAGGATCACTTCAGAACTGGGAAATATCTATGATTATAATAATGCAAAGCCACTTTGCATATATGTTAATAATATCTGTTTAGGAGTAGACTGAATAAGTATGGGTGCCTGTTCCTATTCTGACTGCTAGTTCACTGGGGTAGCTATTAGGTCTGAAGAGTACCTGTTCACAGACATGACATTTACTGGGAACTGCATCTCAGAAATGCAGCCATTGAGCTTTAGAGATACACCTGAAAAGTAACTAGAATAGATTCTTGAAAAAGAAATAAATATGTAAACACATAATTATTTGAGGACTAGAAACATAGAAATTGAGCTATTTTAAAAATAATATTTAGAAAATACTATCATTAAGAACTATGCTGTGTTCTGTTGTGTTTTGTGGTGCTACAGAAATAATCATAGCTATATTTATATAGCAAAATTTCCACAGTGATGATCTTTCTTATATCTTTTGAACTGATAAAATGCCAAAAATAAGAATTAAATGCCTTAGACATTAATATAGTCAGGTTTTAAAGTATAAGTAAATTTTAAACTTTGGGAAAAACCAGATTTCCTTGAAGCAACATTCTTCTCTTGTGCAGGTCCAAAAACAGTTCAGGTACAGGTTCCATTGGCGTTCTCTGAGCATCCTTATGCTTATGCTTTAAGATACACCCTAGGTTGGTTTTGGTGCCAGCTGGTCACCTGTCAGAAGGAGCATGGACACGGTTTAGAGGATAACACGGGCCAAGGAATGTTCCCTTAAGGAAATTATGGATGCAATTCCTTTGTTTTGCAGATGGAGGACCTTTGAGGTGCTTGTGAGCCACATATTGACATCAGCCCCAGGTGTAGAGCACAGTCCTGTCTCATCTACCTGTACACAGGCATAGTTACGAGACCTCTAATAATACCAGGTGCCCTGGGGTGTTCAAGGTATCTGCACGTGATGCCCCACCTGTGAGCAGCCAGACTGAGCTACCCTGACTTAACCACCAGGCTTCCACGTAAATACCTGTGAGAAGACACCTGCCTTCAGTGATCTGAGCCTGTGATGGGAATCCTGTCCCTGAGACTCACGTAACTGCTTGAACATTGCCATTTAGCACCATTTGAACACAGTATGCTATCCTGCCTGATCAGCAGGATACTACATGGGTGTCTGCTAGTGCCATGCAGGTGCCTTGGATATCCAGATGCATTACATATCTGAGTCTGCCTCAGGTAGCATAAGGCAGCTATGTTTGGGCAACTGAGTCCTTTGTACAGTGATAAAATTTTGAGTCAATTTCTGTAAGGAATTACCTTTGTATGATTGTTGGCTCAAAGTGCCAGAGTAAAACATTTAGCTGCAGATCCACAGAAAGTTTGCTCATGATGCAAAGAATATGCAAACTTCCGAGACAGCACAGTTCTGTACTGTAAATGAAACTGCTATCTCCCCCCAGAATGATGGTTGCACTGAGGTTAAAGAAAGACCTTTCATTGTTTCCCTGTAGTGATAAAACCCATATTGACTGTGGTTTGAAAGAACTAAAAGGCCCAGTCAAGGCTTGCCATCTGTGTGGCTCAAACTGTTTAAATACGATGGCAATATTGATATTGCTCTAACCTCTGTTATGCCTCTCTCTGCCATCTGCAGAGCTGGGAGAACAGGTTTTCTTTATACCCACCATGAGGAACTGTGTGATAGATTGAAGGAAATCATGTTTATATGAATACATAGTGTGTATACAATACATATAAAATAACTTGAACAACTTGTCTGAACACCAAGTATCCAGGAAAGGACAGTAAGTCACCTCTGCTATCAAAATGCAAACAGAATTTTGTCCAGCCATAACCTTTCTGAAACAGGTGGCATGCAATTATTTGTTTGAAGGTTACGTGTTTTGTTAAGCTTACCAGCAATAACTGGTAAGAATGGAAAAGTCAATTTAATCTATGCTACCCAGAAGTCCAAGCAACAATGTTGAACTTCATTTTGATGCAGTAAGAAATTGTCTAGAAAAGGAGAGGTAACAATTTTATGACTGATGCTGAAATTTAGAAGTAATATTGTCTGTGTTACCATAAAATGTGCTTTTTTGAGCAGAATGGTAATGAAGAAGTTCATACAATTTACTTCAGTAACTGTCAAGCATATAAACACATCGGGAGATATAAATAAATGAGAAGATCTCACTGGCTTTGGAAAGTGTGTCACAGAAAGAGATGCTGAGAGAAGCTAATCAGTGTCTGAACACAAGCCTTTGTCAGCAGGGCTACATGGAGCATGAGGGGCAGCCTTTTGCCTAGGTAGCATGATTTTGGAATTAAAGTGTTATTTTAAGGTACTTGCTGTGGGTATTTGTCTCAAAGATGGCACTATAGGATGAAGAAGGAATCTGAGAACTAAAGTGTTTTCTTTTGTCATTTGGCAAAATTTTTCAGACCCATGCCACAAGCTGCTGAGGTCATTACAGACTTTTGATTGACTCCAGAAGTCTGTGAATCATAGATGTCATGTAAGAACAGTGAGAAAGAGGGCAATTAGTGCTAGGCACGGAATGGCATGACATGATAAAAGAGGAGAGGAATTGAGGGGATGTTGACAATGTTCATTTCAAACAGCAGGAGAATTTTAAGAAGGAAAAGCTAAATGTACTTCTCAGAATGGAAGTCCACAGAAACCACTACGACACAAGCTATTCACCCAAAATGTGGCAATTCAACAGCAAATGCACCATGTGAGCTTGCCAAGCACCAGCCTGGTTCTGACTCAGAACAAAAAGTACAACCTAGTGATTAATCAGCATCACTTCCTTCTGCACAATTCATTTCCTGAAGAGTTTCCCATCTACTCCTGCTTTCCCTTAAGACCTAGCAATGGCATGGCTGAAGATCCACGTATGAAATTTCACACTGGCAGAACAGAAAGAGGAAGAATAGTTTGTCTCAGAAGATGTAACGTGCATTCTATTTACCTGCATTTTATGGGAGTGGCAGCAGAAAAGCCAAGTCAATTTAAAAATTAGGCCTGGTTTCGTGGTGTTGTTTTCCAAGTGAATCATCACACTGAGTTGATCACATTTTCTAATTTAAAAAGTTTAAACATGCAGAAAAATGTACTTTTTGGCTCTTTATCTTATCAGGTACATCATCAGCACACTACCACCCTCTTCCACTAAAAATATTATCCACTATGCCAACTATGAACATGCCTCAGGCTTATTTATTAAGAAACATTAAGCATTACCTCATACAGTGCATTGAAAATATGTCCAATAACAACACAACATCTAAGAAAAATGCAGAAACCATTATTTGCTGTCAGTAGTGTTAGCAACTAATTTTCATCTTAGTCTGGGAAAGAAAAAAGGGGGCAGTTTTCACTTTACCATTTGATTTCCTGATGCTGATTGCATAATTTAAACTTCATGTTCCTTTCAGCAGGCTTACAAGTGAGACCAGACTGGTCAAGTCAGTTGATTTTATTGTATGTCATTGTCAACACCTAGGTTTCAAATTTCTATGGCAAACAACAGATAATAAAATCAAGGGTTCACCATGCAATTATTATTCCTTAGAGCAGCTGGCACAGCTCTCACCAAGTCATGAAATATGAAGACTATGGAAAATTGCAGTGAGGAGGATTTCCCTTTGGCAAGTAGGACTCATTACTTACTCTGTATTAGCCATGTTCAAATGCATTGTCCATCTGCACTTCTCTCTTGGCATGCCTGAATTTCTCACATCTATGCTTGCCCAGCCTCATCCACCAAACCTGTATCTTCACACTAAAGCTTCCCCACTTATTTCACCAAGACTGAATTTTCTTATGCCACTACAGAATTCAGGCATTATAAAACTCCCCAGCAGTAAAGAGAGCTGGTTGGGCAACATCTCAGAGAATCCTCATGGTTACTGCAAACATTCTATTATGCCAAAGGGAAACCCTAGTAATGGAAATTTCCATAGCTGACATCCTTCCTTGACATCCTTATACTTTCTGCTGCCATGACTCACAAACAATGACCTGATGTGTAGGAGGTGAGACTACTGGAGACTACCTTAAATAATGGCTATGGGACAGCTCAATGAACATAAACTTCAGATTTTAATTTTTTGACCAAAGAAAAATGATGTGTAAATCTATGGCCTGATCCCCAATCTTCTCCAGATTTCAGAGATAGGCACATTTCTCAGGGAAACCACAAAGGCTGCCAGTACTCTGGTGGTGGCATGATCTTTAGCCTGAATTGGTAGATCTAATCTGGTTAGCTCACAACAAACTTAATGCAATTAGACACCCACTTAAAATGGCCTCTGGCTAACTGTCTGACTCTCTGTCCTATCTGTGAAACTGGCAAACAACATTGGGGTGTCTGAAAACTTTGGTCTATCCTGATTTTAAAAACACCTCTGTGTATATCCAGAATATACAGTCTGGCTTCACTGTGCTAGAGTCAGGTTTTAAAAACGAATAATCAAGTAAGTAGTCTGGTGCAAAGGTAAGGATGAGACCATGGTATGTAGAAGCTCTAACATGAGACATAAACATGACTCTGTCTTTATGGAATTTAGTGGCGTTACCATGCCAGCATTTCCTGGTTTCATGGACAAAGGAAAAGACAAAAACTGAAGAGTTTCATAATGGTTTCTTAACAGTATCTGGTTTAGAGGTTATTATTACATTTGTCAGCATCCAATACACATTTCTCACCAGCTTCCTTTGCTAACCAATGAACTATCTGTGAAAATATTCAAGGGTATGTGAGACGTGGATCTCTCTGTGCTGTCTCTAGGAATTTCTTAGTATCTCTGTCTGAAAAAAGGAGTCCTGAGATATTTGCTACTTGTCTTGTAAAAATGAGGGTTTAGGAATTTAACTATTTTTGAAGCTAAGGAAAGGATGAATTAGAGGTTCACGGCACATATCTGCCAAAGCCATTCTCTCAAAAGAGATATCTGTGGCCCACCAGTCCAAGTACTGCAGGGTAACTTATGGCCATGTTGGCTTGGATGTCTTTTGCATGAAGTGGGAACACCACCGTTCCCTTGAAGCTCTAAGGCATAATGTCATGATTTAACCTCCAGATGTCAACTCAGCCCCACATAGTTGCTCACTCACTTTTCCCCAGTGGGATGAAGGAAAGTATTGGAAGAGTAAAAGTGATAAAACTCGTGGGTTGAGATAAAAACAGTTCAGTAGGTAAAGGAAAAGCCACACATGAAAACAAGTCTAACCAAGGAATTAGTTCACCTCTTCCCAGGGGCAGGCAGGTGTTCAGCCATCTCAAGGAAAGCAGGGCTCCATCATGCCTAATGGTGACTCGGGATGACAAATGGCATCACTCGGAATGTCCTCCCCTTCCTTCTTCTTCCTCCAATTATACATGCTGAGAATGATGCCATATTTTGTGGGTTATCCCATTAGTCTCTTAGGGTCAACTGTCCTAGCTGTGTCCTCTCCCAGCTTTTTTGTGCAGCTCTAGCCTCCTCTCTGCTGGGGTGGAAGAAGGAACAGAAAAGACCCTGGCTGTGTAAGCACTGCTCAGCAGTAGCTAAAATACCCCTGTGTTATTAACACTGTTTACAGCACATACCCCTAGTTTTCAGCATGGCCCCTACTACCTACTTCGAAGAAAATTAAATGTGTCCCAGCCAAAACCAGCACACATACTGATAATTTTTGTGTGCATTTTTTAAGTTCAATGTGTCTGATAGGAAGATTGCCCTACAGCCAGTGGAACAGTGCTTTCTGAGGGTACATGTTATGTGTTTTGCAAGGTGACACCTATTCACTTGGGGAAGATTGGGGCATATTTTTGGAGAGCTGAGGAGGACAGAAGGAAACGAATCTGATGGGGAGGTGTCCATATTGACATCAGTGAACTACCTCCTGAAGTGAATATATCTCAGAGAAAATAAGTTCGTTCAGTCTGGAAGAATTCAGCAGGATGCATGAGGTGCTCCTTTCAGCACTTAGAAAAGGTTTATTACTTTAGTTGTATCTCACAGATTGCATGCGATAGAAGAAGCAAGTTGGGTCTGCCAGGGCAGCTTTACGACCCAGCGCTGCACAGGATGCAAGCTTGAAAGTCCACTCAGGGTCAAACTCTTCTGTTAGCTGTCCAAAGCAATGTGTTATCAATGGTCCTTTACCAAAAAAACCTGTTCCAGGGAAAAGCTGCTACTGTTGCTGCCACTACTTTTGCCTACAGCTGTTCTTCCAAGTGTGAGCCATGATCTACTTTTTGAGAATTACATGAAGCCTTTCCCTTCCAGAGGCCAAGGAATGCAATCCACCCTTTCAATACCTTGAGGAAAAATGTTTTTTCCAACCACAGTCAGGACATTGTGTGAAGGAGGACTTGGCTGCTTTTCTGGTGCCCTGAAACCTTCTTAGTAGAAGGCACACAGGAGCCTTGTCTGAGCCAAATCTCACATCAGGGCTCCTAAAAAGGCTGGGTCACTCACAAACTTTGGAGTGGAACAAGGATTCAAGCACTCCTAAACTGAAAGGAAATGTTTATAGCAATAGTCTTCAGCTTCCTGTGATATTTAGGGGAAGGAATGGGAAACAACATCCTTCTGGAATCTGCCTCTTCTGAAGGCCAGAAAGAGCTTCTGTGGACCATTGTTCTTGCAACACTAAAGGTGAAAGAGGTAGTTCTAGAAATGAAATACTCAGTTCAGTTATAGAACAGTCATCAATACTGGAAAAACATTTCCCTGACCTAACATTACACAAACTGCTTTGCTGTTCTTGAAGTGATTAACAGAATGCTACGCATTATCTCTAACTGAAGAAACACGTAACTAAGTATTTACTGGAAGAAACAAGAATTTCCTGCTCTAGAGTAGAGGATGCTGCCAAGGGATTTTATCTGGCAAGTACAGAGTCACAGAAGAGACTCTAGGGAAATTTGCTCCTGCTTGATCTCCTGTAAGTTTCAGCAAGGTATAAGGACAGCCACAGTGCAGATGTTTCAAAGGCCAATACTGACAATGGGGGTCAAGCTTGCTTTTTTTGGGGACAGGCCCACCACAATTAGAACAAATGAATCAGTAAAGATCTTCCCCATTAACTCTAAGGCTGCTAGCATGTTTGTAAGGCAATATATTTTAATGTTTTCTTTTTTAAAGAAAGTATATAATGTAGTTCTGTCATTGGTGAAGAAATAGCTTGCCGTGACTGCAAACACAGTTAAATAAGCAAATTTAGCTTTGCAATGGATTGAGTCCTGATGGATCTGTTGGCACACGCTTCATACTGGAGTACTAATGCTTGGAAATAAAATTACGAGGAAACAAAATGAAAAAATACTTGATATATAAGTGATCTAAATAATTCATTGTTTCTGGTTATTGGAGCAGAAGCTATACATTTCTATGTGTCTTACATGATGTGTGGGCACTAATAATTGCACATGCAGTGGCCCCTAATATGACAAACAATACCTTAAGTATTAAAAAATGTATGGTCACTTGACTAACCTAACCTAAGTTGGATGTCCCTTTGAAATTCTGCTCCATAGCCACTGACTCCATAGGCATCTGACTGTACAAGAAACTGAAGTCCTTACTTTGGATTAAGGTCCTGCGTTCAGGTTTAGGTGGACAAGACTACTGGAAAGAAACCCTTTAGAATACTCTCTGAATCTGGTTCTCCTCTGAAAAAATAAGACCAAGGCATCAAATTTATCTGTTTGGAACTTAAGAGTTGGCTGGTTTTAATTTTAACGAATGACTAATAGCAGCAATGTGCACAACACTTGGAGCATTCATCCTTCCAGTTCCTACATCTGTATTTATTATATATTCTTCTTTGTGTTCCTTACCCCTTACTGCAACTACAGAACAAAGGATTCTTCCCTTTAAAAACAGTTAGTGAAGAACAGAATTTATACAGATCTCCATAACTGTTAGAGAAACACAATTCCCACAAAATTCATAAAACGGAGATTGCTTAATGAAGGGACTAGTAGAGGGGTCACAGAATTTTTTTCATACAATGACTACATAATCCCTGTATGTAATGCAAAGGGACAAAAGTATGAATGGGTTCAAAGTGGAAATTAGTCAAACATGGCAGAAGAGTTTATCAGTGACTATTACGTACAATGACTTGTATACAACTCCAAACTCTTTGGATCCTGAAAGTCCAGAAAATTATTTTAAAAATAGATACCCTACTAATTTATAGAAATGCATTCTAGCAACTGTTCCTGGGTAGCATCAAAAACAGAGCCGTGGGGATATTTGTAATATTTGGCCCTGCATTTCTTATGCTTTTATAAGAAAATAAGTGATCTGAAACCACTGACAAAGGTGGATGTGGAAGGAAGTTTATATCATAATTACATCACTGCATAAAAAAATTATTTAAGAAGGTTTATTGTGTGACATCTTCTCTGTGCTCTTTTTGCACCGTGCATTTTTCCTGATGACCTACAGAAATTCAAACTCTTGAATACTTTTGATTGGTATTCAGTGATTTTTTGGCAGTTGTCTTTCATTCTGTCACTTGGTCACAGCTGTGGAGATAAATTTGCCTTGTCACTACCTATTTCTGGGTCACCATCGTGTCAGGGTGTGTGTGTATGCTACCACAAAGCCCTTCCCATAGATTTGCTCCCTGATGTCCCCATTCTGGAGCAACATTGTTTCTACAGCTATGTTTCTAGCAGCTGGAGTTTCTTGTTGTTATTTCTTTTCTTCTCCAGCAAGTTTCCTACCAAGGAGCCCACTTCCAAGTGAAAGATTATGCTATCATCTCAGGAAAGGGAAAAGTCTTCAAAGGGCAGAGACATAACCAAGAACTTCTTAGCAGAACTCTGGGTTTTAGCTCTATGCTCTTTCTATTACAATAATCAATGGTAACTTTTTTTTAATGGAAAGAGTGATAAAGTTCTGGAATCGTCTGCCCAGGGAGCTTGTGATTCTGTGAATTCTGTGATTCTGTGATTGGATGGGGCTCATTCAGACACAGGCAAACACAAGCTATTTCACTCACTGTTCATCTGCTTGCTGATTGTGGGTTCTGGGAGAGATGTAAAAAGTTGAACTTGACATTCTGTCTTTCAGTGGTATAGGAAATACCAAGCTCTGAGAAATTGTGAGAGCCATTTGGGAAGGATTGTTTTCTAATGAAAGTGTAAAACCTCATCTAGTTCCAAATGTGCTACAAACATAGAAGAGAAAATCAAAGTTTCAGGAAAAATACAGCATGAAATCTATAACATGGAAAATTAAAGTTATCAGAAAATCCTGTGGTAATTTTGTGAGGGAACATGGAGACATTCATTACTTCTGTGGAAGAAGTTCTGCTCACAGTGAGTGAAGAAAAAAGCAGTTGATTACAGTACTATATTGGGGGTACACTTACATTTACTGTTTGGCTAACTACAGACAATGGGCTCTACCCATTCATACACTTTCTTGTCTTCAGTTGTATTCTTGTCTTCTCTTGTATTGACTGAATGCAGCTGACAAAAAAAGATCGTTTGGCAGAAATACTGTGATTAATTATTTTCTCTAGCTCTTAGTTCTTAAACATTTTCTTTTTAATGTTATTTGAATATATATATATTTGAAATGTGTTTCATTTTTTTATAAAAACTGTTGAAAGGAAACACATTTTTCCTGGCTTCATGTGAAGTGAAAAAAATAAAGAGAAAAGGGTCTATATATTATATATATATATATATATTATCTTGAACATATGCAATATATATATTATATTGAATAAGTATATAAGTTTGGCAAAACTTAAAACTTTCATTTATAGTGAATGCCACCAGCCATGTGTTTTGAAGTGAGCTCATGTTTATGGAATTGTACAACCAAAAATAATAACCAGTGGTAAAATCAGTTGAAATATTTATGTGGAGGCGTAGTCACAAAAGCATCAGAGCAGGGCATGTTGTATTTTAGTTGTGGAGACAAGGATGGAGTTCAAGGGTTTATTCTTCAGTGTCCCCTGCCCCTACACAATTTTTTGATTTCGTTGATTTGTTAGCGGTAGCACATGGAAATGTCATGCAGAATTAATTTCTCTGATGTTAATAAAAATCTCAGAGATACCTCAAATGATGAGGTGATACCTTATCTGTGTTGCTCATTGAGGGCCAAATTGAGACCTGAGAGAAAGTGAATGGATTGGGAAATAAGGGACTGTTTGATGACAGCAAGAGTGGCAGAATTTGGACCTTGGAGCAAGCTTCCTCAAGTGAAGACCTGGAGGCCAAATGCAGATCATAATGCCAAGCCAAAGCTCCTGACAAATTTGCCTGCCTGGGGAGTGGCCTCAAATCCAGATGGGGTGAATGATAAGAGCCCTGGGATTTTACTCACACGTATGCATGAGGCAGGGAGATGTAGCTGCAAGCAGCATCCACAAGGCAAAAGCACATCCCACTCTCCCACTCCTCCCATTCACATGTGCTCCTGAGTATACTCCCACTTGGGTGTTGATTTGTCTACTCTTCTTGTCTACTCTTTGGTCCTTTCAAAAAGGGATATACTTTTTTTTTGTGGTTGTTCCAAACTACTCTTTTCTGTGTGAAAACTTAAAAGCAAATTCCTTGAAGTTTCAATAGTATTTTATCTCTTTTTTTAAAGATGTCAAAATTGGATGTCCCATGAAGATAATTCTCCATGCATCTAGTATTTCTGCTTCCTCATTTCTTTAGCTGGTCTGACCAAAGAAGAGCTTTGGGTTGAATTAAAAAAATTACATAACATATTTTTACATAAATGCTTCATAAATGCTTACATAAATGTCAGTTGGTGAGCATGTTTAAATGACTGTTATATACAGAGAAACACAGAACTACAACAGTCAATGGAGCATGTGTATATGATACATTTACAAAATTTTAATATCTGGAATAAGATTACCTGCAATGACTGTTTCCCTATGATAAACCACAATGGGTACATTTATAGAGACAACCTGCTGTCCATCTTATTCACCAGACTCTTGATGGTCACACTGCTTGACTCTTAGCTCACCTGTTGGCAAGACTGTCCCACCATGCAGTCTCTGGGATGAGTCATGTGTGGAAAGGACTGATGCAAGGCAGCCAGTGTCACTTGGCCTCCAGGTCAGGGCAGGGTCCCTGCCCTTGCTTTAGCCAGCACCATTTCATACACACGTGGTGATGCTCACGCATGAGATTAGCACACTCTTATTTTTACCTGGCATTACACATGTCTTTATTTCAACCTGGTAATTATGGCATTAGCTTGATAGGAAGACAGATGGGGTGTCAGCGTAGCAATCAAATTTTGCGTGCCTTTCCCTGAAGTTGTCCCGTAAGTGTTGAGACACCAAAGGCATAAAGGCTAAAGAAACCTGCCTGCTTGCCATCCTCTGCTGCACTAACCTGTGGGGTATTATTTTGGCATTTATCATTAATATAAAAGATACTGAAATAAATGAAGTTATAGCCCTCTATATGCCCCTTAATATTGGAACTTATAGGGCACATGATATCCTGTGCCTCTTGAGTTTCTATAGAGAATGTTTTGGATGATGGTACTTCTCAGTTCAGAGCTGAAAGTTGTGAATGAAGGCCAAAACTCTACTGCTCTCCTTACAATCAAAGTCTGTCCTGCACAACATACTCTCCAATATTATTTCAGCAACATGTTTACGTTGCATATACTTGTAAGGCCCACAGTTTTATTATTCTAGCTGTCATCTTTTTTTTTTCTTCAAAAAAAAATACATCTAGTATGTTTTTTATGCTACAGTTTCATGATTCATTCCAACTTGGCTTCAGCACAACATTTTTCCACCCACGTAGAAAAGCATGCCAAGCCTCCAAGGTTTTGCAATATTCTTCTGTAGTATTACTTTTATCAGGCAATCAAGTAAATATTAATATAACTTCTTTTTTTTTAAGGAAAAGCAAGTTTTGCTGCCAACTGCACAACTTTCCATGTGATAATTTGAAGTATCAACATATATCTTCTTTGAAAAATTCAACTTACATATTCCTAAATATATGCTCATGGGTATCAACTTAATATCACAGGTATTTTTACTTTTTTTTAATATAGATTGTTTTTGTTGATCAGGACTCAAAGTCTGTTCTTTTTATCCACCTGAGAATTCCCATTTCAGTAGGTAAAATCTATCAGCTTTACAAGCACAAGTATATGCTGTCTTGAAAACACAGTCATGTTGGAGTGTATGTTTCAATGCCGTTATAATTTATTCTAGATTCTGAGTGAGCATAACCTGCAGCAGTTTCAGTAATTCCAAAACTGTAATAGCATCATTTAAGCTGACATATTTTATGAGTTTAACAATATAATTAAACCAGAAAAACTTTCACGTCTAAATCTGATGTCAGAGCACAAGAATCTGGCTCATATATCCCCCAAATGATGGGTTTTGCATGATTATTTCAGACGGGTGAAAACATAGGATAACACATGAGATATACTGCCTGGTTTCACAATCTTTTTGCATGATGAGTCACTTTTGCACACTTACATAGGTGAATAAGTATTGTGGCACTTCCAGTGAACACAATCCAAAGCAAAAGTTGCAGAGTAGAAACTCTTAAAATACATAATATGGCAGATAAGCTTTCCAATCATCCGGCAAAAAAAGATGATTTTTTTCTTTTCTGTCATATTACTGGGTGGCAATGTTCAGTTCATGAGCCAGTAGTTCTACCTAGAACATCGTTTCTAATCCACTGCCACAGGCTACCATGCCTAACCCATGGCTGCAGCTGCATAGAAGTTTATTTCCTTGTCATTAACAAAGCAGATGAGATAGATGTTCCTTATATGGGTTAAAAACACACACACAGAGGCAAAAGTCTATTTCAGGTTAAGTAAAAGGAATTTACTGTATAACTTTCAGTCCAACCACCAAACCCCAAAATCCATTATTTGCACAGTTCTATTTCCAGCACACATAAATATGCCACTTGTGTTCATTAATAGTACCACAACCTACCTCTGCCTTTTCTTCCCTGTGAACAGGGCTATTCTTCCCACTCCCAGCATTTCTTTACCACTT
The DNA here is from genome assembly GCF_014805655.1 of Passer montanus. Taxonomy (NCBI): domain Eukaryota; kingdom Metazoa; phylum Chordata; class Aves; order Passeriformes; family Passeridae; genus Passer; species Passer montanus. Next base: position 4,753,357 of record NW_024367708.1, on the reverse strand, counting down.
CCATTGCATTCATTATGAAATACTGAGAAGAATTTATCTTGCTTGAATTTAAGCTATGTACCACAGGTGTCTGTGTCTAGGCTTGAACAAGTTCCCTTTAGAGTTAAGGGAAAGCTCATATCCAAGACAGTTTCCTAGACACAGAAGTCTTATTGAAGTGTTAGATGCAGTGTGTTGTCACCCTTAGGCTGCTCCAGAACAGCATGGGTCACCCCTAGGTCTTGGGTGTTATCTGCAGGCTTTATGCAGATATCTTTTATTCTTGATGGCATCTCAAATGACACCAGAAGTCTGTGCTTAGGCAACCTTCAAACTCTCCATTGATTTTAATAGGAGCTTAATACCTAATTGAGGTGCAGATATCTACACTGCAGACACCATAAATTAGGCTGAGCTGAATCCTGCACACTCAGACCTGAGGAAAAGAGCCACTCATCCGTTTAGGGGCTTGTGAAGATTTCTCTGACCTATCTTGTCTGATTTGGAACTTTTCTGAATTCAGACATCCTTCTCATGAGGTGCTTTTTCTTTTGCAATTATACCTAAAATTCTTACACATAGACCGAAAAAATCCCTTCTACTTGTAGACAGAAAGTGAAAGTAATTTATACCTTTAATGCAGCCATTTACATCAATGTAATCCATGACTGCATCAATGTAATCCATTACTATATGGTGTAATAAAAACGGCCAACAAAGCACAAAGTCAAGAGGATCATCTGCACACCGAGTGTGAACTCTGCCCCATGGAAACCAACCAATACTCAACTATCTAAAAGAACTTCCTCTAAAAAGAAACACACTTTTTCAGAACACAATCAGCCTCATCTGTAGCCTAGTTACATTCAGCAGTGCATAGGAGAATAATCAGAAGTGACCAAAAAAATGGACGTTCCTAAAGGCTCTCAGAATTCTGAGAATAAAGGATCTATGACAGCAGACAAAATTTTAAATGGCACTCATATTGCAGAAAAATGGGATAGCTGCAAATTACAATGCAGTGTTCTGGATCATTTATTGACTTGCCTCAGAACTCTGCAGCGAGTTTCTCAAAACCTGAGCTATCTAAGCCTCCAGCTGCCCCAGCAAATCCAGACTAGTGGGAAGAGGCACTGAGGAATGCTGGGAACTATGCACACATTTCTGGGCTTTGACATCAGACTAGTTCTAGGTTGGTCCTGTTGACTGAAGTTCCATTAGCAACTGAAGGGTGTTAGGTTGTTTTTTGGAGCACATTATTTAGTTAGTGTCATCCAAAAGGAATCTAGCTTCCATGTTTTAAGAAGCTCCCTGATGCAAACCAAAGCTTCATTGGCCAACAGGTTGAGGGAGGCGATTCTGTCCCTTCACTTTGTCCTGGTGAGACTCCATCTGGAGTGCTGCATCCAGCACTGGGGTCCTCAGTATGGGAAGAACATGGACTCTGTCAGAATAGATCCAGAGGAGGGCCATAAAAATGACTGGCTGTCTGGAGAACCTCTCCTATGAAGAAAAGCTCAAAGGATGGGGATTGTCCAGTCTGGAGAAGAGAAGGCTCCACAGAAACTGTATTGTGATCTTTCACTACTTAAAGGGGGATTATAAGAAAGACCAGGACACTCTTTTTATTAGGGCCTTTTGTGATAAGACAAGGGACAGTGGTTTTAAGCTAAAAAGGCAGATACAAGGAAGAAATGCTTTATGAAAAGAGAAGTGAAACAGTGGAACATGTTGCCCAGAGGGGTGGTGGATACCCCAACCCTAGAAAAATTCAAGGCCATGTTGGATGAGGCCTGAGCAACCTGATCTAGTTGATTATGTCCCTGCTTGCTGCAGGGGTTTGGACTAGATGAGTTTCAAAAGTCCCTTCCAACCCAAACCAGTCTATGATTCTACACTAGCTAGGGGTGGTCAGGAGATTCTCCTCAAAGTAGCACTCCCAACCTAAACTAAAACACTAACAGAGGTTTGTCCTTAAACATCTCCTCTCTTCTGATTTTGGTAGTATGTTCTGCTTGTGGTTCACTGTATATATTCATTAATCTCCAAAGACATTTCTGTCCTCTGACAGGAGTATTCATTGAGATAGAAAAAATTAGAGGTCGGAGCAGATGTGGATATCAGTGTACTTTGTAAGATACGTTTGTGGTTGCCCAAGTCCATTACCCAAATTAGAGATTTACATCAAAGAAGTTATTGTAAGCAGCATTCTTCAGGCGAAGTTCAGCCCAATCTCCAGAAAATGAGTTGTCAGCACTCGTATGACTGCACGAATGGCTTCTCTTGCCACATTGACTACCTGCCACCTTTTGCCATTTCTCTTTATAAAGAGTGTGTATGTGCTTTACCGATTTCATAAGTCACTGTGTTCTCAACACCCTTCATTCACAGCGTCTTTGTTTTACCTGTGGTGATAAAGGGAGGATGAAGGGTTAAGCAGTTTCCAAAGGCTGCTGTTTAACAATGGTTGTCCTTCTGAATCATGGATTAGCAAATAATCATTTGTTCTGATGATGTAATATTTGTAACTTACAGTAATGTAACTGAAGGGAGGAGTTCTGTGGAAATTCGTTTGAACTGGTCTCTCTGGTTTATGATCCTTCCTGTTCCCCTGCTCATGCACTGGCTTAATCTTACCCAGTAAACACGTTTGTTTCCTAATTCTCCTTCAGACTCCAATTTGCAAGCATCTTGGAGAAATTCTGCTTTCAAACCCAAAATCATAAAAATAAGAAGAAAAAAAAGTGCTTTAGCACTAAAAAGCAAAAAAAAAAAAAATCACTGATTTACTTTGTCATTGTGTTCTAATTCAGCATAAAATTAACATCCTGAAGCTCTCATTTGGCTAAGAATCTCTGGTATACCAAGGGTTTCTTTTTAAGGCAGTTCCTGAAAGGCTGTACTAAATGCTACATATTGTTACTAGAGATAAAAAATTACCAAAAATAGATTATATTAATATATTTTTTTACTGAGAACATATAATATTTAAAACACTCATAGATAGCAGGTGAATTTTTTTCTGATGTGAGTTAAAAATTTCTATTTGTAACTTACATCAGAATGTTATGAAATGTAATGTTATGAAATGTAATATTATGAAAAGTAATGAAAGTTACTATTTCATTAGGGCTGCAGACTTTCTCAGGAGTACCTTGAATACTTACTGAGAAATCCTGTTAATGGAATTCTACATTTTTTCCTGATTTGCCTACCACAGAGAAGTGAGTAGGAGTAAGGATTATCTCATCACCTTGTACTTATTCACCCTATTGGTGACTATTGTTGAAAAATCAACCACTGTCATCTGTTGTCATACCATAACATGTAAAACAGATGGTTACTTTCAAGTATCATATACCAATACAGAGAGCATTTCTGCTAATGAAGATTAATAAATATTTGCTTTCTAAGGAACCTCTGATTGTGTACAATAAAATAAAGCATATGTGAAAGACTGGTTGCGTTCAAGATGAATAATCACACTTAGACCGTGGAATGGACAGGAAGGAGGAAACCATTATTCTGCGTGATGGATTGTGTTTGTGGATTTGACAGTTGCAGGATGGATATTCCTGGCAAATGCCAAGCCACCTCCTCTGCATCCGGCTGGAACATGTCTCAACTTACAAACCACCTTGATTACATAGTCCTGACCACAGTCCACTGCTGACTTGAATATATTATCTGTAATAGCACCATGACATCTCTTCCAATCATCACATAAGAGATTTCTTGCTAAGCAGATAAAGTGGACTTTAAAAAAATTCTGTGAAATCAGTACCAGCCCCATGCCACCAACAAGAAGCATCAGAGCTGCTTTTTTTTATTATCACAGTTTATAAATTGTTTTCCTAGCTGAACCTTGAAGATTATGTGTACTATTCAAAAGTAGGGTGAGTTAACTCCAAAAGCAAGTGCAGTGAGCATATATGTAGGATTATGTGAGAGTGTTTCCAAACTGTGAAACAACTCAAACAGATTGGCATGCAATGATGCATAGGTCAATCAAGTCACAGCATGCTTCTGTTTAGTTTAATGGTAGATGCTCTAACATTTTTAGTTGCACAGTGCATAGTCAAACAGTATCGCAAATGGATTTTGTGTCCGTGTGTTCTTCAGCTCACATTCTATTCAAAGAAATCCAAGGGGGTTTTTTGGTTTTGTTGTTGTTGGGGTTTTTTGTTGGTTTTTTTTTTTTTTGGTTGGTTGGGTATTTTTTAAGGTTGAATAAGTCTCTGGTTACTTTCTTACTATTGTTAGAAAACACTTTGGTAAGGAGCTATTCTTAATATCCATTTAGACTTTGTTGACCTTCAACTTTTTTGAAGAGTATTCATCATATCCTTAAACACTTGGCTTATTTTTGCATCTTAAAGCCAAATTACTTGAGTAGTATCCAGCAGTTAGTGGTAATGCACTACCCCAGTGACCCACTACCAACAAAGATCACTGGAATTTCTCATTGCTTTCCAACTGTTCACTTAGTCTTTAAGATGAGAACTAGTACCCAAATGGCCTGCTTGTTACTGAAACAGAAAAGCTGGTTAAAGTTGGGAACATGGTTCATGTTAAATATAATTTTAGAATTTGTTTCTGTGCTGAGTCACAACTGAATCAAATATTAAAAAACCTGCCACAGAGTAAAAAATTTTACGTTTTTTAAAAAAGTTGACTTGTAGGGGAATTTGCATTTCAACCTAAAATTTTTCATTGTTAGTAACAGTTAGAGATATTTGTTTATTTTTATGGCTTCATTGTGGAAGTCCATAAAAAACCACATGCCATAACATATTATTTGAACCAGAATTGCAGGATAATGGAAAGATACAGTAAACAGCTGGCTTGTCTAATTTGTATGTTGAATGTTTACGTGGTCCTCTTGTTAAGTACCAAACTGTTTCATCAGAACAAAAACATGAGATACTTTGATCTGGAAAATAAGGTAAGATGTTTCAATGATACACTGCAGTCACAATTCATCCTACCTAACGTTAATCACCATGTAAGGCACGTAAATTAAGGGGTTAGTCATGTCAGACTCCCTCTAATGTCACAGGAGGATGATGGGCACTTTCTCAGGGTGGCAGGGAGACTTGGTGGCTCCATAAGAGTGAAGAGAGTCAGGGTGGCTGGGATGTAGCTGTGGTACCTCAGCAGTGGAGCCAAGTTCAGGTTCAGGCACTGCCTCACACCTCCTGCTTTCCAAAACAAATCAATCAAATAGTGTAATTATTCCTACTTCATCCTTTATTTTGGGGAAGGATTTCTTTGGTAGGAAAAATAAGTAAAGTCTTTCTGATTCCACAAAAACTTCTACATCATTAGAAAGCAAAGTGCGTTTGCTCCAAATCCTCGCATCAACTTTAGCTGTGAGCAGCACAAAAGAGCTGTATTACCAATTCATGGAGGAAAAGTAGTGCTTTCTTTCTTCAACAGACTATTTATGACTTCAGAAACAGGCTTTAAGAGTATCTCGAAAGATCCAAGTCAACTTGCTCTTTGGCCCATAGGCAGGTCAAGCAGAAGTTATGATTTTTGAGGGCCACAATGGGGAGATTGGAAAGACACCTGAACGGCAAGATGAATTTAGCAAGAGGCACATAAATCCCTCAGGTGGTAAGCTTTGTTTTCTCTGAATTAAGTAGTTTTTTGTTACAGAAATGAGAACTCAGAATATATTATTTCAAGTCTATTAGAACACCAACATTATGAAATATTGCAGATACACTTATCTGTCATCTTGAGCAAAAATTAAGGGCAATGGAACAAGGATATAATGTAAGGTGTCAAGGATAAGGAAGCCTCTATGCCTAAAAGTTTTCTAGACTCTTAAAACCACGGGCCATGGGAAAACCTGCAGGAAAAGAACTCTGGAGGTCATCTACAGAAACTCCCGGCTCAAAATGGAACTATTGCAAATATGAAGTATCTCAGCTGGGTCTTTTCCAGCTGAGAGAGTGTTGGAGTCCTCCAGGAATGGAGAACCCACAGCTGCTGTAGTTTTTGTAGAGTAAATCACCCAGAGACATTAAAGGTTATCATATGATCTCTACTTTGAAACATATCTGTCGTTTCCAAATCAAAGATTGATGCAAGATGGAGAAAGAGGTTTTTGTTGCATCACTGCTCCCATGCAAGAATTTTGAGGACCCTGGAGGTAGAAGCAGGAAGGTGGGAAAGATGAGAGGCTGCCCCCATTCCCTTAGTTTCACTCAGTTTGATCTCAGAATCTCTTTTCCTCCAGACCTTTCGGATCTACGTAGTTGTATTTCCTCAGAGGACTCCACCAACTCCCAGTTAATCTGATGTGTCTTTTTCCTGAGGGAAAATTTCCTTCCCTGGTAAAATTCCCAGGTCTTACACTTGTCTCTTCTAAATGTTGATTATGTCTATTATGTTCTCCTAACACTCCCCCATTCAAAAATGGGCTGGTGATGGAAATGTTTCTGTCTATTTAGTAGAAATAATATAATGAAGGACAAAATGGGAACTAGAATTTAATTTATTCTGGTCTTTCAAGTATCAAATGTTCTACTTGTCTGAGTTGAATTGAAAGGATGTTTAAGTGTATAATCGAGTTTCTGACCAAAACTACTTTGTGCATTCTGCAGAATTATGTACTCTGTGGAGGTGCCTGTCTATTGACTTTTGACGGTTCTTGCTATACATTAATATAACTTGAAGAGAAAAAGTAGGCTGTGACTGAAACAATGCAGTCCCTGAGAAGAGGACAGTTTCCTTGGAAAAATGTTGGTTTCAACCCCTTCAGACAGAGCAAGTGTTGAATCTGAGCCTAACTTCCTAAGCAAATGACTTAGCCAAAGAATTTTGTACAAAAGGTGGGTGGCAGATCCTCCTCCACTGTCTGTTCTAAAAATCACCCACAAATCATTTTCCAAGGAGCTTTCTGGGTGTGTGTTGCATGTTTTTTTGAGAATGTCTGCAGGTTTGAGCTCCCCAGGAGACTTCAGCAGAGGAATGCCTTGATTCATAGGTGGGAGATATCTATCAAACTGCTTAAAGTGTTCTGGGCATGTGCCAAAGCTGTGCTCTGGACACCCAGAAGAGCTGAAGCTCAGACAGGCAGGTGCCTTCAGCAAGATTCAAACAAAACACCTAAGCACTTATGGTGCAAACAAGGAGAATTTCATCAAAGAAAGAGAAAAGTGGTTTTCCCTATAACGTTTGCTCCACTAAGGTATTCAAAACTTCCATTATAAAGTTTACTTTCATGCTTGAAATTGCACCACTGACACCTTGCTGAAGTAAATTCGTAGACTGCCATTTCCCGGAGTGCATTTGGGATTTACAGAGTAGGTATTTTCACTGTCTAAGGATCCCCCATTTCTGGGCATGCTTAGACCATGTCTAATGCATATCAGCAGTACTAGGTTCAACACAGGACAGAGCTGACACTGTCACTAATTCAAAAACACTGGTGTAGGAGAAGCAGTGGTGGTGGTGGTGGAATCCAATTTTTGCATACTAGCCTATAGGACTGACTGCCTACACAACCATGGATGACCCAGGTTCATTGAATTCTAGTATCAGACTGCAAGCACAAGAGCAGATAAATGCTTCCTGGTGAAGCCGTGACGTTACCTGGCAAAACTTTTATAATAAGCTATTTATTGAGTTTTTCCCATGGTTTTCCTAATGAAGTATATTTTGAATAAATTCTGAACATTTTTCCTGCCCCAGTTTGGCCTGCATTTAGTTTAACCAACCTTTTCTGTTCAATAAGCTCCCCTGCTCTGTGAAAGCATAACTCAATCCAGCATGTCATATTCCAAATGGATGGCGACTGCACCACAGCCACCTACCCCCGTCTGTGACTAGGATGAATTTAGCCCACTGCCACTGAAAAGGGCAAACAGTGACAGCAGCTGTCTGTGGGACAGGATGATAACAAAGTGTGAATAACAAGCCTCCTTTTCACGTAGATATTATGCAGATTATTCTTATTTGGTAACACTTGGAGTATACTGAGAAACTTAAACACATGCTGTTTGGATAAGTAAACTATGAAAGAATATGGGAACCCAAAAGAACTGAAAAAAAAAAAAAAAGCTCAACCTCATTGCCAGATCGGATTCAAAATTCTGCAAAGCTGGTGAAGGTAGGCTGGAGAAAACAAAAGGCAGCAATGCTATCTATGACACAAGAAGAAAAATAGGAAACTCAGCACAGGGTTTAAAGATGTCTGTGGAGGTGGGTGAGTCATTGTTGCTCACACTTTGAAGTGAAGGAGACAAGCCTGTGCGTCATATATTATTTCCTCTTAATCTGCAGAGAACAGTCCATCCCAAGCCATTGATGGAAGCCAAACACTTGGAGCACAAACGAAACGTGACTGGACATGGGTTTCTCTTAGTCAGGCATCCTGGGAGCCCAGAACCACAAGTCAGACTCTGTCAGCAGTTGAAATACCTTTGGTTCACCGGTTAACAACCTGGCGATAAAATGAACTGTGGCTGAAACTAAGTCTACGTGGGCCTGATGTAATTAGGAGCCAAGTTTCATACCGCTATAGGGCTGATACTACACCCACTGAAGTCAATGATAATCTTTCCATGAATAACAGAGGCAGATCTTTTCATCTCTTGATGCCTGTACTTATAAAACAGGAATAACGGTACTTTCTTTCTCCTTTATTTGCAGCCTCACAAACATTTTACAATGAGGACTGTATCTTTCCAGGCACTCCATATGGCATTTAACACCTCCAGATTTTTTTGCTTATTTGGAATTTGAAAATGTTTAGAAAAACACATTACAACTGGCAGGACGTATCCAACAGATAGGACGTTTGCTGTATGCAGACTACCACAGACTTGTGCAGATCTGAATATCTAAGTCTATTGCTACCAATAGAAACACTGGCTACTGGCAGTTTTTGAAACCCATGTTTAAAAACTCTGGGTTTTTAATTTCTTCTTCTTTGAACTACTGCAGTAGTACAGAGCTTGTGAAGGCAGCATAGAACTTTGTAGGACTCTACAAGTGCAAGGCTGACTCCACCAGTAAAGATAACTACTAAGTTCAGTAAGATAGATATGTATCTTTTATTCATACAATGCTGTTTAAATGTGCAGCTCAATGTGTTACGCTAAGATCAATCTCTAGCATGGACAGGACAGACAGCAGAAGAAAACCTTGCAAGATCTGTATCATATTGATTCATGTTGACAATTGAGCTGGACTCCTTGTTTCATCTTTAGGTCACTTACATGAATTTATGCTTGGTTTGGGTTTTTCCCTTCATGGGAAGCAACTTAGACTATTACTCACCACTTTGGAAGACATGCTGGCAGACCCCTTAGTTTACATCCTTTGTAGGGCTTGGGTTTCTTTTTTCTTTTTCTTTTTCTTTTTCTTTTTCTTTTTCTTTTTCTTTTTCTTTTTCTTTTTCTTTTCCTTTTCCTTTTCCTTTTTCCTTTTGTTTTTCCTTTTCTTTTTCCTTTTCTTTTCATGTAAATATATGTCTACTTGGATATGATATGCTGACAAAGCATTTTGTTGCACTTTTGTAGCAAAGCCTCACACCATCAAATACCACACAAATATAAACACTACATTAAAGAATATTAAGGCTTACTAAGTCTTGAATTGACAGTCATGCTCTTTCTAGGTTCTAAGCATCTTATTAATGAATATGATCCAATAAAATTATGTTAACACTTCAGATGAATATTTCTTCAGAGTCCTGAAATGTCCTCACTTAGACCTCTAGACCCTGAGAAACTGTTATGTCACAGCATACTTGAAAGGTCACAATATTAGTAGAAAAGTAGAGTCCTGAAATGTCCTCACTTAGACCTCTAGACCCTGAGAAACTGTTGTCACAGCATACGTGAAAGGTCACAATATTAGTAGAAAAGCTGGAGGTATCAGCCTTCCAGCCTTTGTAATTTGCTGAGCCATTCCATCTTGAAAACCTGGTGTCTTTCCTAGAAGAAGTGCACATTTTAAGGCTAGAAAATTCTCTCAAAATTATAGACTCTTTCAAAACTTTTGTAAGCTAAATACTTTGTTGTTGCTCTTGGAAGAAAACAAATCCTTGGGCAACCGAGCATAGAAAATAGGGCTGAACAACCTGTTCAGAAATCCCAACCTGCCTAAACACAGCAAGTTTCAGCTTGAAGAGGACTGATTGTGCTGAGGATGGCCTGAAGCCCACATAATGCAGCTAACTTCCGTGTCAGTTAGGAGTTTCAATGAGCTGGGTACACTCTTTCCTTTAAAGAGAAGGTTCACTCATCTAATTGAGTCTGATTTAGTTTTGTTCACAAAATATAAACAAGAAAAAGAAAAAAAAAAAGTACTGAAATAACCCAGTTGGCATTTTTTTCAGTATTGTAGACATCATAATCTCTTGAGATGCATGTGAGGATTTTGTGGATGTCAATATCTTCTGTTCCTTACTCAGAAAGGTCCCAGATGGGGAAAATTTCCTTGAATCTCTCATGGAGGCAGTGGAACAATGTGGAAAGGGGCAAAGGGTACTGATTCACTAGAGTGTTTTATTCCAAAATGACACATGGATGTAATATTGCTGGGATCGATTAAGTCACATAAACATAAAACTGAGTCAAAGAGGTAGGATGGGTTTGGCTCAAAAGATCTATTAATGTTTTGAGGAAGGGGACACTGCCTCCTACTTCTTCAAAATAACATGCAATGTTTTTTTACATCAAATAACAGTGGCTGCCAATAAGACAGCAGGCTGGTTGAAAACACTTTCACATGACTGCAGGTAACCATGTGTTATAAACTAGCTGAGACCTGGGAAAACACTCTAGGCAGTGGTAGGCAGACAGGTAAACTTAGCCTCATGCTTTGCTTTTAGAAGTTCCAGTACATACTGCCGCAACCAGTTTTTGTTTTGTTTTTTTTCCCAGAGAGCCAGTCTGTAACCACAGACAAATGTTTTTCTCTGTTGAAACTCATCCTTATGGCACGACAGCCTGGCTAATTCTTGGTTATACTACGTACATAATAAGAATGCTTAAACATAAAAGGGATGAAAGACCAAAGCAGGAGAAATTTCTCTCAATTTTACATTCCAGAAAAGCAAAATCTGGCGTACCCAGGTCTTTTTGTTGCTTCTAGATGCTGAAACAGGGGATGTGAATGGCAGCCATTGCTGCCAGTTAAGTTTCCATATTTATTAAAGAAAGCTTTCTCTTACGCTCCTCTTTTGTCTGTTTTTTTACATATTCTCTCATACTGTGGTTGAACTCTGTGCAATAGCCCACAATATGCAGACTTTGTCTTCTAGTTTCTGTTGTCTACAATCTGTCATCTAGTTTCTGTCTTGTTCACCTTTTGTGACTAACCTTCTAAATCCTCCTTTATCTCACTTGTGTAATTGTGCCAATAAAAATTTCAGCAAAATAACATTGTGCTCATGTCCTATGACTGTCTCAAAATACTCAAGTTAGCAGTTTAAGGTGCAAAAAAAAATTTCTGTTCTTTGTTGCTTGCCCTAAAAATTCATCCTTGACATCTGAAAGTCAAACTGCTCTTTCTCCATACGTTTAAACAGCCATGAAAATTCAACTTTGGAAGTCTTGGGCCCAGTTCAGTAAAGTACAACTATTTGCTTAATAATGGATGAGACAAGGCTGATCCAACTCACTTTTCCGTGTATGGGCTGTGCAAAGCCAGGAAGAGCTAGGGAAGTGAGAAAATTTATTTCATAAGCAACATAGGTGAGCACAACTGGAGGAAAACTTAGTCATTTCATTCTTGTGAGTATTTGTGTTCCCACTTTCCATTTGGTCAAGGATCCTCTGGCTTACGCAGGTGCATACTGCATTCCAGAGCGGGTTTGGAGCTGCCATTATGGACTGAGCTGGGTATCGCTGGCAGAATCATGCTTACACAGAGGTGTTGTTCAGCTACACAGCTGTGCCAAAAGAGCCAATGCTCTGTTGTTTTGTTGTATTCCAACTATCTTTACTCATAGTGAGTAATTCTTTTGAAGTCAGTGTGTCTACGCATGTGAGTAATGGCCTCAGGATCCGGCCCTTCAACACTGTATGACGTGTTGTGTTTCAAATGCTTCTGCACTGTTGTTTTTAAAACTTCATTGCGATTCACCTACTGGAATTATCTTCTGAATAGCTTCTTTCCATGGATTCCATTATGTATATTCTTTTATTTATTACATTTTCCCTTTGATCTGCATGCCAATCTAGATAAACTCAATAAAGATAGAATTTTAATGAACACAAGGAACTATGTGTAGCTGCAACAGCCAGTTTTACTAGTTTTATGGGTGTGTGCATTTATTTTTACTTGTGTAATATCCAGCTTGCAAGGTTACAGTGTGTGAAATACTTCATATTCATTTGATTGTTGCAAATAATGAGATATCTCTATAATTTTCATGACTATCGTTGGTACTTCATTTTATCTCTTTGAATATTTTTCTTCAATTATACAGAATTGAAGACTGTTAAGAAAAACAAATACTAAATAGAATCATGACAAAGATCAATATTTTTCAGAGACAATACCTAGGAGTCTTTCAGAACAGGGACTTTTAGCAGTGAAATATCTACCATCTGGCTCCAGGTGGGTTACAGATGGATGTTTCCCAGGTCAGGATCAAAGAAACTTAAAACTTGTTAAAAGGCAGCCTGAAGTAGAAAGGGTTGGAAACAAGCAGCAGTTTCTGGGTATCTGTGTCTTCTAGTAGAAGAGAAGGGCAACAGGACTAAGGCTTGTGGAAAAGAAACTTGTGTGGAAAGCACACAAGGACTAAGGCTTAGATGTAAATGCACAAGACTTTTGGCATCTTTTTTTCCTGTTACATATCTTTTGATATGTAGTGCATGGGCTATTACATAAGGCAAGCAATACAACCTCTTGGAGAGATGTCTTTGTACATGTGTCATAGCCAGGCAAGTAATGATCAGGAGACAGAGGCAGCCATCCCCAGTGTAATGTCCAGACATAGAGCTGTTAGAGGGACAGTCTCTTTCACAATAGATGGGGGACAAGAGAAAAGGAGCAGGTTCCAAATGTGAGAGATGTTTAAAAGAAAAAAAAAAGAAAAAAAAAAAGGAAAAAGAGAAGGAAAAGAGGTCTAGGGTAGAAGAGGTCTTGAAAGAGGATCTAAAACAAAGCATCTCTGGCAGATACAGAAGACACTTTAACAGATAGCAACAACCAGAACTGTGCAGGTACATGAAATTATTAATAAGAATTAGACTTCATTGTCTGTAGTGTAATAACATTAATAAATGGGATCAATGCTTCATAATCAAAATGGCTGTTACTAAAGGGATGATTACAGTCAAACAGGCAGTTTGTGTTCCTTTTCATTTTTCTGGAAACATTGGATTACCCAACCATTGAAACCACTTGTGGAAGTTTGGACTGCGGCACATGGACAGCAAGTACATTGGACCAAAAGTAATTTCTCAGGAGGAATTAACTATACTACTAGCATCCATAGTGACTACCACAGAGGCCCTCCCAAGTAAAGGAACCACCAGGGCTTGACTTGGTTCAGGTCATTATAGTGAATTCATAATGTGGTGCAATTCACTATAGTAGAGCTTTAATGTGAATCTGCTTCACAGCACCTTGATTCTGGAAATGAAGTTGATACCAGCTGCCTATCCAGGGTGGACATACACACTTACCTGTCTGGGGGAAAGCTGGCACGAACCGAACTCATTCCCCTTCCAAATTCCAGTGGCAAATACCATTATTGGAAGATATTTATGTTTTCTTTACCAGAAACCTACTACAGTTTAGCAGTTGACAACAAAGAGGAATCAGCACCATGTGTCTAACCAGCCCTCAGTAAAACACCAGTGGAGTATAGAGAATTCCCTCAGTCTCACCATCATAATTCTTTGTTGTATACTAAAAGTGTTATGATAAACAAGGTAGATGCAGCTGGCATACAAATTAGGAAGAGACGGATTCTCTTTCCTAAATTTACCTTCACCTTCCAGTGCTATCTCAGGGACATGAAGTATCACAGTTCAAAGATCAAGTTTCAACAGTTCATCTGACTATCTTCTTGATGACAATAATTAAAATGCTTCTCCAGGCAGGACTTCAGCAATGTAGAGGTTGTAGCAGCTGAAGCAATTGGTGCCACAAAAATAATCATAATGCTATGTCCATGAGACAGGGTAAGCATGGAAAAATGACTCTGCCAAAAGGATCAGGAAAAGAAGGATGAGGCACACAAATGAGACAGAGCGAGTTGTTGTAACAGTGGGAAGAATATGTTACATACATCAGCCAAGGAGCAAAAAGGTATGCTTGCCTCTCAATTGTGCAGAATGTCTGACTGTTCATGTTTTATCAGTGCTTTTTCCTAGAAATTTTTTACAATTGGTTCTGAATGCATATGTGAAAGGTTCTGGTCCTTGTTTTAATATTTTGCTCAACACTCCTATTCCTCATGTTAAGCTCATTCTCCTTTTTTCAGGGCTGATCTTTTCCTCAACATGTCTCTTTCCTCAACACAATTCAACACTGCAGTTACCTGGACAACCAGAGCTTGGTCTGTGTTCTGCATTTCTTCTGGGACCATGCTGTCACAACACATGGGATTTCCAGGTTTCCAAAAATAAGAACACTCCAGTAAGAGGCCTGCCTATATTTGCCATAGGCCACTTTTATACCAGTGAGGTATTCCAGAAAGATTTTAGTGTGGTTTGTGTTGGAAGGGATCCTAAAGATCACCTTGTTTCAACCCCCCAGCCTGGACTTGAGCACCTCCAGGAATGGGCGTCCACAACCTCTCTGTGCAACCTGTTCCAGTGCTTCACCATCTTTATAGTAAAGAATTTCTATGTTCTATACTAGAGTACATTTCTATACGCTGTGCTTGAAGCTGTGTAGACAGCTGCAAGCACAGATTTACATATCTCTGTATTTTGTTCAGATCTGAACATAGTCTGCCTTGTTTCAGGAAAGTATTAGTCTGCTTTGAAAGTAGTGGAGAATCTCTGCTGAATTTTCAAGCAGAAATGATCAAGTAATAATAATTTATTTCCCTTTACTCAGCTTCATGCTATGGCACGGCTTGACTTCAAGTCATTAACAGAAATATGTTGCTAAAAAATTGGGATTTACAACTGGATAAAAATCCATGCAATAAAAAAATATCTTGCTGATTTTAGAATTGAGAGTAGTGAGTTAATGTCTGTGTTGGTCCTGATGCATCCTTTGATATAACCTGGACAGTTATGGCACAACACAGTGTAAATATGGATTGTATCCCAGCCTCTGCACTTCCAAAAGCCAGTCCTGCTTCATTGGCTTCAAGGAAACCTGAAGAATGAAACTAGAATATGGTGCCCTACAGGCTGGGTAAATACATAGCAAAGATGTTTAGCTTTGCAGCTTCAATGAAGGAAAGCCAAAAGCAAGAAAAAGGTGTTTGCCCATTACCACAAAGAAATATATACCAGGCAAATAATTTCACCTCCCTCAGCCTCGCCTCAAAGGGAAAATAACCACAGAAGGTGCACCCTTGGTGTACACACACCTGCCCAGGTGAACGGGCTGGAATAGCGAGCAGGTCTCCTGAGATCCCTGCAGCTGTGTGGCACTGTCCGTGAACTCTTACCAAAAAAGAGTCAGCTTTGGGGTGCTGGAGGGGAAATTTCCATGGAATACCTGGTGGTCTTGCTGGGCATCCTGTGGGGGGCTGCTAATGGCTTGAGGCAGCAGACACAGAGAATACATCAGTGTCTGGGACAGCCGTGGGGGGGCTTCAGTGACTTCATGCCTTGGAGACCTGACAGCTTTCCTTCCAGGCGCCTGCCTCGCTCGTGCCCCAGGGCTGCAACACTTTCTCCACTGCCACATCCCCACAGGAAAACATTTTCCTTTTCAGTTGGGCTGGGCATCCATGGCCTATGGGCTGGGCTGGGGCTGGAGCTCTGTTCCAGACAACCTGCAGGCACCCTTGTGGGAGGAAGGAGGACACAGACATCTCACTTCTGCACAGAAGGTGAGCACTAATTGCATTGTAGTTATCCTAGGAGAAGTCATTTGTGTGCATTAATGTGCAGCACACAAAGAATGCACTAAACCCCCAACTAAATCCAAGGTTAAAAAAATTCCCGTCCTGTGACTACAGAATCTGTGTTGTCCATGAATCTGTAACAGATGATACATCCCTTGCATGGGCTGCAGCAGTGTCTGATTCTTAAGGTGCCTAAAAGCCGATGGTCTGTCACCTCATTCTCCATACAGCCCAGCCTGCTTTATTGTTACAGTGAGCACAACCTTGTGTTCTGTCAGCCATTACTTTATTCGTGTCTCTGCTAACAAATGGATGTCGTGATGAATGCTATTGACAGGACACAAGTACTTTCATTGAAAGAAATGTGGATTTAAGACAAAATATTTTTTAAATTACTGTCACATTCACAACTTTTCTTCTAAATGAAAACCGCCTCTCCATTTTCTCTGATGCAAAAATAAATGAAGCATTTTGGCTTTCTTTTAAGCAGAATGCTAAATTCAACTTGAAAGCTGTGCCACGCATTTTCTTCACAATCAATTCAATACATTCACAGTAACAAAATTTTACCAAGATGATAACAAAAAAGCCAATGCTTCTCACAAAATTTTTTCGTTGAATATGCTGAGGGCAACATCCAGAGGTCACTACTTGTTAGTAGGTATATTTCTAAAGGACAAGTGCTCTGAAACAAAAAACAATGCAAAGTGATGCAAATGAAACAAATGTGATGCAAATGAACATCCCTAGTGCCAGCGAAAAATACTGAGATAGGGGTTGGAAACAAGAATCTAGACAAATAAAAAGCAAGTGGAAACACGTATTTTACAACTAAATGCCAGTATGTACATTAAGTACAAATGTTACAATTGTTCTGAGGGAGAGATTAAAACTTTACCCTTTAGGATTAACTATTTGGAAAGAAACAGATTAAAGGGTGATTTGCCATCTAACAAATTTCCACAACACTACAGCAAAACCCTTTGAAACATAATTCTGATTTACAAAATTAGAGCTTCAATATGAATGCTCATGAATATACATGAAAATCATCAAGTAATAAGAAAACACTGACATCAGAATTACAAGATTTTCTTTCTACAGACAAATAGTTTTGGGGAGTCATGGTAAAAATATACTAAATCAAGAAGTCTCCTAATAATCAATTTTAAAATAGATGTTTGATTTCAGAAACAGTTTTCTGTGGTGGGTCAATGAATCAAAGGAATAAGGATGGCAATGAACTTAAGAGGTTGCTGTGTTCGCAAATCACCCCTACAGATATTTTTCTAGCACATCCAAAAAAGGAGATTTTCAATTCCCTCAAGTGAATCTATCTTTTTGTGGTAATCTCCTTACTGTAGCAGACTTTTGCATCCCCTCTTCAGTCCTTTTAGACCAAGTAATTCTCTTTCTATGGCTCTTCTTTTGTATGTCCTCTTTTCTAAACCTCTTCCTCTGCTTGTTACCCCCTCCTGGAGTTTGCCTATATCCTTGTTCAAGCGCAGCACCCAAAAGCAGGCAGAGTCTTCCAGCTGAGGTTTCATCAATGCCAAACAGGGCTAAACAGTCAGTTCCTGTCTCTTACAGATGATGTTCTTGATCACATCATGATGAATTTTTCTTGTTTGCAGCAGCCTCAGATTGCTGACTTGGCTTGTGCTTCATAGTAATCCTTTTCTGTTGTGCTGCTGTAACTATCATTATTCTTTATTTCATTTGTGTGCTTGATTTTTCCTTCTAAACTGCAGTTCTTTGTATTTCTCCCTGCTCAGTTTCTCTTTGTGAATTTCAGGCCATTCCCTCACTTTGCCCATTTGATCCGTGAAGATCTCCAAAATGCTTGGAATATCATCCTATCTGCAAATTAACTCTGTGTGTGTGTATGTGTGTGTTTTTGCACTCTCTAACCTGCTTTCTTGACCCTTCATGAAAAACCAGTTTAAGGCTGGGATGAAGACGAAAATCTGCAAGGACCCTACTCAAGGACTTTGCAATTTTGCAGTGAATGTTTACTCTTTAAGAAAGGTGTTTCAGGCTGTCCTTCTGGCCAATTATTTCCTCTAGGCTGCTTTGCCTTGCTT
Organism: Passer montanus; assembly: GCF_014805655.1. Classification (NCBI taxonomy): domain Eukaryota; kingdom Metazoa; phylum Chordata; class Aves; order Passeriformes; family Passeridae; genus Passer; species Passer montanus. The sequence goes on along the minus strand of NW_024367708.1, from coordinate 4,735,282 downwards.
TGTTCACGACATCATGAAGTACAGTGTCAGAAAATTCTCACCAAACATTTGTCCGCTGCTCCTCCCCCCTTGAGTAGGTTAGTTATCCACTCCAAGAAGGAAAAGGGAAAATTACTGTCATATTTTCATGCTGAAACATGAAGTTATTCTTGCATTCTAAACAAAAATCCAATGTAAAACAATTTTTAAATAAATGCCTGAACTTTCTATCAGTGATTTAACAAATTTTGCATGTTAAAAAAAGTACACTAAACACAGTCATACTACAGGCATTTATAAATACTTCTGATCAGACAGCAAATGAGTAAAAATTACGCTACACTTATAAACTGTTTGCTTTGGCATCTGCCCTATAATGTGTCTGTACAAAGAAAAGGTTAGTCATGCAACATAATTATTTTCCCACCTATTTTTGTCACAAAGTTTTCTGAAAGTGCCGTTTCTTTCTTCACTCCCTCTATGTAACCTCAGAATAGGATCTCATGGCCACAAAACTCTTATGTTGTGTAAATATCTGTTAGGGCATTTGATCTTTTCTCTCTTCTTTCCTTCTCTTCCATTAGCAGTTTTTATTGCAGTAGCTTGAATACAAGATAATGAAAGCTCATGTTTCTATTTACCCTAGATCCATATTGGTACACAGAACAAGCGAGAAAACAAAAACCTTGGACATCATTATAGAGGTTGTCATCAAACAACCACTATTTTTTAGTTTTTACTTTAATCAGTATCAGGAATGACATTTCAGGGCCTGGTAATTAATGCATTAAAAGGATTTTTTTGGGGATTCCTTGAAAATACTTTTTTTATTTCTGTGTGCAGTGAAAGGTACATTTTAACCTGATAAATAATTTAAATTTGATAATAACTGATGGTTGTGTATGGTGCATGACCAGTTAGTGATTTGTGATTACATAATGATTTCTATTCTTCAGACAGGGTATGCAGCTCCACTCAGTGTTACATGGGGACAGGAGTTGAATCAAACTGTTACTTGCATACCCTGGGGTCCTATGGGCTTTTGCAGGAGAGCAGTGAAAAGTCTCCAACAGTGGCAATGGTGCCGTTGTATCACATAAAGGACAAGGATGATACAAAATCCAGGTGGAGTGCATTTCTCTGGCAACTGAGAAGAGCTGCATCTTCCTCCATTGCTGTAGTAGGGCACACGACAAGGAAGAAAATGACCGGAAAAAAAAGTCTCCACAAACCTTCAATTTCCTGCTGAATTTTCTCTGCACAGTGACATGGGAGGTACTAAACTCCAGTGGCTCTTTCATCCTCTGGCCCTGTAAGGTCCGCAGGCAGCTTTACAGGAGAGAAAAAGAGACATACTGAATTGCAGTTTCAGCTGTCACAAAACTGAAGGATCAAATGGACTATCAATGATATTGATATACAAACAGATCAGTGACAGAATGTGTACAATAAAAATTTTATTTAGACTATTATAATATGCATTAAGAATTGGATATGGCATGTTTAACATAAATTAGATTAATACATAAATAGATAGGTATAGATAGGCAAACAGACAGAGAGACAGATCTGGAATGAGGAACTGTCTACCCTGTAAGGTAAGTGGTTGGGGAAATGTTCTATTTGTATTCGATCAGTACATAAATATTACAGTTTCCATGGTGTTGGTATTTGTCAAACTACTTTCCAAGGAGAAGCTCAAATAGTGAATAGTTAAATGACTAAGAATGTCTTTTGAATGTTAGTTACTTCAAAAACTTAGTATGTAACAATATCCACCCAAAGCATTTACAAATTCCAAACCACCACAATTATTTTTGAAATTATAACCCCTCCCATGAAATATGTATAAACAGAACTCTCCCTAGTGAGTGCTTGAAAATCTGTCCCTTTGGCCCCAGTCTTTGGTTCTTTGGTTAGTTAATTAATAGACTTTTCCCAGAAAATAAATTTCATACAAATCGAAACAATGGACAAATTCATGGAAAACGTGAACAGCTCACAGGCAAATCATGAAGAGAAGAAACAGCTGGAGTTCTTCAAACAATATGATAGATCACAAGAGTTCTTATTTTGCTTAGTACCAGAAAGAGTGGAAGCCTAGTACATCTGAGAGGTGATGTGGTAATAAACTTGCAGATGGTTAATATAACTCCAGAGAGGAAATTATGTTCATGTACTGCAACTCTCTTTATTTCTTTCATTCCTGTTAAATTTAACCTGCTTTTTGTTCTCCATAATAGAGAAACTGCAATTTGTTGAAATACATTACTGTACAAGTGGGCTCTGCAATTGTTATTCTCTAATCACTACATGGAATACTAAAGAAATCATTACAGAGCAAGCGATGAACGTGTTTAAGCACCCCTAAAAACCCCATTGCCCTGTATCTATATTTTTAGTCACTGTTTTCAAGCCCACTGATAGTTTATTGCCTTGGGAGGTGTGTGCCATTCACACACGTTAAGTTATAAATGTTTCTGAGTGCTTTGCAAAATAAGAGTCTACTTTATCTACCACGCGTAATTACAAACAGCTGGAAACTCTTTATTAAGCAGCCGGAAGGGAGTGAAATAAAATGAGAATTTAATAAAACATAAAAATGTTTCAATGACTGGCTTTACATGAAAAATTAAAGCAAACTCCAAACATTTTAGAATGGAAGTCTCAAAGGCACATCAATGTATTTTCAGCAACAAAAACCCACCCTTGTGCTCACATTTTTCATTACCCACTTGCTGGCTTCATCAGGCACTTTTGAATAAGACAAACTCTCATTAAAACTAATGGTAGTTTTGCCTAAACATGCACCTGCAGGATCAGGCTTCACTTGCTGAAACTCACATTTACTCCCTGAAACTAGCATCAGATCAGCATGTTGATAAGCACTGAATACATTACCGCAGGAGAACATACAAAGCTGCATTTGAACAGGTGACATTTCCTTTTCAAGGCAGACCTGTTCAAAAGTTTAGCATTAATCATTTCTAAACAGGCATAACAGAATTATCTACTATATCTGTCAACTTTCTGCTTCTTATAAAGGTAAACTTCTTCAACCTGTAGAAAGTGATGTCAAAAACAATAAAGTAGGGCCACTGATTAATGACTCAGCACAATTTAACTGAAGCACCAGAACTTGCTCTATCAAGAATTGCTACAAGTCAGCAATATCTCTGTATATATGTATATACTGCTTGAAGTAAGAGACAATATTTGATTTGGTTACCTCAGGCTCAGTTTTGCAGAATGCTATGGTCACAACTGACTTTTCACAGATGAGTGAGCATACTGAACACATCAGACTGGACTAGCAGTCAATATCCATGTAAACTACAAGAGGGTGCCACAGATGCACCTGGGTCCGTTTTTGAAGGGCCTCCATGGGTGTTGTTTCAAGTACCTGGACCCCTATAATCCATTGTTTGCAACAAACAAAAAAGAAAAGCACTTGCATACAACTAGCAGTAGCTGTAGCACTCCAGAAGCACATACTGGAACCCACAGGGATGCCCAGGTGTCTGGGGAAGAGGGTTGCCCTTGATGCCCCAGGTTCCTGTTTGTACTGGTGTGCCTGGCAGAGCTGTCTTTGGGGTGGGGACCTGGGCGGTGCACACAGGACTGTGAACCGAGCATGAGTCTCTGGGACTGTGCAAAGATTGATTTCAGCCACAGTTGGGACCGTGCTTGCAGATTTTGCTCTTTGTGCAGCCCAGCTGCACTTACAGTAATGAATGACACTTGCATGGGACCATTCTCCAGCATCAAAATTGGCCAACTCACAGTATACCATGTCATTAGTATTAAATTCTCTTACTTCCCAAACCAGGGTGGCCAGACTCGTGTGACCACCAGGGAACAGTCTCTGGCCTCTGCTGAGTCCCCAGTCATGCCAGGGAATTGTTTCGGGAAGTTCTTGGTGGCCCAGGCCAAAATCATGTCAGCAACTGCTCTGATGACTTAAGTTCTAGTGCCCTGGCACCATTTAATTTACTGGTGGAGAGTAAGACTCAGTGCATGTGGTCTTGGGAGCAGCCTCAGGGAGCATCTCAGAGTGAATGTAGAAATATCCCCTGAGGCTACTGATGGGACAAGCAACTCCTTGAGCTGAGCAAGATTATCAACATCTGGCCTATAATTAACAGCACTGTCCAAGTTGACAATACTCTGATAGAGCAATACTCAGCACTGTCAGAGCATATGAGTGTACGTTTAACAGTATACATTAACTATTATTAACAGCACATTTGTTGTTAACAATGCATTACCTAAACGCTTTATTAGATTATTGCCTTTCCATTAATACATTAATCAATATGCCTGTAGATGAAATTACTTGAAAAGATTGCTCATCTTTATCCCAGAAATAAATGTACTAATTTATTATTCCATGAGGATACTGATTAAAGAATTGTGAGCATTTAAATTCCTTCCTACTAGGATATTTTAACTAATCTGGCTGTGGAAATACCACTCAACTTGTAGGATCACCAAAGAGCCTAGCACATTCCTATAACCTCAGATCTTATCATCACCTTTACAGCCTTTGCAGAAACAATTATCAAAGTTTACTCATCAAGAAGCTCCCATCCCACAATAAAAAAATTGCTGGTGCCAGAGCAATACCTGAATAAGTCCTCCTGATAACCCTCAGACTAGGAGCTTTTATTTGGAGGTTTCCATCTGTATTTGTCTTCAACAGAAGGGTAAGCAAAACTAAGTATGTACCCAGATGTGACTGCCAAAGGCACTAACTTGAAAGACCTAGATAGACAAAAGAGTGTCTCATACCACATTTTGTAAAACCTAGACAATGGAAGAGCTGACAACAACTGCTTTGTATACAACAACTTAGCAGTTAGGGCGTTCCTGAAGAACATGGGAGATATGGAGTCTATGGTAGTTTCCCATCTGGAGAGGTTCAGCTTCCAAGTCCCCCGGGAGTGCTCCAGCCACCACCATGTTGAAGTTGCCAGACTGCAGCAAAAACAAACACTGAGACCCAGAGAGAAAGAAAGCAATAAAGGATTTGACTCTGCATCCGTCACAAAGGAGAGCAGTCCTAGGTGCTGGTCTTCATTCCAAGAGTTGTTTGTATATCTTAGCTAATGATTATTTCATGTAAACAGTCATCATATGAAGCATGAGAATCTCTGGGACTTTTCCAAAGTCCACTGAAGTCAATGGAAATCTAAGTTAACCGAAGTCAATAGAAAGTTTTCCACAGATTTCAGTAGGCTTTGGATCACTTCGGGAATACTTCTTGGGTGGTAAGGGCTCCATGCCAATGCACTGGAGGCATGCACCGATTTCATACTAACACACACGTTGTTGTGGCTTATTGCTATATTGGAACCAGCCTTTGAAAAGTATCATAATATCCTGAGGCAAACTAGAGAGTCAATTATTCAAAATGTTGGTCTTGAATGTTTAAAGGCCCAGTCATGGGCTCCTTGGGCTAAGTTCCCACTGCCTGCAATAAGAACTTGCTCTGAGGAGGAAGGGCAGAGTCAAGCTCAGAGACTCACATTTGCAGGGATTTTGATGTGCTTGGCACTGCCAAGCTGCAGTTGAATGCAGAGATAGCCAACCTGACCTGAAATCTTGTAATGTGGGTAATGAACACAATTTAGCTGTATTAGCATAGTACTTCATATGGGCTAACCAGCCCTGCCAAGACACGGAGTTCACTAGCCTGAGGAGAAACTGCGTGAAGATAGACTATTTCCGACTCATTTAGAGGCAGCTTTGCAAAGCAGTGCTTTGTGCCACGTAGGCATGCTAGCTATCCCCCTATCCCAAACAATGCACATCCTCCCTTTCTGCAGCAGCTGCGGCACTTGCGCGCTTATGGTGGATCTCTCTGCCCTCCCCATGGAAGGGTCTGTCATGCAGTTCGATATTTCCATTTTCCACGGGCACAAACTGTGGCTTCCTTCTGACCAGACACATCAGTCTCAGGTTGAAGTTTGGCATACAAAATTTTAACACAGAGATTTTAATTGCCTGCCTTTTTTTTTTTTTCAGGAAAAAATCACATCTAAACAAACCAAAAGCTAAGGTCAGTTGTCTTAGTGATTTCAGCAGTGCAAAGCTTAGATTCCTAAACACAATTGCCAGCACAAGCCAGCATAGTCTTACCATCAATCCTTGACCATGGCCCTCATTCCTGCTTGCAGTTTGATGAGCTGCAGTTTCACTTCCAAGGATTCCAGTTCAGATTCCTTTTTCTAAGGACACACCTTCCATTAAAACTGTTTTCCTGGCAACTAAACAAGTCTAATTTGCTCATTGCAATTTAAACTTTCTTTAATAATTTGCACAGTGTTTCAGTTAACATACAAGCCACTACAGTATCCTGATTGTAATAGCACCTAACACTGTAGTCCAGGAATAAATTCAGATACACTGCATGATTATGTAATCCACTTTATGCATTATTTATACTTGGGTGTTCTGGTGAATATGGTGCTGGATGTGCCCATGATTTTGACTTGGGATCTCCTCATGGCAAGTGTCAATATCTCAGTCCAGTAAAATGTGTAATTTGTGAGATATCTCAATGAGAACTGAAATTGCTCAACTGAGAACCCCACAGTGTTTTCTCCATAGAGGGAGATAAGATCTTTGCCCCACAGAGTTAAAGAGATAAATTAAACACTGGCAGACAGGTAGACCAGCCACATGCTGTATTTCCCAAGTGACTTACCACATTGTGGGCATTCATATTACCAGCTGGTGAGGTGCAAGAAAAAGGAGGAGCAGTGCTTGATTTGATGTGAACCTCCTTGGTTCTACAAGCATCTGTACCCAGTAGGCAATGCAATGCAAAGTATCCTTCTGCACAGCCCTTGCAGGATGTCTGGAGGCTGCTGGACTAATCCTGCTGCAGGACATAGGGAAGACATGCTTTCCCCCTCTTGCAGGTACCCTGCACCCACACTGACAGCAGCTAAAGTAAACAGACCCACAGAGTACAACTAGCACCTCCTTTTGCAGACTGTCGTGGGCTACCAAGGAGATAACTGCAAGGGCACAAAGACCCTTGCAGGCTCTCTCTGTAAATTTAATTTCATGTCTGGTAAGGAAAAAATCATTCATTGCTACGGCAAGACACTAGTGCAAAGGCAGGACTTTACTGCTTCTGCTGAAAGTTATGTTTCAAAATCCTCTCAGCCAATTGTACTTAGAAAAATAACTTCTCAAAACAACAAAGAACTGAAGTCTGAACTCAGGGAGGGGATAAAGAATGGAGCTGTCACCATAACACAGATGCAGCTCTGTACTCAGGAGGGAACTGTGCACTAGTTTTTTGTGAAAAATCTGGATGCTTAGAACCATGAAAGCAAACAAGGATTTCAACCATCATTTACAGCACTTGGAATTTTCATAATTTAAAACTTTCCAAGAGTCCTCAATGGGCAAACATCCTGCGTGCTTGTTGTATTTTCATATGCCCAATAGGCTGTAAAACTTCAAAGAAATTAATTTTGCTGCTCACTAAAAAACCTTTTTAATGTTATACACCTTCAAAAATGTTATGGTACCTGGTGCCAAGAGTCTGTATTTTTAAAATTCCCTACTTCAGTCTGAGTTCTAAACCCATTAAACTCAGTAAGAGTTTTGACTTAAAAGAGTGGAAGATCAAACAATTATCTGACAGACTATAACAAGACTCAGGAATAATTAGGGAGTTTTGAAGCCTATCCATACAGGGGCTTTTTCTTTATAAGAAATATATTCAGAAATGTATTTTGGAAATATTAATTTAAATTTAGAAGTGGGTAGGTTTAGCATAAAGACAGATTTTTTACTCTAACTTTTGGTCTTGTTTCATACATTATGCACATTTTTCACATCTCTTTTTATCTAAATAAGAATAGGGGAAGCCAGGATAACAGTTACGTTGGTTATAATGTAGTTTTTTTCACTGAACTGTGTGGGCTGCTATAAGATTTTTGGTACACCTGCAGTTAAAGCCTGAGAGCAAATTGTTTCCAAAACTGATCTTATCAAAAGAAAGATGTGTGGATTCATACGCAGATCCCAAGTCATTGATTTCTGCTGAGACAATTTTGTCAAAACACAGTGTTCATTAATAGAGAACCTGCAGCTGTAGACAAAAAAGCAACAGAAACATTTGGAATAGCAGCCATAACCTGTCCTAAGCCATTACTCCAGAAAAACCAATCTATCATTAGATGCTACTGCTGATGTGCCACCCATAGTCTCATCAGTCTCCTAGAGCAGAGGAGTAGCTGGTCCCAGCTGGGGAGATGCCGCAGCCTCCTGAGCAATCGGCTGTCTAAACAAGGTCTTCTGCAGGTCATGCAGATGTGGGGCACTGGGTGTTTCTGTTCCTTGACCAGAATGTATGGAAAGAGTTGTTCTATTGAGAGAATTTAGTGTCTTTGCAGGTGTATAGACATGGGCACTTTACTCTTAAAGCAGAGGATGTCAGCACTTCTTTAAAAAATCAGGAAACCCTTGGGTACTCCTTGAGAATCTCCTGTAGTCTTCATGTGGGATAAAAGTATTTGTACCCTCTTCTGACAACACAGAGTGCCTGAGTTTTTTCTAGAATATGTTGTTAGTCCTGTCAAATCTACATATAAAATTTTACATATAATCTTTTTTACTCTGAATTTGTTTCGTATCTACATAACAGTGCAAGCCCTTTTTCTACCTCTGTGTGCAAGCACGAACCTAGAAAAAGTAATAAGACGGTAGGAAAATGTTAGTTTGTGTTTCATGGTTTGTAAAAGACAAACAGTCATCTCCTTATTGTAATCGGACAATCAGTTTCCTATTTTATAAATATTTTAAGGAGCCTGTCACCATAGTAACACAATGCTGTATGACTATAAATTCCTAGTCCTTAAAGTGAAACTAAAATATGAAATTGGTCAAGGTGTTGTATTTCTTGTCCTCATGCCTGAAAATGGTCCAGACACATCTTCATCAAGTACAGAGATGTAAAAAAACTAGACATCAATTTTCTGGTATTTGAAATCATAGGAAAACTTGGCTTTCCACATGCTCTGGATAGCTGTGCCCTAAAGTTTCACTGTTTATTAATTAAGTAATAATATGGTTTGAAATGTTTCCTTTTATCTTTCTTTTCCAAGGATAAAGATAAATTTTGTTACCAAAATAAAAATTCTATTAACTGCATTGCCTCCTGCATAGGAAGACTGACTTTCAGCATGGGGGAAAGTATCAATAAGGCCCAAGATTCTGAAGACAGAAGTTAAAGGCTTTTTCTTTTTCCATTTGATTTCAGCTATAAGACCAATCCATTACCTGGCAAACCCAACCATTACCTTTTATATAAGGAAAGGGACCAGCAAAAAGATGTGTTTCTGTTCCATAGAGATCTTGGGCAACTGCAGAGAAACAGAAGATCAGGACTTGGACAATTCATCCCTCCCCAATAAATCAGTACTACTGTCCAGCAGTGAGAACTTGAGCTGGGTGCACACCACAGTGAGTCCTGCAGAGGGAAACAAGGAGGTGGGACTCCCGGCTGCTGTGCAGGACTTGCTTCCTGAATGGGTCCTTACTATGAGTAGATTTTAGCTAAAAAGAAAAAAAAAAGAGATACTTTCTTCAGGTGGCATCTACATTTCACAAAACCAGAAATTAATAGTTTGGTTTCAGCTCATTAAAAAGCAGAGATTGCCTCAGATTTGCTCAGTTCCCTGCACAGATAATTGTAGATAAGTCTTGGCTTTTTACATTTGTTCCTTATATTCAGTGTCATCCCAGGTACTTCATTCCACACTGTATAACCACTCATCTGTGAACACTGGAGTGTACAGTCTGTTGGCTGGGCTCAGAAAGCTATTCAGCTCATAGCAAGAATCTGTCATGTTGGAAGACCTGCCACAAAGCTCTGGACCCCACTTGCTGTGCTGGCTAAAGCTCCACTGACCCTGCTGGTTTCTTGGCACTTGCTTCCCATATTGTGCCTGCAATGAGACCTAAGCTTTGGTGTCTACAACGTGGAGCTGAATCCCACCCTTTCAGACTGTCCTGTAGGCCTCAGTTCAGTTGCCTGGATTCTGGTCTTTGCACTTCACACAAGATACTTCCAGAGTATCTCACATGGCCTCCAAAACATCTACCCCACCCCTGTCCCAGCAGCCAGCCTCATGCAATTGCCCTGCCCCAAGAGATCTAATGTCACCAAACACAAAATGCTCATCAAACACCTAAGCTCACACACCTGACTTGAGTCCTCAGTTTCCATAGACACAGCCTACATCAGTGAGGCACTCACTTAGCTGGAGGAGATGTTTGAAAGGGGAAATAAGCAGCCAGATTGCATAATCTCATTCATTAACTGCTGTTCTCTCAGTTTTGTGGCCTTTGCTCAGACACTGATTTCAAAACCACACACTTCTTTGCCTTCAAAATATTTTTTTAATGTTAGTTTAACTGCAGTTTGATTTCCTAAATTGTCCCCCCATGTCTTCAACCAGTGGTGCAGAAGGTCTCCATGCCCCAGCCATGTGCCTCCCCAGCAGCACAGCATCACTCCCCAGCCACACTCTGTTCTCCAATGGGCAACTCACTACCCAGGGTGCAAATGATAGGAAGCGGATTTCTCCCTTGTTCTTATTCCATATCTTCTTTGATTGAATCACAGGCTTGTAAAGGCGATGGGATGAGAGAGGAATGATCAAAAGCAGCAGAAACCCAGCACACAATGCAGGTGCTGAAGGATCTTGTTTTAAGTCAGAGGGGTTTGTTTCTCCAGAGTTGTCAGTGGCCCTTTAAGTAACCCAATCTATTCTAGCTGATGTTGAGATGGCTGCTTTAAAACAAAAGGCTTTCTCGGGTATAATCCTTCTGGTTTAAAATAGATACAAGTTTGACAAGTTCTATATTTTATTTCTTTAATCCACTTCCTCATGGCCAGCATTTATGGGAAAGTTTTAAACTTTTAAACTTGCAATTGATACAATCGCAAACATCACAGATGCTTGTCTGTTGCACTAAATAAGAACTGTTGCTCTGCAGCCATTGCTGGCACCACACATAAGCCCTTACTGCAGTCTCAGAAATAAATAAAAATTAATTTTTATCAAGTCAGAATAATGCAGGATTTCTCATTTCTCTCATTATGCCATTTACTTGAGGGAAGACATTTTTTAGAATTCTTTTACTGGGGACTTGAGTGACTTATATAAATTTGCTCAGCAAGGTTTCCAAGAGTCTCATTATTTAAAGCCAATGGCTCATATATATAGGTGTCCTCAGTAGATTATACATTATTTCCAATTCAGTTGACTTATAGGTCTTATTAAGTTTATTAAATAAAACCAAAGTATACAGTGATAGACTTGGGCTTAAATCAAACACAGACTCTCACAATAACTTCGAAATTTGTGTAAATATCTGGTTTGGACTCTTTGAATGAACATACTTGAACTAACCCCTGTGTTCAGAGAATAGACACACCAGTGGAACAATCTACAAAGCAGTCAAAATGATTCTCCACCCAAGACCCCTAAATAAAAAAATGGATCTTTCTTTGAAAAGACACATCCCAGCTAAACTGTCTGCAATGCTGGAGATTTGCTCATTTCTTTGTTATAGTCTGTTTTCTTTAATCAAGTCCTGAAGAGGCTGCTATTGCTGTATTCTTATGTTGTGTTCAAATTAAAAGAGATGACTCAAAAGAGATCAAAGTCGCTGATGGATAAGCAGTCACAACATCTCATTTAGAACACCTTTTTTCCTCAAACAAAACTGATTCAGATCTCATATGCTAAATTGAGTTCCACACCATCAGGTGTTCCAGAAAGGTGGTTTTTTTTCAGAACATCTCCATGGTATTTGAAGCTTCTTCCTCCTAGACATCAGTGAATCTTATCCTTTCTGTGGTCTTTAAACAAATTTTCCTTTAGAATGCTCCTTTGTAGTTTCTTCACTCCTGACTGGTTTTTCCTTTTGAATACCAAAATAACCAAATTGCCAACACCCTTGCTGTATTTAACAGAGGGCTGGCTGCTGGGAGGTGTTAGACATACAGAAGTTTTGAGTGCTCATTGCCTTTCAAAATAAGGCCAAACTTTGTATTCTAGAAAAGGCTGACATGAATTTACTGTGTAAGATCCCAGAGTGTGCTGTCTGTCACTCCACTCCTTTCATGATTGAATGAATAAGGTTAGAAGTAACACACTGATAGAGTAGATATGCTGTGGTTTCTTGACAACACAGGTATTTTAATCAGTAATTTAATTCCACTTGGAGCACTTGTATGGTGAGGGGAGAGTGAGCGAGTGGGGCATGTTCAGCCTGGAGAAGAGGCAGCTGCTCAGGCACTCCAGAGCAGCCCCCAGAACCCACAGGGAGGCCAGCAAGGAGATGGAGCCAGGTGCTTCACAGTGCAGTGTGGCAGGAAAACAAGAGGTAGTGACCTTAAATTGAAAATGGGGGAAGTTCAGAGTGTCTATAAAGAAAAAAAAAAATTCACTATGAAGAGCTCCTTGGACGTTTTCAAGACGTAACTGAATCAAAGCCCTAACAATTTGGTTTGAGTTTTTGTCATACCCTGCCTTGGGCAGGAGGTAGGATGAGAGGCTTCCCGAGGTCTTTTCCTGTCTGAGTGATTCTGTGATTCATATCTTTTCAGAGGACAGATTTCCAGGTTGTCTGCACATACCTGTGCAGTCTATGAGCTACTGAGGTATCTACCTTTGTCTGAACTCACTGCAGTGATAACCCCAGGGTAGAGAGGAAGGGTGTATTTTTGTACAGGCAACGTGAGGACAGAAGAAAGCTATATCCACATCATCTACATTTACATTTTAGGTATGCACCACAGGTGCAATTTAAAATAAAGAGAGGGGCTTTTGATCTTTGAATAATCTTGACAAAGATGGGTGTCTCCAGAAGATGATCAGAACATCTATTTTGGATTCACATAACTATGATCAATGTCCCATCAGTTTCCAGGTTGTGAATGGCATTGATTTGGAGGTACATACAGACACAGACACAGCTCTTTGACTCCTTTCACACAACTAGTAGCTATATATGGACACTGTTATTTTGATCAGCAACTGGTACTGAGATGTAATATGTTCCTGTTGGCTGCTATATTTTCAGCTGTGTTGGAGAGATGTGAGTAATATGTTTATTTTGTATGTCAGTAATTTATAGTTTGCATTCCACGGTACTTTCTGCGTGCTACTAGGTTTCCGTTTTTTTATCCAAGATGCTTTGTACAGTGGCCAGTTGGGAATTTAACTTTAGGACAAAGCTACTTTTTTTAATTAAAAGGAAAAAAAATAAATTCACATGAACAAATAGCTTTAGAAAACAACTGGTATGTGCATACATTTGTTTAACCCCCTAATGTAAATACATACATTCTGAAATGTATTTTAGTCGTCTAAAGGGCTAAGAGCAGCTCTCAAGATCACATGACAAGCAAAACATTTGTTAATCAGAAAAATTACAGCCTATTCATACTTACTGTTTGATTATTTCCACTCTGACCTCAAAGATCCCATTGTTGATTGAACTAGTTATAGTAACTTCTGTTTATTTTTACAACTAGCTATTATGAGTGCAAACTGTCCTTATCTCCAAATGATTGATAGGCACATTAAGAAGCTGTTCAACAGGTTGCTAGGTTTGAAGAAATGCTTAAATCATGATTAGTTATTCCTTATCAGCCAAGAATGGGAACTAAGCTCTGATAAATACATGGTGACGAAAATTAGATTTTCAACATCAAGTGCTCTCTCACTGTTTTCTGTTTGCTATTGTTAAGCAGGGGTGCCACAGCTTCCTTTCAGTTTTATTTAAGGAGCATTTGGGCTTTCTTAGCAAACTCCGTTGTCATGTTAGTGTGCTTAGGAGAGCTAAGGAGAGCTGAAAATCTTGTTCATTGATAACTTGCATCAGGGTCCCTATGTAGATTTACAAAGCGGAGAACTGTGAGTTATACAAAAGCATATTCTTACTTTCATCTATCAAAAAACTTGAAATTACTCTAAATGGATGAATATTTTTAAGTGTGTAAATGTCAGGCTCAAATTCTCACATAGGGATTTGGGGATTTGTAGCTGTATTTGTGCTATTGGGAAGAGGGTTTCTATCAGCAAAAGCCAGCTGTGCAACCTGAGGACCAAAAAAAAAAAAAAAAAAAATAAAGGCAGGTGTTGGAAGTATAGCTTCCCGTGGTTTTACCAACATCATGAGGTCTCCTCTATCAATGGTCTGAAGAAAACTCACATGCTTTGGGTACCTTAGAAATGTAATAATGTTATTCTCCACCCCTTATTATTCCAGGTGATAGGCAGTGTGATCTGGTATGATTTGCTGATTGAAGTCAGTACATTAAAGAAGTACAACTTACATTCCCAGAAAATAAAAAGGAACTAAGCTCATAAGTTCTTGGTTTTGCAAAAGGGTTCTGGAAAATTCCAAATCAGCTCTCTCAAAGGGGATTGGGTTAACGTATTTGTCAAACCATGCACTACTCAGTTTCTACTCCTTGAGCTGTATTTGCAAATCAAGTCACAAAACATAATCTGACAACCAAGTTGCAGGAGACTTTTTGCTGCAAGGATTGCCAAATCAGAATATTTCCTTCTTCAGCATTAAGCCACAACTACTCCAAACAAACCTTTGACACAATAAAAGGGCAGATGAGAGCAGGGACAGAGATCTAAAGTGAAGATACCAATCTGCATTTTCTGTCAACATCCTACAAAGAGTGAAAGGGCTGAGCTTCCACTCCAGTTTACACTGAGAGTACCTGAAAGGGAGAAGGAAAATATGGTTTTCAGGTGGTTTTGAAGGTATGAGATGCCCAAGAGACAGAACCTGTAAGTAATGTGTTTGCACACCAGGTGGTGAAGGCCTCAGGCAGGACTGTGTGAAGCAGCTTGGCAGTAAAGCCTTCGCAGGATGTACACACACCATCCATGGTTTACCTGCAGTGCCCTGGGCACACAGAGAAGGTAAGACCATGAACACTTAGCCTGACTTGCTGAGAAAGGACACAGTAGCAAATCCTTCTATAGCCAGCGCCTCACATTTAAAGTCCTTGCTCAAAATTGAAGAGGCTGCTTCCATCCCTTTGTGAGACAGAGGAAGAGGAGGGAGGATACACCTCTTACACCTTCTCCCTGGCATCCCTGCCATCAGCCAGAGATACTCATGGTATGCAGATGGATTCTCTGATCCTTCCTTCAGATATGGCCCCATGTTGAACAGAATAAATAAATATTCCTTAATCCAGGGACAGAAAGACAAACAGAAACAAAAGAAAACACAGATAGACCTATGGCAAGCAAGGGCTGCCAAGCAGGAGAGAGAGATGGATGCCCCAAAATTTCCTGTATCAGCAAATCTGTCATTAAAGAGCAGTGACAAACTCATGAGAGGTTATGATCACCTCCAGTATCACAGAACCGTAGTATCCAGGTTTCCCAGGTTTTCCCATGGAGACATAGAGTGTGCTGGAAGTTCTTCTGTGTGTCAAGCACTGTTCACTACATCACCAGAGAGATGCTGCATCATAAAACTTAATACTTACAGTGATGTTAGAGATGTCTCTGTGTGTGGCTGGCCTGTGAGGTTTATTTTGGTAGTCAACCTCAATCTCTGAGTTTCCAACCCAAATGACTGGGTCTCCATACACAGCAAGATGCCTCAACCACTCTGCCATTTAACTGTAAAGAAAAACCAAATTATGTTAACAAATTTCCAAATTATAATCTTCTTACTGTTTTGTGTTTATCTTGTGCTTTTCCTTGTTTACAAATGTCAAGCGTATGTGGGACTCCAAGATCAAGGCAATGCTGGATTCTCCACTGTGTCCTTAGTTTGCAATTGCTTACAGCACAGGGTAAATTAAAGCTGTCTGTCACACAGACACTTTTTATCTGCACTTTTTATCCCTCAATGTAGCAGAAGAAACATATTTGACCCCTGGATTGTAAAAAGCTTTTCTACACTGTCTGTCTGCCCACCTTAGAGATGTGCTACCTTAAAGAAAGGAAACTTCATAGAGAAATCACAGATGCAAAATCTGCCTTAAGGAAATAAGTGGGTGGCAGCATATAATTAATAGAAGAAACCCTCCAGAAAATACTTGCTACAAACAGAATCAGTCTTGCAGGAGACAGCTGTGACAAAATCCAAACCGTAATCTAATTTTTGTGGTATGCACATTTGAAAATAAATAAACAAAAGCAGTTTTCAGAATACCTCTCCCATTCAAGTCAGACTAGAACCTGACAGAGTTGTGGAACAAAGAAGCTGCAAATTGCTTGAGTTTGGTATGACAGGTCTACCTGAAAGTCACAGCTCTTCTTGGCTGTACTAGCTGAAGGAATACGAAGGACTGTGGATTGTTAGGGCTAGGCTGACTTGGATGTGGTATGTGACCTGGGCTGTTTCATGGTGTTTTGTGTCAGCCAGCTGGGAGACTTCAATGCCTTCATCAACTTGCATGCCTCAAAGGAGGCGAGGAACCATCAAGAGAATATGAAGTGTAAGAAGACTATGCAAGGACCTAGTGAAGAGGTGGGCTGGGGGAAAGGAAAACACTGTACTGGGAGCAATAACACTGCACCAAAGGAATGAGACAGCAGTTGACCCGCATAAAACATCAGCCATTTGGCAGGTGCCTGAGAGGTGTGGATGTGCGGAGGGCCTCTGAGCTACTAGGTCTGGGTATACATTATGATTCCAGAAAGGGGTAAAACAGGGATGCACACTGGTTTCTGGCCCAGCAGCACCCCAGCAGAGCTTGGTGTGACACACCACAGCCCAAGACTGCCCCGCAGCAGGCGGGGTAAAGTGTTGAGACTCCAGTGACCTTACTGATGCTCCATCCCTGGAAGTGTTCAAGGCCAGGCTGGAAGGTGCTCTGAGCACCCTGAGCTTGGGGAAGGTGCCCTTGCCCATGGCAGGGAGATAGTTGGAACTAGATGACTTTTAATACCCTTTCCAAATCAAACCATTCAATGATTTTATGATCTGGCCTCCAGTTGGAGTGCAGGGCAGTACTGGACTTCACACACCATGTTCTTTGCCTTCTGTCTTCTTCTCCCACCCATCTAGAGCCCTTTAGGGTACAAATGTAGGCACTTCCCAACTGAGGTAAGATTGCATGTAATCTGTCAAAATGTAAAAATATAGCCTGAAATTTTACAGGTGTCTATCTGTATATGTCCTGCAGGGTTTTCTTTTTGTTTCCGTGATATTTTCAAAGAAATTTTGGCATTTTGGCCTGCAAAGAAATTCCTGGGCTTTTCTGTTAAACAGCCCTGGGTTCCCATGTTTTCTGGTCAGATCTCCGAAGTCCAACAATAATGGCAGACCTAGTTCTGTGCCTTTTCCCGCCCCTATGAAAAACTACACAAACTCAGGAAGTTGAAAAATTTTTAAATGTGAGGTCTGCACCTGCTCAGCATTCATCTGAACAGGTGTTTTAACCAGCTCAGGCTAAATTGCTTCAGCATCACTGAACTCTACATTTCTCACAAGTTCCTGCATGTGACCTCACTGCACAAACATGGTCCCAGGCAGGGCATGCAAGTCTGGGCAGGTATCTCTTTCTGAGTCTCCCATGCAGGACTCTGGTCTCACCGTGCATGAAAAACCAAGGTCTTTGCTCACACTGTGGTCAACAGGATGTCCAAGGCAATTGGCATCAAACCTTTAATGACTACAGGATCCTTTACAGGCCAGAGGTGGAAGCATTGACCCCTGTGGAACTATGCCCTGAGTGCCCCCACAAAGTAGCTGGGCTGAAGCAAAGCAGCCTTTCTTCATGGCTTAGTGGCAGTGGTTAGGAGTGGGAAGGGATCATGTTCAAGAAACAAGAGAAAGAAACAAGGCAGCGGGAGGAAGAAGCAGAGATGTGGTTTGAAGGGTGAGACATCAAAGTCAGACCAGGGGATCAGAATTGGATCCACTGGGAGGATAAGTTTTGAGAGTTTGTCCCAAAGCAGGGAACAGAAACCTATGCTGGCTGGGTGTGGAGACAGGAGTGATGACTGAGAATGGAAAATTGGACTGAGACCTGGGACTGAAGAGCCAGATAGCTGAGAAACAGTGGCTGTATCTGTACTTACTTGCTCTGCAGCATGTCTTGGGGCCCTCATTTCCTGGTCATCTGAATGGCTCGGCCTGTTGAGACACGCTGCAGCTCCCATCCAGCACACATGTCCAGGTTTCCATCTCAACACAGAGCTGAGGCATGACTAACCACACATCCAGACATGGGAATTGGGAAGCACTCTTGGGTCCAATGGTGTAAACACAGACAGCAAGTCCAGATAAGAAGCTTGAGAAAGAGGAAGACAACAACTACGTGACCATGGTTTACTAATGGAAACGAGCATTTTGGGCATGAGGAAAGACTGGTCAGGATACAAAAAGACAAGACAGTGTTGGAACAGGAGAGCTCTTCACACAAAAGCTTGGAAATGGGAAGCAGGGCTGGGGAAGCACAGGAATGGAGTGGATATGGCGTAGTGGCAAGAAAAAAACAAGTGGACTTGACCTGACACAGCCAAGAGGCTACAGTAGTGTGACCAGGCTGGCTTGTAGCAAGTCCTCGCAGTGGGCTGGTACCAGCTCTGCAGGGAATCAGACACCAGGAGAGAGGCTGGATGCAACTGGTGCCTACTTCAGACACTATCCACTGCCCATTTTATCCTGTTACTTAGTTCTTGCTTGACTTCTGACACACAATCAGACTATAATGCACCCTGTCCAGTAAAAAGATACTTGACATGCTCTGTCTGGTTGTGGCACTTGCAAGTAGAACTTTTTTGATAAATAAATGCATGCATTTGCATCCATTATGATTATCTGGGTCTAGGAGCTTAGGCTATTTCTAGCCCTAGCCTGAAATACTGAATTCTTTGTCACCTATCAAAAACACAGGTCAAACCTTTAGAGATTTCTGTTTGCCTAAAGCCAGTCTCTGCCACCTTTCTTAGATAGCTTTTGTGCTACTCACATTATTCTTTAAAACACTCATCTTTATTATAACACTTTGAGGCTCTTTCTCCTCACCACTTAAACAAAAATCCTACTAGTCTTAAGAGCTTCTTTTAACACTGATGACAGAAACTGGAAATAGACCTTCCCAGAAACATGCTGAAAGTTTCATCTCCTTTTTTGGGGATTATGTCCTTATAGATGACAGCCATACTGCATATTTTTTTTTCAGACAGGCTTTTAAATAAAACTCCAATATAAATAACACACCTCTGGACATAATTTTGTGGCATTTTTTTCTAAGGTGCTCAAAAGATCTCTTTAATTCACAAATCTTGCTCAGGACTGCATTCAGTTTCTAACTCATATTTGTAACTGGAAAAAAAAAATTGTTTCCCAGCAAGATGCTTGCCAAGCCTCTTTTAGCAATGGCAATAAGTAGTTTATGATCAGTTTCAACTGGCAAAAATTCCAGCAAAGCTTTTTTACACCTCATGGCCTGGGACCAAGTCTTCTTTCCCTATGTGAGTGCTGTGACATTTTATTTCTATAAGTACCCATGACACATGATCCACTGTATTGCTATTTGGCTGGTCTCCAACCAGTTAGGCCAGTTTTGCTGTGGCTTATAGCTGTGGTGGAACAATTTAATCCCAGTTTTTTCTTACGTGAGGGGATTGGGGTACTGGTGTGGTAGGAGAAAGGAGGGGAAGTGCAATGAGCCTACTGTGGTGAGGAATAAGATAAGTCACTCTCTTGCAGTCTTGGAAGAGGAATGATCTTCCTGGTAGCAACATGGTGAGATGACCTCAGCTGTGGTGGACATCCAGCCGTGCCACCAGCCAGACTGACCACAGCTCCAACGGGGAGGAGAAAGGAGGAAAGAAAAGATAGGCTATGAATGGTTGGGATAATCTGGTGCTAGGACTGGGAGATAACAAGGGAAGAGGAGGGAAAGAGGATGATTCAGAACAAGATGAGGTGATGGTTTTTAGGGCACTGAAGAGGAGGTCACAAGACTTGATAAAGACATCTTGGTTGAAGACTCATGAGAGTTGCAGTTCTCAGTCACTTCAGTGCTGAATAGTGGATGGCTTGGACACAGTCTAGTCTTCAGCTAGGGAAACAGGCTTTCATCTCCAGATTGCTGATTTTTCTTTTGGATTGGGTTGGGTTTGTTTTGTTGTCATTTTCCTTTGTTGTTGTAGTTTGTTTTTCTTTTATTTCAAAGATTGCAACCTTATCTGCAAGTTTAATCATGCTGTTGGAAGAGGTCTGAGCCAGTCCTGTCATAGGACTGTCTGTAGACAATTTTGCATTTAAAATAATAACTTCTAGATTGTATATGTCTACTTTACTTCTATGTACCATAGCAATCACTGGCTTAGAAATTGACACAAATCCAGTTTTCCATTCTTACAGTCTTCCTTTTCAAGGAGTTCCTTACCCTTCCTTTTCTGCCACGACTAGGCTACCAGAGATGCCATGCTTGTGGCACCCCAATAGGAGGATAATGTAAAATATCTTGTGGACCTCTCAGTCCTTGGAAAAGTAGTTCTGTAATAAGCCTTTTATGGAAAAGCTGACTACCACCATCATTACTCCTAGTAAGCTCCAATACTCAAAAGGACCACAGTTCTTCAGCTGATCACAGAGATGCCTTTAGCAGTATTATCAAGCTTGCCATCTTGACAGTTGTCCAGGATTAGGCACCTAGAGACCACTGGAACCTCAATTTTAAATTTGTATAGAGGAAACTATTTGCAAATGGTTACAAGGGCCAGTATTTGTTTCAGAACACACACCCACAGGTTCTGCTCTCAACTGGCCTCAGCCAAGGTAGCTCATAATGCTTCCATTTCCTCAGACAGGACATTGCAGAAGTTACTTCACTAACTTTGAAATGTACAGATTAACAGTTTTACAGAGGATCCTCTGTGTGTACTGTTAAAATGCTGTTACAATGTTCTCTTAAAACAATAGGCATCTCAGTCTAATGCAAATATTAGTAAAACTATTCCGATCATTTACAAGCACAGCTGCAGGCAAGAATATTCCCACAAGTGCGTGCTAGGGTGCAATGCATGCAGACTGGGATGCCAAAGGTCTGTGTGGCAATTGCTCATTTAAAAGGGACATTAAAAGCACTTATTGGGGGTGGGCAGAAGAATAACAGAAAATACTGGAAGGGAAGGTGGGAAGCCCCTGTCTATAGGGGAAGAGTTTCAAAGTATGGAAAATAGAAGGTTGAAAATGAGAAAGAACCAGGGCAGTAGTAGAGGTGACCAACTTGGCAGCACCACCAAGAATGAAAGGAAGGAATCACCTGTGCCTGTGAGATGACAAGATGTTTAAATGCTCTGGCTCAAGTAAAGCCAACCAGCAGCAGATTTAGGAGGAAGGAGCAAAGTTTGAAAAACACATGGGTGTTCCTGGACAAGAGTGGCTTTATCACAGTGTCTTTCACTACCATTTTGACTGCTGAATCCGCCCCTCCTTTGAGGTATTCTAATTTCAAGGTTTTTTCAGTAAAGGGGCAGTGTCACTGCTTGGCAAGGCTCCTAAAGCAAGCACTACAATCCCTAACATCCTCCAAGGTGCGTGTCCTGTCAAAGCCAGGCAAATTTGGAGCTAGTCAACGGACAGCTACCACTACAACCACACTCAGGTATTAGAAATATGCTCTCATTACTAAAGGAGCCAGGTTGAGTTTTCTTCACTTCTCACCTGTCCAATGGTTCATAGATTCCCAAGGTCAGGAGCAATAAAATATTAACATCTAATCTGTCATCCCACCAATGAAAACTATAATCTGGCTCATGACCTTATGTGAGTATCAGGTTGTTAACTAAAGAAAGGAATCAAATCTTCCTCTAATAAATACTCCAGACTGTGACAGGTAAAATTCAGGTCATACCTCTCCTTTGAAGTTTTAATGGCCACTCCAATTTTATGATAAAGCCACTTACCTTATGTTTGTAGTAATTTTGCAAAGCCTGAAGCGGCTCTAGTCATCTTCGGTGCACAGTTCCCAAGGACATAGCATAAAACTCATAAAATCTCATAAAACTGCAAGCTTCAAAGGGATTAGACCTCTTTTCTCTCCTCTCTGTCTCCCTTTTTAAAAGGAACATTTCTGAATATTTCCTCCCCTTTTTTCTACATAGTGCCCTGCAGAGCCTCTTCACTGAACCCTGCAACTAGACTTCTTCCTCAAGCTCTGTCACCCACCAAACCAAACCAAACCAACATAAAAAATAAAATAAAATAAAATAAAATAAAATAAAATAAAATAAAATAAAATAAAATAAAATAAAATAAAATAAAATAAAATTCTGCTATTTTCCCTTTTCATTATAGTGAGGCAATTTTCTGGGTAATTTCTGCTTTTTGTCTTTATTCTATTGTCAATGCAGAGCAATTTGAAGCAAATCAATAGAGCTTGTGTTTTTGCATATTTCTCAGGCTCTAAGAAGGACCACATGCAGAACTGCTCCCCTGAATGCCATGGGGTTTTGTTTGTTTGCTTCCCTCCTTTTAAAGTTGGGGGAAGCCAAGCTGAATCTGCCAAAGCTGGAATCCAAAGCTAATGCCCATCCTGGTAAATGAAACAGCTCTGGGGAGCGTTTCCAGGCACTGGAAGGCAATTGTCTGTGCTGCTTAATTGTTAGCTCAGCGCCTGGCACAGCAGAGCCAGGGCCAACTTTCCCAAACAATTCCCAAGCGCAGGCCAACAGCTGGCATGGGCTGGGGCCACTCTCAACAGGCAGCTTGTGTGCAGAGCAAGGGGGACAGAGGAGGCCGGGAACATGGATGCACTGTTTCCATCTCCCTGGCCTCAGCACCAGGGAACAGTCCCAACCGTGTTTAATTTATGAGTATGGACACAGCTCCGATTGCTCAAACAAGGCTTGTACAACTATGCTGTTGCAAGGAGAAAGCTGCTTATCCATCTTGCCGGCATAAACATACACATTTGCTTGTGGACTGATCGTATGCATTGCCTTGTCTGTAAGACTGATTTGTTTCCATTAATTGCTAAGTGTGGTTTTTTCAGATGTTCAGGCTTAAATGCAAGGATGAGACACTCAGGGAAAATAAACCCCAAAATATCTGTTCATTTTGCCAATTCTCCGATGGCATTAAGAAATAGAAGTCTGAGATAGAGCAGATAGAAACTTTCTGCACTTACACAGAGCTCTGGAAAACAATTCAAATCAGGTGTCTGCCAGGCATGGGCCAAACCATCCCCAACCACAGTTGTGCAAATAGCATACAGTTCAAAGCAATTTGGTTTTATCTGCAAATGTGGCAGTCCCAGATGTTTCTCCAGGCATGGCAAGGTGCACCAACCCACACACCTTATGGCAGCAGTGGCTGGTGGTATTTGCATGGAAAGAATATTGCTGGGAAACAAGTTGAAAACGGATCAGGTGATCATCTTCTTTGAGTCACCAGACCCCAGATAAAACCCTGTTCTCCACTTTGGGGACAAAGTGAGCAACAGGCAGAAGAAACAGCAGAAGTTGTCTCTAAGGGACCATCACAAAACAGCAATCCCAGATACAAGCAGATGAAGGATCATCTACCAGGCGCTATATGCAAGCTACACAATGTAAACACACAAAATAATCTGCTGAAGATGATAAAACAGGAACATGTGGGTTCCCTGAGACTAATTTGTCTGCAGATGGTACATGTCAGAAATAGCTGGTATTCAGAACTGTCTTTTCAGGGCACGCTTCTTTAAGGTTACTGAAAAGTTCCTTTATTCAAGAAATTAGCTTAAATGTCCTAAGGCACAGAATGTACTCTGAAAATACTCACATTTCATTTGATTGCTGTTGTTAATGTTTCAGAAATGAAGTAAGTTTTCCCCCGGGGACATTGAGCCTGGCTTACCCACTTGTCTGAGCTTCTTCAAAGAAGGAATGACTCTTAGTTCTGGCCTGATAACAGCACAGGAGAAAAACCAAACACAGTATTAGCAAAACAGCGATTTATTAATTTTTTGGGGTGGAGGGGAAACCACAGGTAAATTTAGTAATAGCACATAAATATTTGTATAAGAAAACTACTGTTATTTCATTACTTACGTGAGAACACAGAGAACAAAAAAACAAGCTAAACCAATTTCAAGTGTATCTGAATATATTTCTATTGCTTTTTCTTACCCACACTTTATGAATTTGAGTGTTCATTCAAGGCATTAATCACAGATGGGGTGAGGGGAAAGGTTTGGACCATGTAAGGCTCTTACTGATGATAATGGGCAGCAGAGGAAATGGTGTTAATCAGGCAAGAATCCTGCCATCTTCCACAGCAGAAATCTCACAGTATTCAAATGAAACTCGAAGATAAATATCTTTTAAAGGATCAAATCTGGATCCGGCCCCAGGAGACACTGCAGATTAAAAGATTGGTATCCAGAAATTTGTTGTGAAAACTCCCCAAGAGCAATACACTAAGACTTTAGGTCTTCTTTTCTGTCATACTTAAAGTACAGCCAATTTTTCAAACTGAACCTATTTCAGCATATCACTTCAATCAGTGATGGTGGTTGCCCAGTCGATCCCAAAGTGTACAAGGTGCCCAGAGTCACCTACAAGGTGGTGGCAGTGGTGCCAGCTCTGCACTGACACCACCAAGGAAGAAGGCTGCTCCCACAGACCCAGACCTCAGAGCCAGCTCTGGTGCCAATGCAGCCTGCAGAAACAGATTTCTCAAGCCTCTTCCAGACATGTGAGTTACTGAAGCTGCACATTTCTTCTCACAGAAGCAAAACATCTGACCCACCTAAAAGGGATTTAGCACCTACGGTGGGGTGCAATGTAAGCACACAATCCAGAAAACCTTTATACTGCTAATGTTTGACCCTACCGCTTAAATTCTGATAAATTTATGAGTTTAAAATTCCTTATGAGGTCCTAGAGCTGTGCTTTTGTAGATTTGTAGCAGAGCCTCAGGCTTCATGCTGTTAAGGACTAAATGTTCATCTCCTTTCAGGATCCAGAAACAAGGTGTTGCCCTGCCGTCCTCTTGGGATCTTAATGTCAATGACACACTTCTGGCTCACTTTCTACATGTCCACAGCACGAAGTTTCTCAACAACAAGAAGTTGCTGCTGTTTTTCTTTGCTAAGCCGCTGGCTTGAAGGAATTTGGTGATGGTTCCCTTCTCTGATGGAGTAACCTATGAAGCAGGATAGTGCTCCACTGGCTGGAGATGCAGTACTGGCTCCTCCTGGCCCTGAGAAAGTCAAAAGCACAAGTCCACAACTTCCCAGGATATCCAGCAGGCCATGGACTATTCAGGGGCATAGAGACAGTGAGAGCTCACTGCATTTGCATTCATCCTCCTCAAGCAGCCAGGAGGATTCATGGGACTGGAAAAAGAGAATGATGAGTCTGCATCCTCTCAGCGTGGGTACTGACCTGGGAGACTGGGACTCTGGTCCCTCTGAGGGGTCTATGTCCTTTTTTTGGTCTAGTGATCCACCCCAATGGGTTGGAAATAATGACAAACCACAATAACAATAGCCAGCTAAACAAAACAAGTATAAACAGAAACAACAACTGAGGCTGGGAAGAGAAATGGCCTTTGGGGATATTATTTTGAAGAGACTTGAGACTTTGATTTCCCAGGCAGAGGGGATGGCAAATCAGCCAGTGTGACTCCTTGTTTCTTGAGAAAGAGACAAACCACATTTTTCAAAATCTTCCTGTAGCCAAAGCTGTTGAACTGACTCCACTACAGTAAAAAGGAGTGAAATGAGAAAATAGGGAGGTCAGTACAAAAACAAAGGTTGGATATCCCATGACTCCGCTCTGCAGCCTTTCTAAGGTGCTGCCTCAAAAGCAGAGAATCTCCCTTGGCACCACATATCTTTGCTTGATCCCATGGGAAGGAGAAGGCTCTAATCAGGTTCCTGAGCCCTGTGTAGGACAAAGATCCCACTAAGTGTAAAAGTCCTGTGTATTGACACAAGCACTGCACATACAAGAGAAAGTTTGTCCCTGTTATACAGCACAGGGAGACTGGCAGAACACAAACAAGCCATATTGTTATTGTGTATGCCACAAATTCAAAGCTGAGGCAGGTGAGAAGGGTGCTGCCCCAGCCAGCACCAGGCCACAGGCAGGCAGAGCAGGGCTGGGGCAGCCCTGGCCCCAAGCCTGTCACCACAGCTGCCCAGCTGGGTGGGAAGGAACAACAACAGGAGCTGGAGCTATAGGAACAATTGGAAATATGAATTAAGCCCAAGACTGATGGGCAGCATAAACAAAACAGGGCAGAGACTGAGCAGGAAAAATGAAGGAAGGAAGCCTGCTTTAACAAGCTATCCTTGAAACCTCATTTCAGGATGCTGTCTGCTGCCACCTGAACAGGTTCTCCTGCAGAAATAACTCACATTTGCCTAGCTGAAGTTACTTTCTTTTTCAGTGTGAATTCACTTTGTCTCTGTAATATAACCAACTTTCCCGCTCCCCATATCCTCCTCCCTTCCCCCCTCATTTAGGAGACTCCAAAATAAAGAAATTATCTACTCCTTGGAAACAGAAATTCATCATTACATTTCTTTCTCAATACAGTACACATAACAGGGAGTTTTAAATTTCCCCAGCTGCTTGGATATTTGGACTGGACACGGAGCACCCATTTTGTCCTCAGCTAACCTGGGGAGCTTGCTGCTGTGACAGGTCACGAAAAGCAAGTATTTGCCAGGATTCAGAACTGAAATGAATGTGCAAATGAACATGCACACACACAGCCCAATATATATTTATATACATATTTATATATAAACAGCAACTACTTTTAGAAAGGGCAATAACAACATCAAAGGAATCTGGTGAACAAAGGTGCTCTCCATTTGCCACAGACTGGCCTTTTTTGTAGAGAGACTGGGCTCTGCCTGGTCTCCATGGGTTCTCCACTGGCCTGAGTCTGCTCAAATACCAAATCCCAAACAAGAGCATTGGTGAGGGTGCTGGATACATTGCAGATGACAACAACAACCCCATGGTTAGTAGTGCAGGAGAAGAGGAATAAGTAAACACAAACAAATATGCCAGTCACTTTATTAAAAGCATATCCATTGGGCTGCTTCTGCTACTTACAGTGGCCAATAAATTGCCTCTGTCCTAACACACTCAAAGTGCCAGGATACATTATTCAGTACATGAGTAATCAACCACATTCTTTTGGCTAATAGTAAGTTGTTGATCTGGACTCTTCATGAAGGTCAATAGCAACACCACTATGGTAGCTGTAGAGCGTGACAGAGCCTCATTACCCACCAGATTAAAACAAAGATCCATGCAAGGATCCTGGGTGATGAAGGTAACAAGGTTCCTAAGTGGGCAGAGGCATTTCTGTGGATGATCAGGCTGTAAAGTCACATCGAAAACCATGAGAAGGGACTCAGCACCCAGTCAAGTGGAGGACAAGTTGTTCATGTGGCCACCAGAAAAACCAGTAGGCCCACTGGATTTTCTCTCTTCACATGGAATGATAATTCGGGTTCTGAAGGGTAATTGGAGAGCTGAACTTGAGGGTGGCCTCGGTATCCTGGGGGACTCTGCACCAACTGCTGTAAAGGAACCAAGCAGGGGCTATGGTAACACTGCTTTTTCTTGCAGGTTTTCAGAACAGGCAGCTGTTGAAGTCCTGTATTAATACTGTGCTCTGCAGCTATAGTGCTTGCCAGAAAAGAAAGCCCCTCTAGGTTTTGTAACATTTGTGCATGGAATGGGTCTGTTCTCTCTCTGTTTGCATTAGGTTAAATGCTGCTGAAGTAGACAGGCCTAATTATGGCCTTTCATTCAAGATTAATATGAAGCCATTAGGCTGGTTTATGCAACCAGGTAGCTGAGCAATAGAAACATCTAAAAGAAGTATGAGGCAAGAAGTTGGAGGCTGAAACCATGCAATCAGCGGGCTTTCATTGTGAAAAGGATTGGGAAAGAGAGTGAGTGCTGCCTTCATCCACTGACTTGAGACAAAACTCAGCAAAGAGGAGACAGGGGCTACCAAACCCACCAGCAGTCTAGCTCAGACCAGGGGCTGAGCCAAACAGGGGAGCTTGCCAATGCCAATGCCCCCATCACCGCTGGTACTCAGCAGAATGAGCTTTAGAAGCTCTTTCCCAGTGACGTGGACAATTGCCCAATTCATTTCCAGCTGCTTCTCCAAGCGGAAATGCCTCAAAGAAACTTGGGTGTTTTTCTAATGGCTCTACCTATGCTCCAAAACATTGTTCTGCTTTACTTTTGCAGTTGTGCAGTTAGGTGACATTCAGGGAGAATGTCTTAGCAGTTAAGTGGGTCTTCACTAACGTGGTTAATGCCATCCTAGCTATTTTGTAAAAGGAGAGATTAGATGACATGTGAGAGACAATAATTAAGAGAGAAAAATCAATTGAAGAAAAATCAAAGTTTGATTGTAAGGAAAGAACATAGAATTTCAAGAAAGGATTTAGGAACCAGAGTTTATGAGATAATAATGGTATTTTGAATAAATTATTGGTTTGAATATTAACATTTGCTAGCAAAGTATATTTAACTGGCTCTTTCATTGGTTTTGAGATAAATTTCTTTTAAAAAGCCCAGCATGCCTTTTCTCTTGAAGCGAGGAGGAAAGAAGAGAGATGTACCCCCAGAGATGAACATACACAACCACTTGAATTTTTCATGTGAATTGTACTTCCACTTCCAAGGGAGAAACACCAAAGACACTGATATGGTAGGCATAGTGCTGATATTGCATAGTGCTGCTGTGGCATCTTCCTGCCTTTTTAGGGCATGAAAGGACCTTTTTGGAGAGAAATTTATTTTGAGCAATAGTTGATGAGTGCGAATAGGTTTTAACCATTTTGGAAGTGTGTAGGAATTTGGATACTTCTATACACCCAAGAGGTACCTTTGATTTCCAATAATGCTACTGTGGATGGACAACTGCAACCATTTTCAGGCAACCAGTCACTTCCTTTTAAGCTCTGATGGCAGAAAAGCACCAACCCTTATCCCTTCACATGTATAATTTTCATCAGGGCGGGATGCAGAAGTGCCAGGTACTTTCCAAAGAGGCAGTTCCTATGTAGAACAGACATTCTTTGCTTAATACTGTCATGATTTCCAGCTTCTACTGCAAAACACAGAACTTTCATTGTCAGGAGCTAGAGAAAGCACATGCACGCACACACACTTTAGGCACTTTGTTTTATTTTGCAAAAAAAAAAAAAAGTCTTTATATATAAACGATTTCATTCTCTCTCAAAACATTCTACAACTATACAGCTGTTTGCTCCATCATTTGCATAGGAAATACCACAATACAAAAATAAGGTAGGGGGGAAGCAAAAGAAGCAAAACAGCAACCAATTTCTGCATGTGTTTCCACGTATAAACATTTGAAGCCTTACAAAATTATTTACATCGTTTGTCAACTATTTACATTGAGAGCAACATTTCTAACTATAACAAACAAAACTATAATTTATCAAGTATACGTAAAATTGTCTTAAAAAAAAGAATAGTCTATCATATACCACAAATAAATAAAGACAAACAACAGTTTTAACAAAGCTAGGTTTTCCTGCAAGACCCTTTTTTTTGGTATTTTGATTGTCTATTCTAGCCTTTGGTTGACAGCTTAGTATTACGGCTTGTGAAGTTCAGACACTTCTTAGGTTTGTTTGGTTTTCTCCTGTTGTCTGGCCAAATCCTTCCTGGTCTAACCTCATCTTTGGCCCTCCGTCTACGATTTCAAGGCTGAGCATGGTGGATCAAAGTCATTGTTAGCATAAAAGGGCACCATTTCATTGACTTCAGTGGAGTTTCAGATACTTCTGTAAGCAGAAAATTTTTCCCTGCGTGTGTCAATCTGAACAGTGGATTAACTAAACTGCACTGTAATTTTTAAAAAATTACTGTATCCTTTACCTTCTAGTAAATTACATCCAGTAGCCACATGAAACTAGATCATACTGGTGCTGAACCAGCTTAGTATGTCTGTGTATGAAAACTGCATCCTAAATCCTTCTTTTTAAAGTGATACTAAGTTTAGCTTATGGTAAGAGGTTTAACATTCTGTGTTCATTTTAACTATCCCCGCTATTTCAGCTTCCAACATTGACTTTACAGTTCATTCTCCACGTTTTGCCCTTTTATGCAATTTGAAAACAAACCTCTGCTTTGAATATTCAGTGCACACCATTGAGTTAACAGGTACAAAACATCTGACTAAATTGGTACTATTTTGAGAGGTATTTAAGTAACTTTTTTTATAAATGTGCCATGTTATCAAATGTAAAACAACTGCTTTTTTCAGATGTTTCTTAGAAAACTTTTGTATTAAACCTAAAAAGCTGATTTGCATATTTACAAAATCTTTGTCATAGCAAACATGCAACACACAGAACAAAATGCTTTGTTCTATGGCTGTTTATGAATTTTTCTCTGTATTTTATATCCACAGAATGGCTTAACATTAAAAAAAAACCCCACATGTACTTAAGTATGTCCAGTAAAAACCTGACAGATTACAGTTCATGGCTTGTCCACTCTGTGCATTCATCTGCATCCTCTCATTAATTTGTTTACTAAACATTGTCACAATAATGACAGTGCTTTGGTCAAAACACTGCAAGAGGAAAAAAAAAGTATAAAGCTGCAACGTGTTGAGATATAATACTTGTAAAGAGATGAAACCTGCTGACTAAAGCCATATACATCATGAAAGCAAACAAACGACTGAACACTCTGGTAATTGTGATACAGTGTCTTCCCTTTTTCTGCATAAATATACAAAATATACATTTCCAGTTCCTTTTGAGATCTCTTTTAAGTGGATACACTCAAAAATTCAACTAATTTCAGTTGTATGTCGAGAGTCAATAGGAAATTGCATAGATACAGAACAGCCTCAATGACCAGTCCATCTCCTAGTTCTGATGCCTCTTCATGTGGAGCGCCAGGTGATCGGAGCGGGAGAAGCTGCGGTTGCAGACGGCGCACTGGAAGGGCTTTGCCCCCGTGTGCTTCCTGTAGTGGCGCGTCAGTTCGTCGGAGCGCGCGAACCTCCAGTCGCAGCCATCCCATGTGCACTTGTAGGGCTTCTCACCTGGAACAGAGCAGGCAGAAATGGAGCTGTCAGCTGCCACTCCTCAGCAGAAAACCGGCACGAGTCCGCACCGAACGGCACTGCTCTTCCATTACAAACAAGGAGCTGACATATCCTAATTATTCACAACTCTATTCATCAGGCCCCAAACTAACAGCACCTTTGTTTTTTCAGCTCTTGAAAATGGGATTTAATACCTCATTAAAATGTACAAAACTTCCAAACATGCAAATTGGAGAGAGCTACGGTACAGAAATGCAGAGTTAAAAAGCCTGCATGAGACCAAAACCTGCTCCTTTACACTCACCACAGTATGAGAGGGAGTAGGGGGAAAAAAAGTGTATGTCGAGAGTCAATAGGAAATTGCATAGATACAGAACAGCCTCAATGACCAGTCCATCTCCTAGTTCTGATGCCTCTTCATGTGGAGCGCCAGGTGATCGGAGCGGGAGAAGCTGCGGTTGCAGACGGCGCACTGGAAGGGCTTTGCCCCCGTGTGCTTCCTGTAGTGGCGCGTCAGTTCGTCGGAGCGCGCGAACCTCCAGTCGCAGCCATCCCATGTGCACTTGTAGGGCTTCTCACCTGGAACAGAGCAGGCAGAAATGGAGCTGTCAGCTGCCACTCCTCAGCAGAAAACCGGCACGAGTCCGCACCGAACGGCACTGCTCTTCCATTACAAACAAGGAGCTGACATATCCTAATTATTCACAACTCTATTCATCAGGCCCCAAACTAACAGCACCTTTGTTTTTTCAGCTCTTGAAAATGGGATTTAATACCTCGTTAAAATGTACAAAACTTCCAAACATGCAAATTGGAGAGAGCTACGGTACAGAAATGCAGAGTTAAAAAGCCTGCATGAGACCAAAACCTGCTCCTTTACACTCACCACAGTATGAGAGGGAGTAGGGGAAAGAAAAACCCAGTCTCATGTGACAATCAAGCCTGGTTAGTAACTTAACTTGCACCTTTCAAAAATGGGCAAGTTATAGAGTGCTTTTTTAAGAGGTCTGAAATGGGAAAGAAGACTTCTATAAGGATTCTTTGCAGTGTGCAGATCTGTTCAAGAGCTTCTGATGTGTGAAGAAAGGGGCACAGTGTGCTACAAACACAATGGGGATAGTATTTCCTAAAATGTCACAAGCAATAAAAACTTGTGGTATCCTGCCTGCGGCTAGCTATAAATAGGAGAAATCACCTCCAAGTTCAAAGCACTCATTTTCAGAATGAAATGTCTTTAATCAGGTGCTTAAATAGCCATATTTTAAGATGGCAAGTTCTTGCTGTCTTCAGCAGTCTATACTGATGCAGGAGGAACATGGCATCTCAAAACTTGCTGTGTTACAGCAGCAACCGGCCCAGGCACCTGAAATGTTCACGTTCATCCATTTTAGAACTGGAAACACAGTATTTTATGCATGCCTACAATTTACAAGTGTTTGTTGAAATGGGAGAAATATGTAGTCACAAAGCTATGATGACTTCTGTGTGAAACCAGAATTTTACATGTGTATGTACACCTGCCTAGGAGCTTGTGTGGGCATGATGTCACCACACAAGCAAGCTTCATATAAATAAAGAGGTTAATGTTTGATGTTGTTTGACAAAAACACCTTGCAGTTGGGAGGGTAAATTGCTATCTGTATTATTTTGTATTAATTTGACCCATTTGTCAAGAAGATAACTTGGCAGTAGCTCCTCTTGTAACAGAAACCGACCAAAGCTGACCTTTTCAAACAGTTCTTTCTAATCCATCTTACAGATCTTCTACATCTCCACTGGTCCCAAACCTTTACACTGACAGCTCAATCCTACTGCAGTGAAGTGCCTCCTACTTTTCCCTGTTTCACTACCACACACGACCATGAAGAGAGAGAGGGGCCAGTATCCTGCACTCAGAGTACTATTCTACATTAGGTATGAAGGTAACACCATCCGAGAAGCTCCAAAGCATTACTTCAAAGGCACTTCTTTGCAGATGAAATTAAGAAACTGCATTTGTCTGTGAGTTTCTACTGCTTTGTCTGATCAGCTAGAAAGTTTTCATCTACTACTGAGAACAGAACCAGCCCGTTGCTCATAATGGGGATGTGACTTTGTACTGGCAGGTGTTGTCACAACCAGAACTAGACTTTTTCAAAAAAAACTAACCACCCACCCAACCAACAATCTCTTCACATCAACAGCAACTGGGATTTATTGAAGTCATGGTGGAAACATCACTCTTTAGGAAAGTCAAGAACCCAGCATCACCTCTCACAGAATTTGTAATTATTTGGGGGATCACAAATCAGAACAGAAGTCATCACAGATTTCTGTAACAGGTGAATTAACTCTGAGTAAATTCTGAATTGCTTAGAGTAAATTCTGATGCTGATTGAAGACGTGAATGATCATACAGGGTTCTTTTTTGCTCTGTGAAAACAACATATACTGTAAGCTAAAATACAAATTTCATTCAAACCCAGTGTGTAAAGCTTTTCTAAAACAAATTAATCCAGCTGAGAACACATTTGATCTTCACAGTAGAATGACAGGAAAGGTCCCTATTCAGTGAAGGATCTTTTGCACTATATAGATGATCCTCGATGTATTTTAATTGGGTAAACAGTGGAGGCAGTAAAAGCCTGGGCTGCTGATCCAAAGGCACAGCACCAGGGAGATGATCTTTGAATACTTTGTATTAAAGCACATGTGCATACACAGGGGTTACACAAAAGCATTACTCCTGTTTTTTTGAAATGTCTTAATTTAGAGACTGTGTATTTATTTATTTTCCTCCTTTCTTTCTCCTTTTCTCCCTGTTTCCTTTAAATTCTTCTTTAGAAATTTTCACTCAAAGCTGCCACATTATACTTGACGCTGAAGTCACAATGCTGTGAGCCTGACACCCTCACTGTCCAAGGGAGTGCATATACAGCCAGGCCTGCATCTACTCCAAATGCTTCTTCTTGTGTTTTGCAGAATTATACAAGAAACGAGTGAGAATGTAAAGAGGGCAGAAAAACAGCACTAGTTAACAAAAGCCTAGGAATATCCAACCGGACTGGAATGGGGACCTGGAGATTAAGATCTGTTTCCAAGTCTGGCACTGAGGAGGTATGAAGTACGCGCAACTTCCACTGAGTGTTGGACTATGCTGCACTGTAAAAGCAGCCTCAAAGTTGTCCTGTGTAGGTGACACCTGACCCTGTCAGAGTCCAAACAGCAACAAAAAAAGCTGTCCCCTGTTAAAACTTCTCCTAACACGCGAGCAGTGTCAGCAGGTGCTGTGAAGGCTCCTGGCAGAGGAAGTGTCGGCGTGCCGGCAGTCTGGGCAGCAGCGATCCCTGTGCCCTGCTGGGTGCCACAGCCTCCCAGGCCACGCTGAGTCCCACAGCTAGGACCCCCATCAAACTCCAGGGCATTCAACTTTGTAGAGACGCTCTTTAGAAGCTCACCACACTGTCATGGTCACACCACTGCCTGCCACAGCCACAAATCATCCTGGACAACAGCGTTGCTCCAGGGAAAAGCTCAGGCAGTGCCATGCAGAACAGCACCACTCCTCCTTGCTGGCAGACTGCTGCAGACCTGAGCTAAACCAAGCGCTGCTCAGGGGATGAGCACAGGCAACAAGCTGGTGCCTTACTCAGATTGTTTTAATAGTGTTACTTTTATGTACTGGAAATTAAAGCCAGAACGCTGTTTTAACCCCTGCTTTGGCCAACAGTGAGAACTGGAAAATATATTTTTAGTGCCAGTGTAGAGGCTCAGATTATTTTGAATAAATCCTAGGGGTAAAATACTGAATATCTATGTTTGTAATGCTAGTTTCCGCTGGAAAGTTTTATTTAAGAACTGAATCAATTTCAAATGTTTTCCTTTTGGGCAAGGAAGAAGGGGGGTAAAAAAAAAGTAGTTGGAGATTAATTTTCACTCCTTTAGAGCAAGCAGAAGAACAACTAACTGGTAGTGTTTCCTCTCTCTCAACCTATAGACAGGCTTTTTGTCATTTAGCAGAAGTAAGAATTTGGTTTTAAGTTCCTGCAAGCAAGGGGAAAAGAGTCTCATATTTTTTGAAGTGATCATACTTCTTTGCTGTGCTCACTTTGAAGATTGGAGAAATGTGGGTTGAAGACTTACTTTTAAATAAATCAGGTATACACAACAAGGGACACTGAACTCTTTATCCACTGTTTTCGTTGGCTACATAGTAATGTAAGATTTGTTTACTTTAATGATTGTACGAAATACAGTAGCTGTAAAGTTTCAGAAGTATTTGGTTTTCCTCCAGCAATTTAGGGCTTCTATAGGGTGCTAAACCAAGAATGCCACTGGTCATCAAACACGAGGGCAGTACAGCTCAGTTACTGGAACATGATCATGGTATCAAACACATATTTCACTGTAAAAGCAAGAAAACACTAACTCCTCCACTTCAGGGGAGCTTCCACGGGATTTGTTAGAATGTCAACACTGTTCAACTAAAACACCATGGAGGAAGCTGGTACCGATTTCCAGCCAAATAGCACACTCCAACCCTTTCTTCCCAAGCCAGAAATATTATACACAGCACTTCTGGGAAACAGAACTGCTTTCCTTTAAATTATACTTCAACAGGATAGGGATTTCATAAGTTTAATTGGATTTCTGCACAACCTCCTTCCAGTATCAATGGTTTAAAATATTTTGCTAGGCTTATGCATCACAAAATATATTTTCAAGTTCTTGAGTTCTTGATATGTATCCATTCTCCAGTTTAAAAAAAATACATTTGTGGAGCATGAGAATGAGACTTGTGTTTCAGCACAGAAATTTTAAGCCCTAATGTTTAGATTGGAAAGTCTTTTAAAGAAAGCACGCAGCAAGAGATAAGGGAGTTTAACCTGAAAGGAGACTATTTTGCTTCCAAAGTGTCTATTTGTTATTAAAAAAATTATTCATAATGCTGTGAGATTACAAAAAGACATTTAGATGTTCACATATAATGTGCTACACCAGCCAGCCACTTCAGCAGATAAAACCTCCCCCAGCAGATCCCATGGTTCAGGTTTCTTATCAATACCACAGGAGAGTGGTCTGGACCAGTAAAGTACACACACTGTATTGCCTCTTCTCCCTTTAATTTATCTTCTGATTCAGTTGTGTCAAAATGCACCAGTGGCTTTCCTAACATTTAATTCTAATTGCTGGCAGCGACCCTCATGGCCATGCTCATTTGGGTAAGGCACAGTGCCACCAGTGCAGGGGGAGACGGTCATTTTGAAGATACCCTCTATCTCCAACACGCAGCCTCTGTTGAAGAACATGTTTCTGTTTTAAATTGTTTGGAAAAAACAAGTCACTGACAGACTCAGTTATTGATGAATCTCCCCATTAAGAAGAAAATAAGCTTCCTTATTTCACCAAAGAGTTTTATGACTTTATTTCTGCAATTCACTGCCAGGACAGCTTTTTTTTAAGAAAAAGTTGTAAACAGCAAGGGCTGGATTTTCAAACCTGAAGTTAGGTAATTCTATTGGTATGCAGAAATCCAAATAAAGATATTACACCAGCCAATGCCTGCAACTTCACTTGTTTCCTATAAGAAATTTCTGTCAGAGCAGTGAATTTGGAGCTTCCTTAAGGAATAACAAATAGTACACTTTTCAGAGACTCCAAAATCACAACACCTGATTACAGCTCATAAGGGTATAAAAGTATAAAGACAGCCCCGCTGTCTCCAGTCTTGCAATCATTTTAATATTACTTGTGCTTATTACGGAACTATTTCTAGCTGCAAGTGGCTGGCCTTAAAAAATATTCAGGTAGGTGTGATAAAATTGTGGCAGGCAAAGCAGAAGTTTCTGTACCAAAACTGTACCAGCTATGTACATAACCTTTATCATGTTCAGCTTTAAAACAGATTATGTTGTCTCAAAGCTTTTTGGTACATGTTTTGAAATTTTTCACATATTAACATCAGTTATCTTAATTTCTTGACATAGCCTCAAATTTTAGAAAAAAAAAACCAAAAAAAACAATGAAATTATTTTTTCTGTTTTAGTTTGCTTGAAATAGTGTTTCCCTAGCTAACAGCACCATAGTTTTAAACTCTGACCGGGTGACTGGACCTGAAAGTAGTTACTGGGGTGTATGTCCCCAAGCATTCAGAAGTTTTTTGCTCTCAATGTTTACCTAAAATCAGATCTTCTTTGTCTTATTGACTAAGAGAGTTTAAACTAAGAGACTACAGCTAAGTGCTGTAGTCATTAAAAGCAGCTTCTAGGTTTGGTTTTGGGGTTTTTTTTTGAGAAAGAACAGAAAGCTGGATTTTTAAAATAAGTAATTCTTCAGGTGTTTAAAAGATATTTAGTGCACTAGAATTCTCAGTTGTCCACGATGGAGATGGATGAGAGGA
This sequence comes from Passer montanus, assembly GCF_014805655.1. Taxonomy (NCBI): domain Eukaryota; kingdom Metazoa; phylum Chordata; class Aves; order Passeriformes; family Passeridae; genus Passer; species Passer montanus. The sequence continues at coordinate 4,697,814 of NW_024367708.1, read as the reverse complement.
CTGATAGCAAGCCAGGTACATCCAGCTTATTCTGTGTGTGACAAAACAAATGTAGTCTTTGCCACATTCATCCACAAATGGTATGAATGACAACGTGTGCAGCACACTTCTAAATGCAATAAGGTCTCTGCCTACTAGAGCAGTGGCTAAAGGGGTACTATTAAATACTACTTCACAATGAAACAGCAGTTTAAGGAATTTTTGAGCTCAGCACAAAGTCCGGTCACTGATAAATGAAGCACGAACAGGAATAAAAGATAACTCACTGGTGATCAAAGAGGACAGTCAAAGGAATTTACTGTCTGACTACAGAGGTGCAGAAGGCATTACCTTCTCAGCACTCCCACCAGTGCTAGAAGCATACTTATTTTGCTAAGTGTTGTCTTATGCTGTTCAAGGATTAGTGGGGAATCTTGACTGCCCTGTGCTATGGTTTATTTTCTTTCTGGTATAACATTCTGTCTTAACAGAGGTGGTCTCTCTTCAAGGAGATATGCAAACACAGGGGAAAGGAATTTTTTAAAGTAGGTTTATAAGAAATCCATGCCATTTGGGGTGCACGGCTGTGTCTACACATCCTGTGCTGAAGAACACATTTCCTCACCTCTGCCTGTGGTACAAGAACTGCTCTTTAGCTCTCTCACCAATAACACTGGCTTTTGTACAGTCAGATAAGAGGTGCTCTTAAAATGGAATTTATTAAACGCATACTCTAAACTTCCAGGTTTCCATCTACTGTATGCACATATACACCAAAAGAAAAAAAAAGTAATACATTAAAGGCATTTTAACTCAAATCAAAGCACTGTACACTCGCCAAAACCAAAGGTTTTAATATATCCTTAATCAGAGTTGTTAAGAGATCTCTGAATATAAATAATGCAGCCTGACAGGACAGGAATGCTGCTACCAAGATACTCAGACTAAACTAGGACATTACTTAAATGTTTCTAATCTTTCACCAATGGGAGGTGCAGGTCATCTAACAAACAACAAGCAACACACTACCCTGGCTGGAACCAGGAGTCAGTCATCCCAGTCAAGCCTCAGAAATTAATTACAATAAGGAAAGTCTGATCAAATAATGGAAAGTTTTAATCACTGGCAATTGCTGTGAATCTTGGGACTATTAGCCTATGTAGGGCGGTCTCAAAATGAACTATATTTAAAGCTGGTCTCTTAGGTCAACAGTTTCCTTATCAAGAATCAAATATCCTGGAACTGAAGTTTAATCCTCTCAGGGAGCAATTGACAGAAACAACAGTTTTTTTAAGCTGTCATGCTTAGAGGGACTTTCTAGGCTTTTAATCAAAAAGAAAATATTAGGCTTTTCTTTTTCAGTATCTAAAATCTAACTGGAATACCCTCACCTGACACCTTGGAATTTAATTCCTGCTTCACAGAAGTTTTATGCTGGATACCAGTGAGAATGATCAGTAATGTTTAAATAAAATTTAGGTTTATGCTGCTAACATTTCAACCTCTTTTGAGCAACACATTCAAACACTTCCCATTCTGCTTATGACTGCAGATGAAGAACCAGATCAATTATTCCCAAGGCCTGTGATCATTCATGAAGTGTTTGAAGAAAATGCATTCTTTTCCCTTAAATTGTGGTTTGCACAGGAAAATAATGTACTTCCATTTCTCACACAGGCAACTAATGGATTTAGCAGAATTCATAAATAAAAGATACTAACATACCCTTCAGCAGTGTCTAGCAACACTGCACTTTAATGCACTTTGTCAACAGTTTTCTTTAACTCTCCTCCACTTTTCCTTATGGTCTCTATCAATGATGGCATTTACTGACAGCTCCTCAAAGTGTAATCTATGCAACTCACCCATTTAACAGGCCAAAGAAGCTGGATCTGCACAGAAGTATTACTTAATTGCTGTTTTCATGATTTCAGGATAAGGTTTGCTATGGCTGCAACTATGAGCAAGGCAGAGTCTTTTGGAGCCTCCATTCCTCATTTGCACACCATGAGCAAAATCCCTCACCAAAGTCTTGGTATGATTTGAGTTCATACATGTTTTCCCCATGTGCTTTTCCTCCAGCGGGAGCCCAACTACTACTTGTCTTCCCTTCCCAACCAGGCTTCTTCCTGAATTCCTGGGCAAATGACACCACCCTGAACAAGTGTCCACATAGGTACGGTGAATTGAGAGCACCAAGTCCCAGGGACTGCTGAAGTCTACTGCTTACAACTGGTTCTAATTCTGGATCTATTGAGGCAGAGATCTAAAATAAAATAAAACGTTTAACACCTTGACAAACCGCACAAGTCAGCAGCTGTTCCATGCCTATATAAACATTTGAAATAACCAGGGACAGTGGAAGTATTTTGAGTGCATCTCATTAGGGAAATGCCATTTCTCTTGAGTTATCTCGGCTTCCACTTCCCATCACCAAATACAAGCTAGATCTATAGATAGAGATGAAATAGTTCTGCAGTTAATGCTAGAAACTATTAATGGCAAGCCCACCATGTGACCAGAGAACATGCCTGTACAAAGACTCTGTATACGGAAAACCAGTACGCAGCTGGAAAATGTCCTCAATGTGCGTGCCTTGATGTGTCCAAAACAATCACAGATTTTCCTCTTAAAAACATACACAACTCTGAAGTGTGCAGCTGCTCACAGAAATAATTAACCTCCCCACCGACCCCGAAGCCAGCTGCTCTGCAGCATTACAGGTAGCGTACAGGCATGGTATTCCAGGTGCCTGCACAGTCAATAGTCAATGTCCACAATTCAAATGCTTGGCATAAAAAGAAATCTAAAAGGATACGTTATAGGACCACTGCTTCTAAATGATTACGTGATACATATGTGTATATACTTGGATGCCGGAAGAACTAAATGAAGTTTATCTGCAATACGCAAGTAACTGCTTTTCCCGGAAATGTGGCACACCTTTCAGTTTGGACATACGGCTGTTATGCCAGAGCTTTCAGGTGGCTTTGCTGCTGAACAGCCCGTGATAAATGCACAACCCCCTCACACATTAGATACAGCAGTTGCGCAGTGCCATGTACGAAACAAAACTTGTTCCATGACAAACAGGTAACATTATTTTAAAAGAAACTATCTGCTTCAAAGGCCAAAAATTCCACCTGTTTTGAAAGATTTTCTAATAGGTACTTTAAAATACTGAGAACCATTTTACCTGTTTCAGAAGTAACTAACATCAAATTCAGGTATCACATTGAAGTGTTTTAAGGTATCAAAATGTACTACATGTCTGCTCCAGAACTGGAGCAGGGAAATCGACAAACAACATTCGGTATTTTTTCAACACTCGAACCTTTGTTCATATTCTGTTTTGGGGTTGCCAATTTACCAACTAAAATTTATTTCATCGTTAACACATGGTAAAGCATTACATTGGGAAAGAAAAATGTGCGCCTGCTTCGGCAACCAGCAAAAACACATAACCCTATCTTAGCTCTTAGCAGGAACACTGGATTCCTGATCAACAGCAAGAGTCCAGTGTAACTACACTAAATCAGCATAACTATATCACTTTATACCACCTGACCTGGTGGAAGGTAAACAGCTCCAGAACACCTAAGAAGAAAAAGATACGGGATTTTCCTCTTGCCCATTTCCTACACTTTTTTTTTTTAGATGTAATTTATAAAATCTGACAGTATGTTCATATCTGAACTAAAAAAAAATATACTACAGCCTACATTCCATCTATCAAAAGTAACATTTCCCTTAGGCTTGTTCTCAAAGATCATCTACTAAACCCAGAGAAAGCTTTTCAGAAGAAAAAGGCTGCTAAATAAATACTGTGAAAAGGCTGAGATTTTCCAATACAAAAGGAAAACCATGAGGTCTGTCTTGACTTTTAATGGCAGACAAACTTAGCTGCAGGCTCTTTTATTTTAAGATGACAGATTGCTGAGAAGGGCAGGGACTGGTTGGGATGAGAGAGAGACTGCAGCCAATTTTAAAAGGTATTGTTAAGAAACTAAGAATAAGGAGAGAACAACTTCAGTGGTCCATGATTACTAAAGAACGGGTTTAGCCAGATAAACAGGTCTGCTATCCCTGAAGGGATTTGAAAGAATATCACACACAACTTTATTAAAACGGCTTACGTGACATTTGCTTTAGACTTTGAAGGTAAAAGCTTCACAAGGTCCTTTAAAAATGTTTTAAAACTGAAAAATCAAAACTTATTAGTGCTGTATTAATTCACAGTTCTGGGGGGATGGGATGAACAACGGCACATCCCCTAATTTAGCCCTCGGCATCGATCCCTGCCGAGATCAATAGCAAGATTCCCTTGCACTCTTGGGGAAGGCTGAGCAACTTCACAGATTTCCCTGAGAGTTTGCACCCCTTTACTTTAGCATTCCTTAATCGATCAAACCTTAAGTCAGAGATCTGGCTCTTGAAACACAGTTCAATCGTATGTTAAGGCAGAGATCAGAATCGCTGCTGGAAATCTTCAAGTATGAAGTGAATATTCAGGAGAGTTAAACTAATCCAAACTCTGAAATACTGCAGGTAACAGGATACAGGACTCACATTCTTGCATGTAATGCACGCTTTAGACAGTTTATCCCTTCATTCACCTCCCCAGAAGACCCTTTGTATTACAGACCTGCTTAAGTTCACTAGATTTTTATCTAAAACAACATTCTTGTTTCCATGAATACATCAGCTCCTCTGACCTTTGCACATTTTATCCACATTTCTAGGTAAAAAAGTGAAGGTAACAATAAACATTAGTGACCCTAAGCAATATATGCTAGCCATGAGGTATGTATTTCTATGCATACAAGAAACTAACTTTTAAACCCTGAAGTCATTACCACTCAAGGCACAGAAAACGTTACAAATTGATTTAAAAAAGGAAAAGCATTCATTTCAAATGCTGACTAGGTAGTGTTAATGTTTAGACTAAAGCTTTGCTTTTATCTCTCTTCCTAGTTATTTTATAATAGCAATCAAGATATTTAAAACTGGCATTTAGTTCCTGGCTGAAGTGCGCAAGTGGAAATCGTACACTTAAATTTACAGATTATTTATTAAACTGGGATTCTACTCTCTGACACTACTCAGATTTTCAGCCTCATGAAAATACTCCTTTCTTACTAAACTTACTGCTAGCAAGTGATTATATATTAATAATACTTTTAACAGCGTTGGTGCTTAGCCTGTCTCTAATGCAAAACAATAATTTTCTACACTCGCTTTTAATTTTTCACTGTACAACACAAGTAACTTTCATTTCTGAAAACAAGATTTCCTTAGTAACACTTATCATGGACTCAACTTCTTTACAGCAATCTAACAATCCATTTATAATAGCTGCTGAACAGAAGGCCTTGTTTCCAGAGAGACAGTGAAACATTTTGTTAGACCATAGCTCCGGACAAGCTTTGATTTAAGCTTAGGTGAAAACTCACTCCTTGAATGGCACAGTCCTCCTCTTCGATAACAAAGTTGCTTGAACTGTGACTCGTGTTTTGCTCTGATTCCAAGCCCATGCATAAAAGAACCGGAGTTCACACTCACTTCTAAATACAGGAGTCACAGTCCTTTCATTTCATTTCTTTACAAAATCAAGTCATGTGCTATTCACCAATTTAGCGTGAGTGGTTCTGTACCAAGATCCCAGCAAAGAACTGTCCTTAACAGTTTCGGGCGTGCTGGTGGTGAGCAATGTGTTTTTCCTTCTCTCCCTCTGCCCTTCTCCCCCCTGCCTCAGCAGGTGAACACTTGGGAAGAGCATGTGGGGCAGTTCCACCTCCCAGCCACTGTCCTCAGCATTCACAGCTCCTGCGCCCATACAACCAACACCGTGCCCAGCTCCGCTCCTCGCGGGTCCAGGAACAGGGACGGCCTCTGTAGCTGCAAGCAGTTTGATCAGGGTAAAAAAAACAACTGTGACACACTGACACTTTTAATTTTCTTCATTTTAATGTCTTTCCCTGACAGAATTAAAAAAAAAAAAATCTAAATTATGTCCTTTTAAAAAAAAATAAACATGGAGAACCATTTGTCTTTCAAAAAAATTGTAAAGCCCGCTTAGTGCCAAGGACAAAGAAAATGGACATATCTTGGGAGTTTTCATGTCGTTTGTGAAAAATTCTAAGATTAAATAATCCTAAAAGGTCAAAAAGAAAGCCCAAGCCAGATTTATCTACTCAGATAAATCTTCAAAAGTAAAATGTCTTTACTGTGTTTAATTCACTATTTGGGGAGGAAAGAAGATTTTTTTTTTAACACTTCAGTGGCATTTTAGACTGAAAAGGAAAGTTTCCATCTACTTCGTTGTCAGCTCTTTTGAGTTCCATTGAGGTTTAACAAAACTGCATTAATAAAACAAATTTTGCTTCTCACTGACCAATCCTCAAATATTTTGTAGCTGAATTGCCAGTCAGTCCACAACACTCTAGAGAAAACAGGGAGAGGCTGGCAGACCCAGTGTGATTGCTTTGTCAGAAAACGCGTCAGCCACGGACGAACAAGAGACAGCGAGAGAGCGAGTGCATACATACCTGTGTGAGTTCTCAGGTGCGCTTTTAAGTGAGAAGACTTCGTATAAACTTTTGATCAGCCTAAACAAAACAAAACAAAAAAAAAAACAAAAAAAAAAGCAAAGAGGCTTCAGTAGAGAGAACAGAAACACTCCACATTATGTTTGAATTTCCTCATTCAGTGCTGGGGTACCATCTGGACACATTAAAGTTTACTACTTTCTGGCATAATTGTTGTCATTTAGAAGCAAAATTCTATATAGAATGTTCTTAGAGATATGTTGCTTGACACAGAAAAGAGAAAAACATGCATGTTTCTGGTCAACTTACTGCTTTGTAATGTAGTATATAGGCCAATAGCTGCTACAATCTATGCACAGTAACACCTGCTATGTAAACCAACAACTTAGCAGAGGGGGATTATTTGACTTTTTTTTTTAATTCCAGTGGACCTGATCAAGCCAGACTCCGTGTCATTGTCACCCAGGGCTCAACACAACTCTTTCACTGGGCATTTATTGTAAGACACACTGAATGGACGATACGGCACCCAGAGTTGGTAAAGGGGGAGCAGCAATTTCTCTCTGCGCTTACAATGGGTGTGCACGCCCTGTATCTGGGATCACGTACTACATGGAAGCACACTTTACAGATCCCTCTTCCCCTCCAGTGCAGAAGGCAATCCATCTGTGGACAATTTTCAGAGATGGTTTTAATGGATTTATGAGGGCAGCTGAATCTCCTGTTTGTAACAGGGAAGAAAGAATGGCTCTGGCCTTGGCTACCAGGAGCTGAAATTACTCTTGCAGTGCCAGAAAATTCAAACAGAGCTGCACTGCACTGGACAATCTGAGCCCCTGCTCCATCATGAATACTGGACAGTCACACTAATTTACATTAGTAAAGCCCAAAATTTTTATTTTTTCATTTTCTACAGAGTCTCTATTTTGTAACATGATAAAATCAGCTCAAGAGAATAACAAATTACATGAAGAATACCAATTATTTAACGAATGTGTGAGAGTCTTCCATTCAAAACAGTGACAAAGACAAATTCTACTTGGACAAAGAACTATTTGGTTCTCCCTAGGTGTAGACCACAGCTGAAGAAAACCACTTATACCTCATCCATTATTATTCACACTTTTTTTTTTTTTTTATTGCAAGAGCTGGGATTTTCTGGCACAGATTGCTTACCTGGGTAGTCACAGTAGTGGATACGTCTTTTCTCCAAATCTGGGTTACTTCTCCTGTTGTATCTGACAGGTTGGATGTTCTGGGGGGTTATGGGCAGAGTCGCTGGTAAATTCGGGTTGTGAATCGCCAGCTTGGAAGCTATAGTTGCGGCGTATGAAGGAGGAGGGGTTAAATTCTGCAGCATCTCTGCTTGTCTGTCTGGACTTCCAGGCTCTGAGCTTGGGGGTGAAGGAGGGAAGTAAGTGGCCTGCTGCTGCAGAAACTGGTTTGGCATGGTGTAGGTACAGGGGGGGATGCCCTGGAACTGTTTCATTGCAGTCTGTGGAACAGCCGAGGAGAGCGTGTTAAGGCCCGCCATGGCTGAGGGCATGGAGACGTTGCTGAGGGAGTCCATCACGGCTGCCTGAGGAGTGGTGCTAGGCATGTCTAAATCCGGCGAGCTCAAGAGCTGATACAACTGGCCTTGCTGAGGCGTGATGGAAAGATGGACATCTGGAGTAGGAAGCTCCTGCTTGATGAAAATGTTGTTCACGTCAGGAGTTTGGTGGGAGCTGAAGATGCTGGTAAATTCTGGGAGGGCCTGAGTGGGAGCAGGAGCAGGGGCAGTAGTTTCGTTCTGGTGACTGAAGATGGTGACTGAAGATGGTTCTGTCTTGATGTGGGTTACACAGGGTCGCTGAGATTTGTACAAGCCAGTTCTCAGGTGGCTGATGTCGGGCAGGAAGACGTTCATGTTGATGCTGTAAGGCAACCCTTCGCTGTCAGTGAAAAACTGGTCTACAACCGAGGCACTGTCTCTTCTGTATTTCTTATGTTCAGGGATGACGGGAACGGGTGGGAGCTGAGGTGCCAAGTATTTCTCCATTTCACATCTCGTCTACAAAGACAAAACAGACCATAATCCAGCTAAGAAAGATGATGGCATCCAAGTCATGTGAGGCTTTACAAATAAAAGGCAATACTGTTCATCCAGCCGCAAGACACCTAGAGAGGAAGTTATGAATGCTCACACTAATGAAAACCTGCTTGATTTTACAATCAGCACGCTGATCAACATCATCAAGGACAAGGAGATAAAGTCACGGTACAAAGCGTTGACACATTAAGACAGATCTGATGTTTCAGCATACACAAACTTTTCATCTTTTATGCCTAAAAGACAGTGCGAGGCACAGAAGTGACAGGCGCTGTGCCTAATCTGCAGATCTCCTGCTCTGGAATTCACTGCTCGAGCAGGGTGACTGCCTATCTGTTTCACCCGCTTCTCTTTGAAATGCTAACTGTAAAAGCCACATCCTCAGCTGACTATCTGAATACTAAGACTTCAAATAATGTTTATATATATATAAAAAACATACTTCCATGATTTTTCATCTCTAGAAGAATGGGATTTAATTAGAAATACAACACCAAAGTGTAAAGTTATTAATAATATCGGATAAAAAAGAGACGGGTTGAGTACATCAGAGTACTCTTTGTGTAAAGTGTCTCCAGGACTACACTTAAACCAATAATAATCTATGCAGTGTGTAATTGTCTAATAGCGTGATAAACATGTCCCTATCCATGCCTCGGTCCTCGGAGAGCTCTTTAATTACTGGAAAATCACCCTCTTAGCGCAGTAGTGCGAGGGAATCCGTGGGTGGCTGGAGCCCTATACATTACTGGCGTACAGTCATCGGCAAAACATTCACCATGCAGTCTTCAGTGGGCAAATGCTACATTCCCCCCTGCCCTGTCAAGAGAGAGCTCATACCAGACCCGTTTAGCACCCCGCAAGCGAAAGCAGCTGACAAACACCAACTCTGCCCGAAAGTGGATTTTAGGACCTTTCTTCAAAGACCCCCGGTAAACACCACAAACAAACACAGCCGCCTTCCCGTCCCTTTGATCTGGATCTGCCCCGACATGCCAGGCTACTTTTTCCAGCTCTTGTTTACGAGTCGAGGGCAGCTCGCTTTGAAGACGGAGACTTATTTACTCGTTAGGGAAGACAGCACCGAAAGGCAGCGCCCGACACAGCGCTGCCCGGCACCGGGGCTCCCTCTCCGCCGACCCGGGCAACGCCGGTGCCTCGCAGGGCGCGGGGAGCCGCCCTGGAGCGAACACTGTCCGCGGGCTGGAGCCCGGCTGCGGTTGGCACCTTCCCGCTTTTAGCTCCTCCAGCTGTTTGCCTGCGGATCCGTTCCCAAACAGCCTCCTGGGACGGGCACAAAGTCCTGGGAAGTCCCCCGTTACCAGCGAGTCGTGTGCTCTCCCCCCCCGCCCCCCGAACATGACTCCTTGCGTGGGCGAGGAGGACAGGCGGCCGCTCTAATTCTGCCGCCGGGCAAGTGCGAAGGCAGCAGCTGTAGCTTTCAACACACTGGCGGGGGCAGCCCGGCTCCCCCCGCCTCCCCGGGACGGCCCCGGCCGCCTCGCCGCGCTCCGCCGGCGGGAACGGGGAGCGCTCCCCGCTCCGCCCGGGCGGGATGGGCGGCGTGGCCGCTGCCCCGCACATACACACCGACCCATACACACAAACACGACACGGGCACACACGCACACTCTGCCGCTGCCGCCACAGCCCCGCAGTTGGGTGTCCGCCGCCCTCGCCCCGCAGTCCGGCCCCACCCAGTCCCGCCCGCTCCGCTCCGGCCGGGGCGAGGCGCGGCTCCGGGGCTGCGCGGGCACCGGGTGCCCACGGCGGGCTCTGAGCGGTGCTCGCTGCCTACCTGCACCATCTCCTCCGCCGGCAGGTTCGCGCCGCCGCCCCCCGGGTGCTGCTGCTGCTGCGGCGGCGGCGGCGGCTGCTGCTTCATGTCCTCTCCGGGGAAGATCGCTGCCTCCCGGGCGCCCAGCACGGGCTTCAGCTGCGCGAACACCGGCTCCTCGGGCTGCTGCACGGGCCCCAGGCGGGCGGTCATGGTCAGCACCCTGGTGGCCATGGGGCTGGCGGCGGGCGCGGCGCGGACGGGCTGCCCGCCCCGGCGCAGGGCGAGTGACCCGCGGGCTCCGGGCGGGCGGGCGGTGGCTGCTCGTGCGCTCGCTGCCCAGGAGCACCAGCCCAGAGCGCATCCACTCCGTATCGTCAGTGCCTCCGCCTGTACCTGGCCGCGGGTATCTACCCGGTGACACACGCCCGCCTCTATTTCACCCTACTCCACCCCCGGCCCCCCCCTACACCCCACCCAGCCCGGAGAGGGGGCCGGCCCTGCCGCCCGCCCTGCCTACGGGGAGCGCGGGCAGCTCCTCCCCGCCTCCCGGTCCGGCACGGCCCGCTTCGGCCCTGCCCCGCAGCGCCGGCGATGGCGGAGCGGTCCCGATCCCGGTTCCGATCCCGATCCCGGTCCCGGTGCCGCCCGGGCAGCAGCCGGGGAGCGGTGCCCTGCGCAGAGTCCCCGGAAAGGAGCACTCGCCCCGGAGTGGCAGCGGATTTTCAGCAAGTGCGGCGCTCCGCCGAGGCTTCTCCCGTGCCTGTACTATTATTTATAGTCTTGTAAAGAAGCGCTGCTAATGTGGGCACTTTAAAACAACTGTCTTGTCCTACCTTTCATCTTCAAAAGGGTTTTAAAGGCAGTCGTTCAGATTTATTATTTTTTGTCCTGAAGGCAACTCGTGCTCGAAACCTGCTGCTAATAATTATCAGCCCGGCAGTACACATCCACCCGCCCCCCACCCCGTACACTGTGAAAATGAAGTTTTTCAGCATTTTACAGAAATAGCGCAGAGGACAAGGAAGACGGGTAGAGGAAAATAGGTAGCGACGATTGAACCTTCTCTTTCCCCCCTCCTCCCCCCCATGAAAATGAGGCAAGTTTCTATTTACTTGTTTTGAGGTGTGGTTTCGACGCAAAGGCTCTATTTCCCCGTAGACACAGGACGGTGAGCTAAGCTGCCGCATGTTTCGCTGAAGCAGAAAAAGGAGGGACGCCGTCCTTTCGTGCAGCACCGACCGGCTCACGTCGTATGGGAAAAGTACAGCATGTAGTGGAGCTTTGGAAAAAAACACAAACTTTCCACCTTTCTCGCAGCCCTGTCAGCTCTGCGCCTTCGGTTTTCAGGGAGAGAGTCTGGGAATCCACAGAAATGTTGGCAACCTCCCCCTCCCCGTATTTATCCCCTATCATTTACAGACAAGGCTCTTTTTAAAACGTAAAAAAAGCATTTTTTTTTCCGGTCACCGCGGCACTCCTCCCCTTTGCCGCCCAGTCCACAGCGAGTAGGATGCCTCAGAGCCTGCATGCGGAAAGCTAATTACAGAACCAGGGAAGAGCTCAGCATAACATTTCTTTACACGAACTGTCTGTTTAGCAATATGTAGCCTCTTGATGCTTGTTGTTACTAACGTAGATCCGGCTACTCCTGTCAGCGCAGCATTTAAAGCCGTGCGGGCTCATTTCCATCCGACACCGACACGTATTCCCGTTTAGGCAAGATGCAACTTCAGTGTCCTTTACTGAAGACTCATGGCTGGCATTTCGTTCCCCACTCAAACCTAGGAACACGTGTTCTAACCATCAGATTTTAAAGCTATATCTTGTTTTTTTGTGAATGCCCTTCACATTACCCTAGTTTAAGGTTAAACTTCAAACTACGCTTTCTGAATACCTGACATGTCCCCTGTGTCAACCCTGTTAGGCTTCAAACTACGATTTTGCCATCTGAAAGGACAAGGTTAATATAAACTGCTCTCTAACAGCTTTAAAAGTGCAAAACTAGCAATACTACACTTTGCTGTCTGGAAATTAATTCTTATAGATCAGGCACAATTTAGGAGTAGGCAGCGTCCGATGTTGTGCATGTACTAGTAACTTTCAGGCATTTATTTGAATCCTGTGGCTGTACGTAACTGAAGTGTTTCTGAGACTTGCATTCCTTATTTGCATGTTTTCTCTCCATCTGATTAAATGAATGATAAACAGATAATTTCAAAAGTTTTGTTTGTTTGTTTGTGTTATTTTTGTTTGTTTTGCTTTGTTTTATATATATGCATTTATAAAGGGCCTGCCCTGGCAAAAGCTTTGGCAAATTAATTAGAATGGTATCTCAGAGTAAAGCTCTGTGTATAAACATTTTCAGAAGCATCTCTGAATGTGTTTAATTTTTTTAGAAAATATGTAATTAGGTCTGAACTGCAGATGAATAAATCCAATCTAATCTCTAATCACCATGTTTTTTGTGCTACTGATGGTCTGTGTCCTACAGTCTTTTGTCAAGCAACAATCAGTGGAAGATGACTACAGACTATATAATTTTTTAAGAGCAATTTTTTATTTTGACTTTTCTACTATAACTAACAATTAAACAAGAAAGTCAGATAGGCTCTTGTTCCTGCTCAGATTCACTGCTTATTTGACCTACATATTGCTGCACTACTTATTTTACAGATAGTATAAATGCACTTTTAGATCCAGACACAAACATTATTTGATAGGCCATTTCAAGAATTCCCACTGTTATTAGATGTTAAACTTCTTTGAACAAATAATTTTTATTTACAAATTTTAAGTCAATAATAAGCTGCCAACTAATGTCATCTCTTAAATGAAATTGAAATGAGAATTTGTTAAAATTAATCATAATGAAAAAAATTGTAATGTAATAATTCATAATCATAAAAAAGGAGTTTACAGCTGTAATAATTTTGGAACGTTTCTAATTCTTCACTGATTTTGCAGACTGAGGTAGAAGTTTACACCTTAACAGATGAATTTGCAGCAGAAAACTGAGCTGTTTTCAACCCAGCACAGCCCTGTTTGTGTAAGTAAGACTTTAGGCAGATATGTTTAGTAGTTTTGCTAGGTGATCATTCCTCTGCAACACAAGTCCCTGGGCATCTTCTGAAAATGACAGTTCAAGGTCTTTAGTTATTGTCCTGCAGAGCAAAAAAAAGGGAGGAATACAGCATTGATTGGTAAACACCTAGAGCTAGGTAAGTGAAAGACACTTTTCAGTGCCCACGGTCAGTGGCAAGAGAAGTGCAACACTCTGCACTTGAAAGAGCATACCGGGTTCAGGGGAAAAGGGTTAAACTTTCTGAACTATGTCGATGCTGCAGGTTCTGAGTGGGCAAGAATCCAGGCTTTCTGAATGAATGTAGACTCAATTACTTTGAACTCTCTTGTTCTGTACATTCCTGTTCGCTTAGTAGTGCTATGCCCATTAGGGGAGACAGGAGAAAACAAGAACAAATGTCAGGTCCCAGGCAGTTGGGAGCTTGGCGGTGGAGGAGCAGAGCACTGCCTTCTGCGAGTGGGGTTGGGGGCAAAGGAGTTCAGCAGGGGGCCAGGATAGAGACAGGCTCTCTGGTATCCTAACTCATCGCCCCTTAAGACATACCTCTTAGGAAGGGTACTGGTGTCCCATTGTCCTGCTGGGAGGAGCAGGGCCAGAGTTACAGGGACCTGCACGTGTTGTTTGGAGGCACAAGGAAGGACTGGAAAGATGTGGACAAGTTGTTTCTTAATGGTGAGGTGAGGGAAAAGCTCAGGATCTCAGCTGAACTAAGCCAGGCTTGAAAGCCACAGGAAGATGTCTGATTATAATTTCAGGAGTTTTAACACATTGAGAGGCCTGTTCTGATTTAGAAAATACCCACCTCATTTTTTCACATAAATATACTAGAGACGTGGGCATGAACTTTCTTCTTGCAAAATAGTAGCTGATTGTACTTTTGGCCACTCTATTAGACTCCATCTCCCCAAGGGAAGAAACGTTTTCTCTTTTTACTTCTAACTTTCAAAAGAGCCAGCACAATCCTTTTACTTTAAGAAAGTCATTATTTTTCTCATGCTAACTTTCCTCTGAAGACAGGATTGCACCAGCCACGAGGTACCATCTTAACTCATGACAGGCTTCACGAATGCCACTCGCGCTATATAATCCAGCAGCACCACACCAAGGAATGTAGCAGGGTGACTTTCTGCTAAAGCGAATGTGGGAAATCATGAAATGACAGTCTATTCCTGTGCACCTTTATCTCTTGCTGTTTCAGGATTCGCTTATAGAGGTGTTCCCTTTGCTTATAAAAGGCAAGCCCAGTTCCCGTTTTTCATTTCACTGTACCAGAAATACTGTGATGGACCATATGGAGAGAAGGATATTCCTGCTGAAATAACAAATGGCACTCCTTAATTGTTTCAGCCTGGCATTTAAGTAAAACCACATTTCATCTTGACTTCTTTCCCCTCTTGACATTTCAGTAGTCATATCATTCCACCCTGGCTCTAGTGCGCAAAGCCTTACAATCAGGAAAATACCTCTAGCTCCCTTCGGAGAAGGCTTTGTTTTGAAGGATGTACAGAGAGTGAGATTTTGTTTTGCCAACCTCCCTGTATACTCTAGAGGACAGTTGTGTCAAACCTTCCTATTTCCAGTGGAGTTTCTCAGGCTTTCTTTGCTACTCTGCTGAGAGTGAAGTGTGTACCTTCCTGAACTAGCTTGGCATTTTTGTTAATGGAATTGAATTGGCACATCACATCAAGTAGAAACCTTCTCAACAGAGTGACTTCAGAACTAGATTTGACAGATTTTTAGGATATAAAGACTATAAAAAACCTGCAAAAAGAAATTATTCCTTTATTCTGCAGGCTCAGGGAGAGTCACCATTGCAAATCTTGGTACAGACTTCATAAAATGAGAGGTGTACGCAAGGTTTTATTTTGCACAGTTAAAAATTAAGCAAACTTTTAAAGTTGTTTAAAGTTTGCTGAGATTACTAAAAGCATGCAGATGCAGTTGTACTTGTGGTTTGTTTTCATCCTTTAGCTAAACATACTTTTCTTCCCCTGCAAGATGAGTAAGTTAAAATAGCAGTGAAGGTTTGTGACAACTAAATAAAGGCATGTAAACTTACCCACAAACAACCTTTGAAAAAACTTTTTGCAGCAACAGGTAAAGATCCTACCATGTCTGCATTTTCTGTGTTTTGACCTGAGTCAATCTGCATTGTACAAAGCCTAATTACTGATTAATTATATAAATCTGTCTATGCAGAGGTCTGTTCAAGTATTTTCCCTCAAGTTTAACTTGAGCATGTGTGTATACACTTGCATGCATCAGTCTGATTTGCTATTTATCAAGGCCAGTGCTGACTTGGCGGAACAGATGTTTCAAGATGGAAACTTCAACTGCTCATTACTTGAATTCTTGGATTAAGAATCATCAACCTGTCTGGAGGGAACAAGACATCTTACTCAGTAGCTGAACCCAATCTTTAGTTGGATTTTAAGAAGCCTTAACTCCAGGTAAACAGCCTCATATTACTAAGGTTTCAGGTACAGTTCAAATATTTTCAGCCCATTTGACAAGACAAAATACAGAAAAAGAATTTATTGTTACCAGTTGCTTTTTTTTTTTTTTTTGACCTCTGTATGTTCAGAGTATGTCTGAACTGGAAGCTGTTTATTACAACAGGTCTTTTTGAGAACAACAGGTCATTGACTCAGCTTTAGGAGATGAGTGTTTCCTGTATTTTCATCCATTGTCATAGAGCTGCTTGGCTCTGACTTGTTGCACAGAAGGGCCAGAAATGACAATGACATGCTCCTTCAGCATGTCATTTAATTATTTATGTACTATTAGAGCAGATGGAAATCTGTACATGCGGGGTAATGAGACAAGATTAATTAAAATGCTAATATACTTCAAAAATAACATTCACAGTTTTTGGCAAGGTGGCTTGCCCATTACTTGGAAGTTTAGTGGGAGCCATCACCATTCTTTACTTCCACCTCCCCTGTCCAATGCAGAGGCTGCCTGCTTTAAAAGAGCAAACAGTGTTGGCAATGCTTATTAGCAATAGGTGGTCTTATGTGGTGTTTTAACTGCTTGAATATGCGAGACAAACCCACATTTTTTACTACTAAAAAAAGCACTTTTTGGCTCCAGAATGTTTATGCTGAGGATCTGTTCACAAACGCTAACTGTAAAGCTGCTGTAATTGCGTATTTTGGCTGAAATCTCCTGATGAGAGAAATAACATAGTGGAGAGTGGTTTGGGTCTTGTGAAATACTGGTCTGCCAGGTGGGAGATGGAACCTATACAGGCTTGGACATGGCAGAGGGGATGGTCTGGCTGGACAAGCTAGGAGGTCATTAAAGCAATGAGCTGCTAGACTAACAATCCCTAGGAACATAATGAGGTCGAGCAATGGATGCTCATTTGGAACTAAATCGTGTTGTTGAGTTGAGAGAAAAAATAATTAAGGGATGTGGTCAGAAAAAAATTCCTTCCCTTCTTATGCAGTGTCCTTTCAAGTAGGGGAAGAAAGGATAAGCTCCTTAATCAACTGCCTGTGAGGTGCTCAGAGAAGATTCTGGGGCCCTTAGAGGCCAATATCTGCAGGGTACAGTGTGCTGCTCGCTGTGATCTTGGAGAAGCACAGAGGCCCTGAGAGAGAGCTTTGGCTATCCAGAGGAGCTAATGAGCCTTTGTGGTTATGTTCCCTGTGGGACCTGAGCTGCCCCATTCAGAGAAGAGTAGAAACCTAAATTTCAGTGTGCCATGGGGCTCTATCCTTAGGGATGTGGCAGAAGAGTTCATGCTATTAGTGCCAATGTTTGCATAATTCCTAAAACTAAGACATATCTGTACTCAAACATTCTTGCATCTAGTGTAGGCAAATTTTGCCTTAGACAAAGCTGAAATAAACTGCAGGCAGAGTGAGGTGAGTGCAGTCCTGAAAGTCTACAATCCCATGGAAGTCAAAACACCTCTTCCTCAAAAGAACAGCCTTTTGCTTTCTGCCTCTTTAGAAGGCACTTTGTAAAGCAGTTATAATTATAGACACTCAACAGCTGGGAGAAGAACTAGTAACAGCAAATATAACTTTGATGGCAGTTATTATGGAAAAATAACATGGAGCAAGAAAGATGCCTAAGAAGTCAATGACCCACATTGAAAAAAAAAACATTTAAAAAACGTCCATGAAATGTATTACATCTCTTACAATTGTCTGTTTTTAGATAAATGATGCAGAATTGTTAATAAGCAAAGAGAAAATAAACCATGCTAGATATTTCTCTGCTGCATTTGGGGGAAGAGAAGGAAAGATACTTGCATCATATAATGACAAAATACTTTACATTTCAAAAATAATTCAAGCGCATATTAAACCAGCTACTCTTCATGGTCTTAGATGAGCATGTCTGGAAAACTTCACACCAGGAATTTTAGAAGAGATGGTCAGCGAGCTTTCAGGATTGATATTAAGTAATTGTTTGATTAGACATGTGCCAGAATACTGTTAAGAAAGCTAGAGTTAGAACCAATACCTAGAAAATGTAAATTAAATTATGTAGCTAATTACAAACATGAACTGTGACATTAATTTGAGCAGCTTAATGTGAACAGTCAGTATGTGAACTATTAAAATAGATAACATTATTTATGCCACTCAGTATACACTAAAGGAAAACAAGATTTTGCTAAATTATCTTTAGATGAAATTGGTTGCAAAATATAACAGTTTATGAAAAACACATTTTTGCAAAGTATATCACCGGATTCAGCTGACAGCTGTTTAAAAGGACTTTTACAGAACACACTTAAGTGCAGTAGGGATGCCTACATAGAGCAGAAATTGAAAATGGATTCTTTGAGCTATCGTATAAAGATCTACCAAGGCTGGAGGCTGAGTGACTGGAGTTAAATCTAGACAATTTCAATCTTGATCAGACTCCCATGGTGAAGTTGCTTCACTATCATTGTTTGTGGTCTGATGGATCTTTCTTGTTAGTATTTGTGAATCATTCAGATGCAGCTTACAGAGCACTGATGGCATGTGCAGCACAGCTCAGGAATTCCCAATTAAAGTAACCAGGTAATGCAGTTTTGTTGCTCCATTTCCATGATCTATGCAAAGAAGCCACCCTAGCTCAAAGGGACAGAAGGAATTAGTAGCATCTCCTGTCTATCTAAACAGCCTGCCCTTGGGGAGGAAAACTCCAAAAATTGGAAGGAACCAGCCTTTCTGCAATCAGAAACAGCTGCTGCAGCAGCAAAAGCAGGATTTTCAGTCAGTCAGAGGATATTAATATTACCACAGGATTCTCACTTGCTTAATAATAAGGATAATAACTCAGGTGATCATTAACATTTTTCAAAATACCCTGGTAACTCAATTGACATGTTTTGAATAGAAGTTTAGGAACTAACAAGTAATTTCAAAAAAACTGTCACTAGCAAGTACTGATTGATTTTCCATGCATCTGCCTCAAGACTAAGTGAGGTTTGACCTCACTCAATGTGTGAAGACACGTGAAACTTCTTTCCATAAGTGAGCTGGATAACTGGATGTCACTTGTCAGGAGGGATAACAGCAAAGCAGAGATTACAAAGACATACCTCAGGCTGCACTACAAGGGTGAGTCAGGAGTTGGAAAGCTGCTTCCCAAGAAAACTTACAAAGGTGTGCTTGATTTTTCATCCCAGTCACTCCATAGAAGAGGATTTACAGTACATACAAATGTTAACATTTTGTGATGAAAATGTTTAAAATTATGATCATCAAAACTGCAGAAATCAGAGAATGTATCTGAACTCACTACTGAAGCTAAAACTCATCAGAATATGTGTTGTGTTTAGTGGCTGTCACAAGCTGACCAATAAGAAAGATGAATGAATCAAAGGCTGCCAACCTGAGACTTTGGTCCTCCCCTAGGAGGAAGCTGATCAGCCTTGATAAAATGTGGCTGCACATGAGTCCTATCTCTGTTCACTTGGGGGCTTACAGAATTGGTGACACCACTCATCTTGCTGGATGAGGAAATGTCTGTGTTTCTAACTGTGCAGTGTAATGAAAAGGCATAGCTACTCCTCCTCTGAGGTTTCCATTGGCCTCACGAGGAACTCACTCCATCAAGGAAGCAACTGCCTCCACACAGTTTGTTTAGTTTCATTTACTTTATGTAAGGCATAGCCAGAAAATGACAGATTTGCCAGCACTGTAACAATCTGGAAATAAAATGGTAGGTGAAAAATGACAATGGCTATTGGTGATGGCTCAAATATCTGTTCACAGCAGGGACTTAGAAGTGACATACATCTATCAGAATGCTGGCACACAGAAAATATCTCTCTTCTCAAATAAGTCACATAAGATGTCCATTTAAAAAATCAAATCAAATGTTACAGAAGAGGAAATACCCAATGACATAAGACAGTATTACGTATCTTACCCTAGTTTTGCTAACTATACTATTCCCAGGAGCTTCAGATGCATTCAAAGTCCTTTGAAATGTTTTTAATTTCTCATATATATATTAAGTAATAGATTATGGAAAATAATATTCAACATAGTTAAAGAGTTAGTTAATACATTACTTTTCCCCTCTCACTATTTCTTGTCTTTTTGAAAATATTTAGAACCTGATTAACAGAAATAAATAATTTTTTGGAGTGAAAAACATGAAACGCCTTGTTAACATATTGGTACTCATAGCTTCAGCTGCAAGTGTCAGATTATTTTCTACATGCTGGAAAAGCATGCAAACAAAATATATTTAATACAATATTCAATACAGCTTTATTCTGTACCTAGAACAAGGATATGAATTTATTTAGGTAATAAAGGATACTGTTTTTCAAAATTAGACATTGAATTTACAATCATATGTTACAACCAGCTTAGCTAGTTTCCACTAATATCTCTCTAAAAGTTTTTTCATAATTTGTTTTTGAAAATGCTTTTTGAATTATTAAAAAAGAAAATAAGTAAAAAATCAATGCTTTCAGAACAAGAGACCAATATAAAAATCTTTCTCTGTTTTAATGATGACTTGTTAATTTTTCTTTTTTTAACTAGAACAAAAAAAATAGATTTAAAAAAAAAGTTTGAGGATGTTCACATTTGACCTCTAAGTCGTATTCTCGTTGGGTGACTTAATGGAAGTTTGGTATATGCCTATTGTGTTGTGGCATGGAAAACTGCTGCTCATGAAGGTACAGCTCATCTCAGACACGTTTACCTGACCGGTTCCCAACATGCTTAGTTAAGCTACAGAGCCCGCTTACGCACGAACTCAGAGGTAATGGGGCAAGTGGGATGAGGCAAGACTTTAACAATATGTCTTAATCCCTGTGCTGCCTGAAAGATATAAATACGATAAAGGAGAGGAAAAGTTGATTCAATCTTTTAAGAAAACAAGGCTTCTTTCTCTCTAGATTGCATATTGATAACTCTGTGGAGTAACAAAATACAAAGCTTCTTTCAGTGATTAGAAAACCTTGTTTCTGTGCACTTCAAGAGCAGAGCCTAGTGATTCATAAATCTGGCACATGGTATTGGGTACAAATCACCATAAGGTATGGTAACTTAACTACAGGTAATGAGGAAAAAAAATCTGCATTTTAGTGCACAGGAGAAACAAACTAGTATGAAAACAAACATTTAGTCAGGACCAGGATAAACATCTTGTTCTGTGTGTTTTAAAGTGTTTTCCCATGCAGTATTACAGTTTTTCAAATTTGAACTGATGCATTCAGATATGACTTCACTGACAAATGAAAGAAGTAAAAGTGGAGGGGACAAAGAAATCACCTCTTTTGCTTTATGTTCATGGTTTCCTTTTGCTTCACAGGCCAGGCCATGTGAATAGAGCAGGTTGCAAATGCACAAACTGTCTTTCATCAATACCATCTGCATCCATCACAGCTGTTTTAAATCTTATGTTAAAACAACTATTTGAAGATAGTGAAATTCACCTATGAGATAATTAATCATAGTAGGTTAGACCAGCTTGGTCCACTGTGTTCTATCAACAGAAACATTTTGCAATGATCCATTGCAGCACTTCCAATCCAGGTGACGTTATTTATAGTATGTAGCAGTGGCAATAAACTTTCCTGGTTTCTAATTTAGGATTATTAAAACCAGCTCTATGTTCTTTATCCCAAGGACATTGTGGTACTATTAAACTAGTCTCATGTCAGTGTTTTCTTAAAAATATCACACTGATACACAAGGTGATGCAATGCCCACTTCCCTCTGCTCTGAACGCAGGAGCAAAAATAGTGCTCCCAGAAAGCTAAGTAATAACCAAACAGCCAAAGAAGCCACACTGAATTATGCAACTTAAGGAATTCCCCCTCTACAATTAGTTGAACATTAAAACATTGTCTTTTCTAAGTATCCACCCTCCATCAAATGGCCCTAATTTGTTTTATTGGATTAAATGCACCTATCTGGCAATATACAGCTGAAAAGTTCTATACTTGGCAAAGTCAAGTGTTCAAGTAGTCACAGTATTCATACTCTCTAATATTTGCCAAAGGTTTCTTACTATTTCACAGAGTCAGGTGCTAAAAAATTGGGATAAATCAAAACTAGAAAACTGGTATTTTTAACGTAGACATCAGGAAATGAAGAAGGAAGAGGTGTGTAATTAAATTCAGTATTGTAACTGTACTGAGGAGCTTTATGTCTCAAGCCAATAGAGTGGCAACTCTGAATGTTGTCTCAGCAGTTTCTTTCCAAAGCTGAAAGTCGCTCCTTTCTTCAGAAATGGCCCTATTATCATCTTACCCAAAATGAACTTCTGTGAATACTCAGCAGGGATGAACACATTAAATCCTATCCATCACCTGAGGAAAATGGTACATACTCAGTTTCCTATGGAAGCAGTATAACAGCTATAAAACTATAAAGCTGTTAAGCCAGTAACTTTGCCAGGTTTGTTCAGATGGAGTTCCAGTTTTTGCTCCAATAAATCCATGTTCAGGATTGCACTTGCTCCTATTCCAAACCCAACAACTGGTATTTTGTAAGAGGGAAGCAATGTTAGAGGTTTTTTTTCATCTTTCTCTGTAGAGTAGGACTTTGTGGTGTCATGACTAGGACAAGACAAGGTGATTCCCGAGAATGCCAGCACATCCCTGCTTTTGGTACCTCCATGGCTCAGGGGCACCCAAGCAGGAGAACCTTATAGTTACATCTTTATGTTTTCAGAAATTACATAGAACTGATAAGAACACGGAAAACCTCTTACATGAAAGAATAACAGCAAATGAAGCTGAGAAGGTGGATCAGGTAACCCTGTTTGCAGAAACATCAACTGAATCTGGAAGCTTGCTTCTCAAAAGATACTGTATATTTTTATGAAAATCAGGACTGTCATTTAAATAAGTAAATGTGGTGCTGTCCACTGTTGGCCCATGGGGTGTTTGCACCTTTCTGTCATGAATCTGACAATTCTTCGAACCAGTAGAGTAGATCAGACAAGTCTATGAAGATGATGTAAGAAAGTATATATATATAAAAATATAAATAAATAATTTATAAATAAATTATATAATTATATTACATTATATTATATTGCATTATATTATATTACATTATAAAGAAATATGTTTTAAAATAAAATTAATTTCCATATACTTTATTGGAATCTAACTCATTACCAGAAGCACCTTAAAACATGGATGTTCACAGAAAAATATTTTGCTCTGTATTAAAAATAATCAACCCCAAAAAGTTAACTTTTAATTTTGAAAATGTAGATGTATTTATACATAATATTTCAGTTTACAGCTACAAAATAATAATAATGTATTATGAAAATTTCTTGATATTGCTGCAGCTGGAAACATAACTTTACATAGTTTGTTTCTTTGTAATTTTACATAGTTTAATGGATTGAAAGTACTCTGTACTTGTTTTTAAATCACTCAGCTGTCTCAGAATTGCTATCATGATGTAAATCTATTTGACAAAGGTTTCAGCCTGCCCAGATGTGGAATGGTGCATCAGAATGAAAAACCACTATATTTCATAGGATTGGGTATTTGGCTTTCTTGGACAAGAGATCTAATCAGCTCGCTCAGGTTTCCCTAAGGGAGGTTTCAGACAGTCCCCATTGTGTAGGAGGGCACCCTGGCTGTGCACTGAGATTAGCCTGCAGAGATTTTATGGGGTTGAGAAAGAAAGGTAAGCTCCCTCCTGCTGCTGGTAAACACTGTTATTGTTCTCCATTCCCTGCTGAATGGCACAAATGCAATTCTGCAATGATAATTACTGCAATAATGAAAGAAATGACACAAAATGACAAGGAATGTGCTAATTCAGTAAGACTCAAGTCATTGACATATTAGTCCCTTTATTGCTTGTTGTTACTTTCAGGCACGTACTCTTTTACTCATAAAGACTGAGCAGATTCTGGGGACTTAGTATTTAAATAATAAATCAGTAAAACAAAGATTAGTGGTGCCCAACGATCTTTTAGAAGCTGTCTGGTCAGTACCTGAACACAGAACATGTCTGATGATGTTAGCCATCCTTGCAGGACTTGCAAGCTGCATCCTTTCCAATGTCCAAAAATGGAGACTTGCTAAATGTTATTTATATGCTAACCAGGAAGGAAAAGGTGGCAAGAGAATAGGCTGCACCAAAATATTGTATTTTTCCTCTGCTTAGACCTTCCGCAGTACCACGAAGGAGATGAGTGATATTGATTTTTTTGTGACCATCTTACATGTAGCTGCGGATGACAACGTGTGAATCTGTGTTTACAGTGCTTGGAAACCAGTCCTGTGAAACAGAGTGACAGGTCTCCTGTATTTGCGGCCCTGTACCGGCAGTGGGGAGCGCGAGAAAGCTCGGGCACAGAATCAACCCTCTCTCAAGGTCTCAGAGAGAACTCAGTGGGAATATTTTCAACTCTTTTTTCTAAAAAGGACCACTGCACTTAGGTAACAACCCTGTTTAAAACCCACATATACACTGCATATGTAAATTCCCTTGTGAAAGTCAAGCATTACCTAGCAATAATGCACAAAGAAACAAATTCTTCTAAAGAACTGAATAAGAAAGCAAGTCTTGCATGCCACAATATGAATCTCTAAAATCATGAAAAACAGGACCACTGGGAATTGCTAACAGTTTCAGCTGCAACACTGAATAATCTAAGTAATCCTTTTTCTATTGAACCAAAAGGAAAAATGAAAAGACTTTCATTGAAATACAGTCATAAATTCCATCCATAAGACTTTTCCTGCAATTAAGTTACATTTACTGATCCACTACTCCCTTAAAAGGAGCATTAACACAAAGACTTCAATTATTCATGGTCAAACAAAGTTGATTCTATTGCTACAGTCAAAGCGGCATTCTCTTTTACTGTGGTTATTTCTGTAGTATCTTCAAAAAGGGCACATAGTCTGTGAAAACATGTAAGTTTTTGAGTAAAAGCTGTTTCCATGATCAATCCTAACTTCTTACATTTAATACTTCTGCCATTTGCTCCTTTCATGAAGATGAAATTTGCTGGGAGTTTTTGTCCCCTTCATCCTTTAAAGGGTAAGCTGATTGAAATACTCAATTTCTTTTTTTTTTTTTTTTTAACCTAGGTCAAACATCCTGAGAAAAAGAAGTCTTTCTCTAAAAGAAAAACCAAGAAACAAAAACCACAGGTATTTACTGTTATGGAAAACTTATCAGTGAGGAAAGAAACCCAGGGAACTCCACAAACTGACCTCTGTGGAAGAGTTTGTGGTTCTTGTGTTGTCAGCAGAGGGCTTAAAAGAGCTGCAGAGGGTCTAACACCTATGAAGAGAGATACCTACTTCTTCTGCTGCTAAAAGCTTCTGCAGTGCTCGCCACTCACTCTTCCACAATTCCCAAGCACTGTCCATTTCCGCTCATGATGCCATGCCCCGAGAGCTGGCACCCTCTGCTGCTGCAGATTGCTGCCCAGCGCAGTCTGAAATACCCTCAGCGTAACTGCCCTAATGAAGCTGCGGAAGTATGCGCTTTAAAGGTCAAGAGTTCCCAATCAATCCCAGGAATTTAAGAAGGGGATAATATTGCCCAAAGACACTAAGCAAAACTTGATCTTCTAGAGATACTTGTTTCATTTTCAAAGGTCGAGAATGAATACAGATTCTCGATATTCTTTGGTATAAGAAAATACCAGGGATACATTTCTTTGACTCAGTAAGAAGTCTGCCATATGATCTATTAAATGTAATGTTAACAGGGAGAGAAATGCTTTCCTCAGTAGACCTCCCTAATAAGCACAAGCCTGAAAGATGACAGGATGTTACAGACTCAAACTGTTGTGTATAAATCTGTTTTCATGTAAATGTGCTACAGACTGACAATTGATTGAGACACATATACATAATAACATAAATACTTCTTCAAAGGTAGTAATTTGTTTCTACAATGTCATGCTCTCTGAGTCATGTCTTTCATAGACATGGAAGTTAATGAATGCTTACCAGGAGTAAAAGATTTCTGCCTGACCATCTTGCAGATGTCAGAGGTTTAACAGATTTAAGTGTTCCTCTTTTTTTTTGCTGGAACTAGGTATCATAAAAATGTGTAACTGAAGAAAAAGAAAGTAACAAATAGTGTGTAAGAGGTAGGAAATTGTATAGCAGTGATACTGACAAATTCTCAATTGATATCTGAATTCACAGATGTTCCTCTTTTAAAAGGTTTCATTGCTGTTCTGTACAGAAAATCTTGAAGGGAATGAAGACTACTAATCCAAAAGGTATATTGTTTTTTTGTACAGGAGATATTTAGAAACTAGAGTGTGAGTGAATTATGACCACAGTGAGTGGTAAGTAAGTAAGCCTTAAAAAGTTTAGGCCTTATTTTAAAAAGCAATTATGTTTTCATTTTTTTTCCTCAAACGAGAGATTACCTTGCTGCACTACAGCTTCTTGGCTTCAGACAAGGGACAGAAAGGTGAGAAAGCAATTACAATGTTAAAGAACCCCGAAAATCCTAACCTGTTCTAAAGCATTGTCTGTCTTTCTTTCCTGTTCAACCCAGGTATTTACGAAACTTATCACTTAAGTAACACCTATTTAATGTACCAAGAAATGTAATAGCAGATAGAGATTTTTTTGACTTTGCTCCCTTTGGTTTGAAAAAGAGGAACTGAAGATGATTATGTGGGTTGGGCACTTCAGTCACAAGTTGCTTACATGCATGACTACCCTTCGAAATTTCTCTTTATTTAATTATTTTTGACTCACACATCATTGACACAAGGCCTGTGACAATAAGAAACTCCAAAGACCATGAAGAAGAATTGTGGAATAATTCATTTGACAACAATGTTTGTGGGAAAGAACATCAGTAAAAGTGCTGTACAGGTACTGCAACTGAGCCTTTTCATTAAATGGAGAGCAAAATGCTTCATTAATTTTTGCTGTAGGGCAACTCACGAGTGAATAGTTATATTTAAGTGACATTCTAGCTTTCTCATGAGAAGCTTAGAAGGTCTCCTCCTAGATAATTAATTACAGCCTTACAGTCTAGTGAAGAATCACAGGAAAAATAGTGTTCAACTAAAAAATCCCCAATGTATTGAGGAGATTTACACAAGGACCATATGCATTACAAGAATTTACCAACGGTATTGTGTTATCAGTATATTCTAATAAACTACTTTTATTTTTGCACATTTAAAGATGGACCTTGTTAATAATTACAAAAAAGCCCGAAAAACCACAACCCTTTGACAGAATAAGTCACTTTATCATCTGAAGAACTGTTTATATATCAATAAAATTTCACCACAAAATCAGCCTAATTTTCTGTCAGCCTTCTTAGAAAATCAGGCTGCCAGGAGGACACAGAAATGTACAATGCACAGTTACTCTCTAAGAGTAAAAATGTTCCTCTATATTGCACTTCCTTGGAAGAATTAAACAGAATTTTGCCTTTTGGATGGTACAAAGTAAATTAATGTCACTATATCATCTGGTATCAGATTATTTAGGACTAACACCACAGAGTAATTTAATTGGAATTCTGAAAATCAGTCATTTAGTCCATCTCAAAGTCAGGTCCAATTATACCAGTTTGCTCAGGAGTTTGTTGGGTTCTGAACAACTCCTAGGATGAAGATTTTCCCACCTCTCTAGGCAACCTGGATCAGTATTTGACCATTCTCACAGTAAAAGCATTTTTCATAGTAGCTAATTGAGTTTTCTAGTGCTCCATCTGGTGTCCATTGTCTCTTAGGCTATTGCTGTGCATCTCTGAGCTCCAGAGGCAGGCTCTCTTGTCTCTGTACCATCCCATTTAGTAGTTGGAGACTACAAGTTCCTCCCCTAAGTCCTCTAATAGTAACACTGTACAAGTCCAGTGCTTTCCACCTCCCCTTCTACATCAGGTGTTTTAGCCCCTGACAATCTTGGTGCACCTCTGCTGGACTCACTGCAATATGTCAATGCTTTCCTTGAACAAGCCCAAAACTGGATACAAGAGTCCAGATGTGACCTCCCATGTGCCAAACAGAAGGGAAGGATCACTTCCCTGCATCTGCTGACTATCCTGTTGGTAATAACCACCTAGGATGTGGCTGGCTGGCACATTGCTGACTCATATTCCATTTGTTGTCCACTGGGACCTTTGTTTCTGTCAGGCTGCTTTGCAGCAGTACTGGCATATGGGGTTATTACATCCTGGATGTGGGGCTGCAATTGCTTTTGTTGAACTTCATACGATTCTTGTTGACCCAATTTCCAGCCTGTTGAGATCCTGAGACCTTTACTTCCACTGTGTAGTCTACTCCCTCAAATCTGGTATTGCCTGTGAACTTGCCAAGGGATGACACTATTCCAGCAGGACATGGCATTGTTGATTGTGTTTTGTTCGCCCATCTTACAGTCTGTATCTCACCAATTTGTCTATAAAGACACCATAGGAAAACAAATTGGAAATACTTCAGATTCCAACTAGTATCTTGCCTAAAATAGGACACAGTCCTTCTAGATAATACAATTTATTAATTATTCAGTGATAACAAACAGAATAGTATGGGAAGTTCATTTAGGGACTGAATCATATAAAGTATCTATTACAATCTACAAAATTAGTATCTTCAAATGGAAGCTCTTTAATAGGAAATAAAAGTTAAGGATTCTAGTCACATAAAAATATATATTAGACAAAACCTAGACTTCAGGAAACTTTATTCAGAAATTACTGTACTGAAAGTTTGTGAGCCCAAAAGCTTGTGTGATTTTTTTTCCCCCAGTGAAAAGCAGTTACTCTAATAAAATATTATCACCTCAGTCTACACACTTGACCTCCCTCACTCACAGATGATAATTTTCAACCTGTTATGTGCAATTGCCAGCATTTTTACCTTCGTCTCTCAGAACAAGAAAATGAAAAAAAAAAGGAAACTGAAGCTTTCCTGGAGCAGAGGAGGTATTCCTGTGCTTCAGCTGTTTGGAAAATGAAGAAAAGTGTATCTGGGAATCATAACTTGATATAGCTCAGTACTATATAGTAAATAATTATGGTTCATGTGGAGGTTAGAAAAAATAACTAATTTAAGAGATATTGTCAAGGAAAAAGGCACTAAGAAGAAGGAGCTTTCTCTTAAATCTGAGCAATATTTTCAGTATGCAGTACTTAAAAGATCTGTATTTATATTACACATAGAAACACACCATATGCAGTCAAGAATGCTTTGAAAAATTAGAGAACTTTTGTATAGTCAGAATAGATGGTCAAGTGGAATAAACAAGCAGAATGTGTTCTTGGAATTTGGATCTTATTTTCATACAATTAAATATGGTAAGTTATCCATTCCCTATTACATACTACAGTCGTAACCCATCATGGTTCTATTTTTATTATTACATTGATGTAACTGCACTACTGTCTACCCCATTAAGTATCAGTGCTGATAATTAAGATGTATTTTATTGCTTCTGTAAATTATTTTTAATGCCTGTTTTGTTATACAAATGACATCAAGTGATGAACTACAAATCAAGGCCAGTAAGAAATTTTGTTTCCAGCTGACATGAATTTCCTTCATAGGAAGTGCGATACTAACGCATGTATATTTTGAAAATCTCCATTAGTCAGAATAGTTGCAAGGAATGCAGCATGAAACACAGGGTCCAGGAAAAACAATATAAAAAGGCTAAAACATGCATTAATTTGAACACTCTGAATAACACATCCTTTACCTGCCCAGATTATAACTTGTAGAACACACTGGTGTTTATTTATCTTTTAAAATTCAGATAAATGTTAGCAAAATTATTGCATGTATCATTTTCACATTTTATTCACATGAAAGACTTAGAAATTATTTTATGAAGCATAAGACTATTTGACAGTCAAAAAAGAAACAGTTAAAACCAAAACAGTTGTTTGCTTTTACAGTAAAATGAGTATCACTATGGTGAAAATAACTTTCTTTAAAGAAAAGCTCCCCAAAGGATTATTTTGAATAATTTTTGAAAAATGCTATGCTGATGTTTTCTTCTTCAGTTTCTTGTACCACACAGGTGCCTCTTTATTTGTCTGTAAAAGAACGAACATTTAGTTGTGAGACAGTGAACAGAAGAACATACAGTTACAATCTACACAAGTCTCCCTCCTTCCTGTGTAGTTCAAAGTTGAGTTCTTTGCTTCAATGCAAATATCAAAACAAAAACTACACATTAAAAGTTACTATTACAACATAGCAGTATTTAAACCTCCCCATTTCCAGGTTTAAAAAAGAAGAGTATATGTTGAAAAAGAAGTAATTACAAAAAATACCCACAATAATGAAAATAAGCATCAACTGTGCCATAAATAGGTTTCATTTGAAATAACATGAAATACTTCACTTGAAATAATCATCTGTGTTTTCCAGCTAAGAAAGGAATGAATCTTAGAAAAGAGATCTTAGGTGTGTCAAAACTGACCAAGACCTTATGCAGAAATATGGTTCTTACAAAATTTTAATTGAAAATAAAAGAATACAGTAGTTTTCTAACTCTGTACAAGGTATTTTAATTGCAGAGAATTATCCGTGAACAACTTTTCCTCTTAACCCTATGAGTCACTGCTACACAGTCAGGATTGCTTGTGGCAAATTCAGTGGTGGTTTGTATAAAATAAAATAGTTAAAGTTTTAATAGAAATAAAATTAATCAAGTGGAGGTGGAACAAGGTAAGGACTATTCTGCTTTCAGGGTTGGGTATAATCTCTTGAGTTAGTACGCACTGTCTCAGTCTGTTGTCCCTAAACTTGTTCCTTTCTAGTTCCCTTTTCTGACTGCTCTCTATTCATTCTTTCCTCCAAGACTTAAAAAGCACTCAATTAAAAAATCTACTTTATTATTTTTGAAGACTTCAGTTACAAAACCAAATCTGGTCTATTTGTGCAAGCTTTTAGAATTCTGGAAATTGACCTAAAGTGGCAGGATTTTCATAGGACTACTGATTTCTTTTCCTATCTAAGAAGAAAAACTGTGCCATCTGCCCATTTTCAGTTCCCTACTCCTAAGTCTGCAAAGGCTAGAGTTTTTCACAGAAAAATTGGTTACAATTTCTTAATGTAAATGCAGTTTTTCTGGATTTCTATACAGTTTCTATATCCCTAAGTAAGACAGGACAGATTACGCAAGGAAATATCCCCAGATCATTTATGCAAACTGTTTGCTTATGTTTCAGACCACTGAATAGCTCCATCAAAAACAAAGTTTGGGCAGTATGATTTAGCACTATCAAATGGACTATGGATGAAACAGCACTTGGTAAGCCTGTGTTTAGTCTAATAATGCTATTCAAGCAAAATTTGAACTCCTAAATATCCTCACATAATTTCCCAGAGATGCTACTGTTTCCTACATTTTGTGTTATACACCCAATACATGCTGTGCTGCACTACAAACCTCATATCATTTAAGACACTGTATGTTAAAGTCTCTACCAGGGGAAAAAAACCCCAACAAAATAAGGGGGAAAAAGAAGACAGAAAAGAAAAAAAGAGTTCTCTTTGGACCAAATCAGCACATATGCTATGCAGTGTGGATACACCCAGTTCACTCCAGAGAAAGGCAGCATCATGAAGTTTGTAAATAAGCGTAATGACTTGCTTTGTGATTCAGCATTGCAACTTGGCTGTCTTGACTCTAACAGTTCAGACACAGTCAGAAACTTCTAAACCATTTTCATGAAACTTTCCAATAGCAGAGGCACTAAATCTGAAGTAGGCCAATTCAAATATTAAAAGCCAAGTTTTTAGTTTGTGAAGGAATAAAACAGGGCTTTATACTCATTTTATAACATCAGGCTTCCTTAGCAACAGAAGTGATATCAATACTGTGTTCTGTTTTTATATATATTTAGATACATAAGCACATACACATTAATATACATCAATATAAGTATGCAGAAATACACCTATTTCCTCACTCCTGCTTCTCAGTATAGCTATGCACAAACTGCACTTACACACAATCATGGTAGATTTAAATTAGTGTACATGGTGTGTGAATCCCTACAACTATTAAAATCTTGCTAGCCACTCAGTGTTGTAATACAACAATGGTATTTTTTAAAGACCTGGTTTGCTATGAACTTAAGATATAGAAAGTAACCAAATAGCTAAAAAACATCACAACCTCTGATTTTTCTCCTCAACACTGACTGTTTCCATAAAGAGCTGAATTATTTACACATTTCCCAGAAGGATGAATCCACATTTTTATTTTTAAAAAGTGAGAACCATCAGAAGTTTTGGCACTTACTCTTCTCATAGTACTTACAAATAACGTTGGCTTAGGTGTAAATATATTTCCTTCTTCATGTTCTGGTAGCAGTTTTACCAAAGGTATTGATTGTTTTCCAGTTGCACTTTTTACATCAATGTGAGACAGAGGTAGATTTTGTTCACAGCGTTTACCATGTAGAGTAAAAATAATCTGTTTCATTTTGGCTAGTTCCTATAAAACCACAAAAGAACAATGATAAATTATTAAGTTAAATTACATTTGAACCTACAAATATGTATTTGTTAACAATAAATTTATATTCTCCAAACACAGATCAGTAAATGTAAAAAATAATATATACTTGCTATAATTAGTAAGATTACTACCTAAACCCTAGCAAAGTAGGAAAACAAAACAGGCACAGAAGATTCATACAACTCAAATTTTGTCTTGCTTAAGGCTGTAAAAGAGAACATTTACTGTGTAGTAAGAAGCACATTATCTCTTTTAACTTCGACTTCAATTCTACTTAAAACATTCTTTTGCATTTATTTTTTAAGGCTGAGGGAGTGTACAAATCTAATTTGAATGACTGTGACAACTTGTACTTTTGAGCACTAGGTCTTGCACAGAAATTTTATAAATACATTACTAGAAATATTTCTTTATATCCAGATTAGAAAAGAAAAATCAATGCAGAATCTTTAGAGGATGTACAGCAAAAAGAGAATCAGAAAGGAAAAGAAGTTTTGTGAGAAATGAAAGTTCCAATGTGGAAAAAGGAATGAGAATATATAGACATGCAGCCTTTTTTTCAGATATCCTAGCAGTTTGCTTTAAAAACAAATTGAATTAAAAATATAATCTTCCCTTAATACTTAAATCTGAACAAAACAGATTACTCAAAATGTACAATAGAGTAGTAAAGGAAAAAACATAGCATTTTCTGACTTTAACTGTACATCTTCTTTTATCATCTTTCATCACACCTACCTCCTAATGTTCCCCCTTCCCCCCATATAATGGGTATGATTACTATAAAATAGGTTACAGAATCTAAAGCATTAATTATTATTATTACTATTAGTAGTATTATTTAGAGCATTCATTATTGTAGAATTAGAACAGCAAGATCAGTAGAAAAAGCCTTTCAATGTAAATTTTAAGATGATTTTACATGTTTTAAAATATTCATGTTTTTGTTTGCTTGCTTTTTACAAATGGTGTTGTCTTCAATAAGCAACACTGTTACTGTATTAGCCTTATATATAATTAACATTCTGTCTCATCTCGCAACCAGAAAAGGGTAATTTGTGTTTATAGCTGAATGACAAGTATTTGTTAAATCTCATCTATTTAATACCTGCCAGAAAATTAAACTGATGTACATTCTCTTTTCATTGAATTATTAGTAATGAGTTAAAAAAACCCAACTGTCAGCCTTTTAAAATATTCCTGCCATATACCTTCTCTCTGTCCACTGCTGCCTTTAATACAAAAAGCAAAGTCGAAAGAAACACGCTGAAGCCTTTAAATTGTCAAACACTAACTGAGTTACATGAATGGAAGTTACACTCCACAGACCAGCTTTATCGAGTGTACAAATTGTTCTTGTATCTCAGTCATTTAATATTAACTATTTGCATAATTCAGCCATGTGTGGTGGCATGTTGAAACAGCATGACTGCAGAGCAGCTGTTTAAAAGGACTGCATAGCTGATGCCAACATGTTTTTCAAAGTTGTAAACTCTGCAAAGATGTTGCCAAAGCAACACATAGACAGAATTTCTTGATGAAAATAACTCAAGCAAGCATACAGCAAATAAATACACCATCACAGGAGATTATATTGTACATAAACAATGTTTTGACATTAGCAAATGGTGTTCCTATACTTAAATTGTGTTATTCTGTGGACCAAATAGTTGCACGGTTGAACAAGGCAAACCCCAAAAACTGTCACACAGATTTATTTCAGAAACAGAGTTGAAATTTGTATGTGTAGGGTCAAATTCTCTTGTGTCAAGATCCACTTGGCAGTTTAAAGTCTTCTCTACTTAATAGAATCTGTCCTGTATTTGACAGCACTGTCTGTTTTCAGACTTGGAATAGGCTCTGGAGAGTCAGCTCTCACACAAGCTTCCCTTGTGACAGGAGGATTCTCTAATGCGAAACTATAGGAAAGAATGACAGGGAGTGGGGATGAAAAATTAGTCCACAACGAAGAAGCTATTTTGGCATCACAGCCAAATTTATCATGAGGCTTTAGCTAAGGTTGTCTTAATATTTGTTCTAAACCCCCACCTCATTTAGAAAGAAAGACCTTTAGACACTTGGCAAAATAAATAGCACAAGAAACACTGAATCCAACAGAATTGCTGGTAATAGTGTACTGCTAAACAAGAAAAGAAAATTGCCACAACATATTTGCAAGACATTTGCTGTATTCAACAACAGAAAAACTGAAAACAAAACTCTGTCTTGAACTGCAGTAATTTTAACCATGTCTTCAGATTTCTGTGCACCTGAACACAATCATAATTCTTACCTTTAAGTTTCAGTTATGAGTACCTGCTACTGCTGGCATGCTACCTTGATTCTGTAAGTATTATTTTCCATTCCTAAAAACCAACAAGTTGGTCTAGAAAGCTAGCAAGGAGAAAACCGCTCTGGAGATTGTACTTAGCAGAAATATGTGAACCTCTTCCAGTGGGAACAAGACTTTGTGAAAGAAAGGGAAAATAGGTAGGGCTCAAAGGAGATGGTAAGAATCTTTTGTGGAGAAGGACATGTACTAGTTTCAGGATAAGCTAAGTAAAGGAAGATGTGAAGATAAAAAGATGATTAAAATTCTTCTACTTTTTAGTGTGTCAAGTCCATGTTTCTGTGCTCAGGCAGAGCTGTGCTAATTGTTTACTGACTATATCCCCTTCAGTTACTCAGTGCACTGTAGAAAACAGTGTTGCTAAAGCTCTGCATTTCCCAGTTTCTCTGGGGAAGTATCTGGTCTTTGCCACGCTGGCTGCTGGACCTATAAGCCATGCTACGCAAGGTATGTGTCACTGTTTTGAGGCTTCCAGGGTTGAGGGCTTTGGCTTTGGACAGCCAGACAGAAATCCTTCTTGGGAGGATTATGAGTACCAACACCTCTGAGTGGATTCACCCAGCTCCTCCCTGGCTTGGCTTTACACCTTTGGTCTCACTGTCACAAACTATGGGAACACAAGCACCCACTCACCGCTTACGCAACATTCTGTGGGGACGTGGCAGTGCAGAGACATGGAAAACAATGCAGCTGGCAAAAATGGTGGGTTAAGATGACACAAGGAAAAAAGTAACCTGTGCAGCTGGCACAAAAACAGTGCTTACATACAATTAGTGTCACCCATACAAACAAGCATCAGGACTGTATTATTAAATATTTTGAAAGTCTGCCTACAGCTACCTGATGAATCTTTAAGGATGTTGCTCCATGCACCAGCACAAGTCCCAAAAATCAAAGTAATGAGCAATGTGACACATTAAGTGGGATTTCACTCAAACTTAGAACACAAATTGCTGTATCTAAACATGAGTATCTAACTACAAGCTAAGAATCTAATTTTCCATTACAGACAATGTAGCTTGGAAAGTGACTCCGTTCAGAAATAGGACATTATTGGTGTTGTAACATTAGTCTTGCTGATTAGGCCACTGTTAACTATAAAGCACAGAAAGATACCTCACCACAGACACCTTTATTTTGATACCTAAATTTAGTTGTGATAAGCTGAATCCATTTCTCACCTCACTCTCCTTATCATTTACTTTTCTCAGGCTTCTACTTTGCCTAAAACAACTTTCATCCTGAATAGCCAGTGTGCAGTCATAATTCTCCTTGCACACAGATCTGAAGTATCAGATTATTTTCTTAAAAGGAACTGTATTTTCAGAACAAGCTTTCACACCACAGATTATCTACTTGGTAAGTTTTCCAAAACATACAGAGATTCATACTTTAGGACAATCTAACACCCTGTATTCCACTTATGGATATTAATTCATATTTAGTAAAGATTACTTGAACTATAAAAGAATACTTGAAAATTCTGCATACATAACCAGAAAAGGAGTTGGAATTCAAAGTAACTGATTAGAATGAATGGACTGAGAACACTGGGAGTGATGTAGCAGGAGGTGAAGTAAGGTAACATGGACTGCATTGTAAATAGTATCAGAAGAAACTACTTGCTCATTTCCATTTATTTTTGGTAAGTTATGTCCAACAACCTTAGTTAAAAATAGCAAAAGCAATTTTGTGTGCCAATATACAAGCAGAGAAGGAGATATAAAGGTTGGACTCAATGATCTTAGAGGTCTTTTCCAACTTTAGTGTTTCTATGACTCGTTATTAAGTTACAGACAAAGGATAGACAGCAGTCTTTTTCACAGCATCCATTAATTAAAATGTCTTCTGGTCTGGCGTATTTCCCAAATTCTACCTTGCTAATTTATTAGCCTAAATACTGGTGTTGAGGAACTAACTGAAAATCATCAGCCTTTAAAATAGCATTAAAAGAACCAAAGAAGTGTAAGTCATTTTTAAAAGGTAAAGTAAAAAAGGGTATTACCTACTCATAATTCAGAAAATTCAGGGACTTTCTAATGATGTTTGAGCTTCAAGTAGAAGTAAAAATAAGCTGTGGTTTATTAAAAATAGATTTTACCCATCTATTATGGATAATTGAAACAGTACCTAGAAAAATTGATCAGTTTTGGAATACAAAGATAAAATTTGATTCCTTCAACTAGCAATGCAACTAGAAGATAAGCAAATGCAAAAATAAGGTATGGAGCCATATAAGATATAAATGTATTTCAAGTCACAGATACTATAAAGGAAACTCTATTAACATTGGGTTTGATGTCCTTGATACACGCTCAAACATACATGTACCAAAAGACCTGCTTATGTCTCCCTAATTCAAAATTAATAGAGTATTAGGTATTATAACAAAACCACAACTGACATTGTCAAAGCAAAATGAAGAAGAACTGTCTCCTGTGGGAAATGATTGAGGCATAAAAAGGTGCTCTTTTATCATGTAACTGATGAAGTATGTTGAAAAAATGCCTACTTTAAGCATTGTAATCAAGTATAGTATCAAGATAGTAATTTCATTTTTTTTCAGTGAATTGTCAACAGTAATTTTTTTTTCTTTCTCCCTCTGTCATGTAACTATAATCAAAGGAAGAAAGAATCCTCTGTTTGCACTCAAAAACTTGCAATACACTTAACGTTATATACGTGTATATAGTTATAATAATTATGTAAATTTATAGAAGTAGTTAACGAGACATATCTATCTATCTATCTATCTATCTATCTATCTATCCATCCATCCATCCATCCATCCATCATGCTCTGGAAGCAGATACAAAAGAACAGTCTCAAGAAAAAGTACCTGGCTAACAGGAATCAATAACATACATGTCAACTCTATACAACTCAACTTAAAATTGCATATATTTATAGATTTCCCTTAGATTATAACTTTATTTATGAATTCATCTTAGGTTATAACTCCATTTTGAAGCAGAGAACTCGTATTGTGGAAGCTTAACAAGAGATTTCTGCCCTAGAAAATGTATCAGGTCCTGGCAGAACCACTGAATTTTGATGACTGACAAGTGTTCCCAGAGAAGAACACAGCATAAAAGAACAGCACAGAAAACCAATTTCACTGTCAAAATCAGAAAAAATCAGATGAAAGAGGGATAAAACTAGAGGTCTCTTCCCTCAGGGATGCTGATCGAAAGTTAAGGTCTTTCAAAATTTGTGAGTCAAGCACTTAACGTGACAATTTTAGATGTGTATTCTCACTCCCAATCCTTAAGTCTCCTGTACTGTGAGAGCAAAGCATGTATGGTCAGGACCTCCTTTGGAAAGCTGGTATTCTTCAGTTTAACTGCCATATGGCCCCCATGTGGTTAATAATATAACTCTAAATAAAATATGTATCCAGTCTGGAGTTTGACTGTACACCCCCCATGCATGGAAGGGATAGAACAAAAAACTGCTTCACAAAAAGACTTTTAGTGCACCACAACTTGAGACCAGAGACTGGACTCTTCTCAATGTGGAAGCCAAATAGTTGCTTGGAATGTAGCAGCCTGGTGACTATTATGGCTGCATTAACTTCTAAAATAACATTAACAATAAAAACAATAAATATATTAGAACATACAAGTGAGGGAAGATAGCTATACTGGCATGAAAAACTTGTTCATGGCAAGTCAGTGCAATCTGTCTTCACATGCATGTTTCTTCTTAGTTATTCAGCTATTGTAGTCTTCAAACAAGTCTGCACAGGGAAGAACAGAGTTCAGAAATTGAAGCTACATGTTTGTTAAATAACCTTGATTTGAGAAACTTAAACCAGGATTTAAGAATGTTATATCCATTTGGAAGTGTTCTGTAAAGAGCATATTGTGGAATAATTTCTCAGTCTATGAAGAATTAAAACTTCATGTTCAATATAAAAATGTTCAAGAGAGGATTCAGAGAAAAAAAAATATGTTTTATACTTCCTATGTATCTTTCCTGAAGGAAAATTATCTTAATCAGAAAAAAGGCAGGGCAGGGTGCTTCAGAAGGAACCACCTTCACAGTTGACTGTCTCAAGGTGTTCACTAGGATCAAGATTAATAGGCACATCAGGTGATGGTAGAGAAAATACTAAGGATATTGTCCTCTAGGAAGTCCTGTGCAGTTCCTTACTTGGAACCTTCTTACACTTCTACTGTAACTTTTGTGAAAGTAAAGGTACATTGAAATAAAGTTGTATCATTTAATTGCTAATACTAAGGTGGACAGTGATCTTTGTGAGAACTCTGATTGCAATGTGGCTTTGGAACACGTGACAACTCTGACTGAAGTTTGGCTTTGGAACATGTGACTGGACACTTGGTTGGACTTCCTGACATGCATCTTTCGATATCTTCAGTAATAATATTTAAACCTAGGCAAACTAGCTTGTCTGATCCCTTTATATTGCTGTTGGTATTTGTATCCCTTTGTATTGCTGAGAAATTGAAAAGTAATATTAATTTTGCTTATTTTAAATGAGATTATGGTAAATCATGCCATAATAGTACCTGTTTCTTTTTTCTGACTGAAAATCCCTAGATGATTTTCAGGTGTAGATACCTACATGATATATTTTTTATATTAGACAAGATCCATCTCTGCCACTTTGCCACTTGACAAGCGACTTCTCAGATGATCTTTACACTGGCAGTACCTTTGACAGCACTGGAATTCACCAGTTAAAAAATAGAGATAAACAAACAAAGCTCACTGTATGGATTCTTGACATAAACATATTTCTGCACAACAACAGACTAAATGACTGAAACAAAACCTGGTTGAACCTTTCAACGTATGCAATGACTTGCATACAGCACTTTGACGTTTGAGTATGCTACTCAAACTTTGGAGTGCACTAGAGAAAGGAGACATATGTGTCATTATCAAGGAATGAGACTCTCAAGCAAAAGTAGTAGCTACAATGTCTCCTCTTCAGAAGTGCCGACAATTCACACAAAGAATTATTTTATAACTGTCCTTCAGGGGTTTTATTTCCGCTAGAGACATACTGCAGAAGATGGGCTGAATGATCAGTTCCCTTTTTTGGCTGGAAGTAGAAAAACAACCAACACCATTAGCACCAATTCACAACGCTGGACAGTAACATTAATGATGACAAGTTGTGAAACAGGAGAAAGACATTGCAGAAGTGCCATTTTGACATGACAGCAAAATGAAGCAAATGGTCAGCCAGTCCATTCCCTTACTTAAGACTGCAGATGGATAGGAAGCAGTGGCACAACTGGTGCAAACTCAGCTTCAACAGTGGAACTCCTTGAGCTTGCGCCTATCAGGAGTAGAATCTATATCCACAACAGAACTCAAAGAAGATTTTAACAACTGACTATGAAATCAAGAAAACATCACAAGTCATTGTTCAATCCTTCAAGAAAGGCAGACCGTATTTGTCATAGTTGCATCTAATTGCAGCTGTACTGGAAATACAAGAAGTCAGCAAGAATTTCAGTGTGAGAATTGCACATATGGTCATCTAAGGCACATGGATACACACTGTAAAGCTGGAAACTGGAAGACAGTATGAAATGTCCCGATCAAACAAATGAAGCTGATAACTGGGTGGTGGAAAGATGCCAGACCATATGCAGGATGTTGATAGCTTCTCTGCACTACACTTAATTCACTAGTTCTCCATATCCCAGTGCATATAAAAACCTTAAAATGAACTGACAGATCTGTGACTATATGGTTCTACAAACTACTTCCAGTTTTATAAGGTGAATGCATTAGAACTGTGGCAACAATAAAATGTCCCAGTCACTGCAGAGAACAGCTTCTGTCTTTTTAGATACATAAAAATCTCTGCCTGTTGCAGTTGTGTCTTAAATTTGTTCTTAACAGTTTAATATTTCTAACTTTTTAACAAAAATACGAAATAATTTGTCTCATAATTCAGAATTAGCATGTCAAATTGTTAAGGTTTTTTCACTTTTGTATTGTGGATCAGAAATATATTTGTAATTGTAACTAGGACTAATTCTCCAAATACTCTTTTTTTTTTAATCTGAGCCATTGTGACATACAGTTGCTCAACATTAACTAAAAAATATGCTTTCTTGAGTAAGTTCACCTAACAGGAAACAGATGCTAGCATGCTAATGTACTCAAACAGCCTTATTTTCATACATTATTAAGAAGTTACTGTATTTTCTGAAATGGTAATATTCTAGTTTAATTCTCCCTGTCTTTGCTATTTCTTAGAGAGTATTTAAATTCACTTTCCACTTGGTAATAGTCAAATGCTACTATGAAATGTACAAAAGTAAAATTTTTACACAGCTGGATATGCAGTAGAATGAGACAGTAATATACACAGCCAATCCAGGAAAAAAAGACTATAACATGGGATACATGTTGAGAAAATCTGAACAATTTCATATTAATCTATAATTAACAATTTCTTGTTTAAAAGTTTATCCCTTTAATTGATTCTAGCTCTCTGAAAACCATATAATTTAAAATACACATGTCAATTCCATCCCATAATCCATATATGTGTTGCATTTTGCCTATGAAACCTCCTATTTAGTACGCAACTGCTTACTGTATACTGCTGTGAATAGAAAGATAATTCTTGCAAGAATATATATTAAAGATAGTAACACATTCTGAATAATACAGCTCAAAGAAAAGAATCAGTGCTGTTAAGTCTTTCTTCTTCCTAAATTCAGTACTATTTAGAATTTACTTTTTATTAAAGCTTGACAGCAACAAAATAGATAACAAAAAGATGAGAACTACTGCTTATGAGCATATTTTTCTTTGTAAAAAATGAGCCAGAAGCTTCTCTACACTCGTTTAGCTATGTAAATGTCACTTTGTTTCTCCAAGCTTAAAGCTGAGAATAGCTCCGGGGCTTACTTGTGATGCAGAAATGTTCCTGTAATCTACTTAGAAAACATGCAGAACATTAATAGAAACTAGAATCTTGGAACATAAACGTAGCATAAGAAAAATGATAATTACTCTGTGGCTTAGCATTTAAAAAGAGAGCTAAGCATTGTACATCAGCATTTTTTTAAATATAAAACAAGTTGCAGCACATAGATGAGCAGGAAGTCGCTCACTTTAGAAACACAAATAATTTTGACATTATCGTGTACAATCTTTTTATACAGAAAAGAGGGGGAAGAGGCAGAGATTGAGATTGTTTGAAGGCACCTGTTACCAATCACATCTTTTCATTCGTGTCTTCCCAACCCCTGCAGATACCCCTTCCTTCCCCTCTCCCCAACAAAGCAGTTTTCTCCTTTTATCCACTAAGCTTCCATCCCTGATTAAACACGTACTGCCCTCCCCCTTACGACTCCAAAGCTTTTTACGAGCGTCTGAACTTCTCTCCACCTCGGTTTTTTTGCAGATGGCAGCTGTTGCTACTCTCCAGGTTCCTAAATCCAACATATTGGCTTTCTGTCCTAGGTTATTCCTAGTCAATCTTCTTCAGCATAACTTAATTACAGCTAAGGATAGTATTAGCCAGACTTTAAAGTATGACTAATAATGAAATGCTGAAAATTTATCTGGAATTCTCAAGGTCATTGCTGAGATGGAATTAAAATCTGGGCACAGAGAATTTAGCAGTGAGGGGTAGTCCACAAAGGCAAGACGAAAGTAAGAAGGACAAACCTGGTAATATACAGTGGAATGGTCAAAGTAAGGTAAAGCAGAGATACTTCAGGACACCTTGCATTTCCACAAAGGAGGAAAAAAAAGAATAAAAACATCTGACTCTCACTCTTGTGGGCAAAAAACCAGGATAACTATTGAGAAGTACCAGGATTTTGTGCAGGATACTGACATAAGATGAATGCAAGAACAGAGACTACTGCATTCTCAAACACTGCAAACATTAAAATTTTGGAACAATGTCATGAAATTCTGAAATTCATGTGGCCATGTTTCAAATCTAACATTCATAAGCATTTATGTAAATCCTTGGAAACCGTGTAATTTATAGATGCTCTGAAAAAACACTTAGAGCCCTTCACAAACTATGCATATCCTAATATGACTCATTAGTAACTGTTTCTCCTCTTGATCATGTGGACTTTTCCCAGTCTTAAATACACTTGGAAAATGCATTTGGCAACCATTTATCAAAAGCTAAAAAATAAGTCAATTTTAACATTTTAAAGACAATGAAATAACTATTTTCTGTTCTTAACTTATGCTATGCAATATTGCCTTATGTTTATCTCCTTTTCTTGCATCCCACTACATCCTCTGCTTCCTAGAACAAAATAAGCTAGACATTTAATCTCACTCACATAAGACCTCCAGCCTGTTGTGAAATTTATCTTTTTTTTCCCTCCCAGAAAATATTATATAAAAAATACAAAATATCCATCCTATAGATAAAATAAAAACTTTTTTTTAATTCACATTTTTAGTTTTTAAGACTTAATCTTTAAGAGACTGGCAGGACATTGGAAAGTGGCCTTTTTCAGGAGACATTGATTAAAAAGTGAATTTAAATTCTCATAATGATACAAAGTGAAAACATAATTGTTTGTGAAACTGCTTGCAAAATGCAATCAATTCCTATATAAGAAGATGACTTAGAGAAAACCGTTAATTTGTGTCTAGCTAGGAAAAATAAACACTAAGGACATTTTCTTTTCAGGCTTTTGAACTGAGACACATAGAAACAAAAAGTGGCTGTGAGTAAGATGCTGCATTAGGATATACGAACTCTTAAACTCTTCCAC
Source organism: Passer montanus (assembly GCF_014805655.1). Lineage (NCBI taxonomy): Eukaryota > Metazoa > Chordata > Aves > Passeriformes > Passeridae > Passer > Passer montanus. The sequence goes on along the minus strand of NW_024367708.1, from coordinate 4,654,305 downwards.
AAACAGGGGAGTTTTGGACAAAGCAGCATTTCTTTAATTTCTTATTATTGCTTCTGCAAAACAGGAATAGTAATAGTTTTCTGCTTAACTTGAGGGTAAAATATTTGTGAGACAGGTGCTCAGCTACAGTGGTGAAGGCCACAGAAATATTGAGTTAATCAATAGGATTACTCTAACATATTGATAAGAAACTGTGAAAACCTGGGAAGGAGAAAGAGTAACAGAGTTTTAAAGGAAAAGCATTAGGTTTACTCATAAACTGTGAGTTACACATCACATGTGGAATGCTCCTCACCTGCCAATTGGAAAGTAAGCTCACCATAATAGGTGCTCAGGCAATTAGCATTTTAGTATTAACCTGGCAGACTATTTTCAGCAAGAACAGCTCACTAAGAATTTTTTATTCTTTAATATGTTTTAAATACAGTAAGAGCTTGCAATGGTTAACCAATATAAATTTTAACCCAATTTAGCTGAAGATTCCTACCAATTCAGGTACACATATTTAGACAGATTTACCACTCAATTTGAGTGACACAACAATTTCCTGACATAAGCTAAATGGATTTAAGTAAACAAATAGCAATCAAACTCCATGTGTCTGTAGCCATTTAACTGATTGATATCAACCAGGTTTATTTAAACTACCACTGCATGTTTTCTACTTTGTCCCCTAGCAGACAGTTTTTGGTTGCTAGCTTCACTTGAAGAGCTCTGGCACAGTAACACATGAATGTGCCAATAAGGCAGGTGACTAGTTCAGCAAGTTTACATTCTATCACTTGTATGCACAGCTGCTAATGTAGGGTGAGTGCACAGATGTGTAAAGCAGACAAAATATCAGCAGGTTGTCATATCTTTTTACCTGGTGTACAATATTCATGGACTGATAATGAATCATGTCTGCATAAACAATTGCACTGTAGGAAATTAATGGTTATTGTAAACAGCCTTGAATTTGCAGCATTTATGCAATAAACGTTTCTCTTCTATTTTTTATGACAATGATTTTCATAGTATTAGTTTTACTTTTATAGGTTAAAAACTACTGTGTTGCCAGACTGCATCACATACTGGTGATTTCGAGTGGTTAAAAAATAGTGTAAATGATGTCATTTATATTCACACAAAGAGAAATTTATCTTAGGACTTGAAGGAACACCTATTGAAGTCTTCTACTGGTGTCTCTTACACCACTGTCTCTTTTTTAAGATCTCCTATATTATTTCCATTTGAAACATAAAAGGAACTCCATTTATTCTACTTGCTCTGCTTTTTTTCCCCCCCAAACCCCAGTGGATTATGAACTTCACATTAAAAATATAAACCACAGCTAGTTAATTTTCAATATTTTAGAACTCAGTTTCTACACTGTTTGAATTGGAAAAGCTAAAATAGATTTAATTGTGCACATTATTAGTTGTCTTTATTATGACACATCTGCATCTTAAATTTCTGAAGAAATAGTACAATGCTATACATCAAAGCATAGCAAATTTATAACCTCTTAAATGTAACCTCAGGAAATTATTACTAAAACTTCTTGCCAAACATTTGAGTGCTGACAGACTGCCCTTCCAAGTTTTCATCTGAAGTTTGAAAGCCAATGGATAGTCTAGAACTGCACTTCTGATGTTACAAAATACTAACAACTGCATCAAGCATGAAAGGCAATGGAATTGCCAGGATCACAGAGATCATGGTAAATATTTCTTTTAGTCAAAGGCTGACTGTTGGAAAGAAAGAAAACCAAAACCAAACTAACGAACTAGATAAAAGGAATCATGCATCAAGAGCTTTACCAAAAAGCTTTAGTGGATTCATCCCACTTAACTTTAGCACTTAACAGACAACTGCATTTTCAGTGCCTTTAAGTTATAGATGCCCATTATATGCAAAAACAATAACATTTGGATGCAGATAAAGGATGGCACAGAAGCTGGTGTTCTATACAGTTTTGGACACAAAATGCCCTCTTTATCACAGGTAAGTAATATTGACATATATGTATTTTTACTTGTTTTTTTCTTTGCTGGACTCTTTGCAAAGATCATTCAAACTGCTAACTTAACAGACAGCAATGCACTTTTGTTGTTTTTTTGGTTTTTTTTTGCCAGCTTAGGTTTCTGTTTAGTGATTTGAATGGTCCTACTGCAGTATCAGAAGTGTGTCAAGCTGGTGGAACAGGAGGAGGGAGGAGGAGAATCAGGAGCAAAGGGGTAAGGTAGTGTTATAGCTATTGGGTCAACTCAGGCATGATGTATAATCTCATCTGGATTTATTCTTTGAAGGAACATCGTTCTTACTCATTCTTCCCTGACTAGACAAAGACACATGGGCAACAAGTTCTAAAGATGGAGCCAGGTGATCCAGTTAATCAGTTAGTGGGAAGAATCAAAACTACAAGTTGATGTTGGTGTGGCTTGGTTATTTGAGTTAAAAGAGTGTCAACAGTGTGAAGTTCAGCTGAGAACAGACACTACAAATAATAATGCAAAAAAAAAATAAATCTGGAGATCTGAAGTATCCCTTTTTTAAAAAAAACCCACACTATTTACTGGAAGATTATTAATGGGAGACCACATTGTTCCTTCAAACAATGTTTTATGCTTTTCTGATGGATCTAGAAAAACAATTAAATAATTATACCTCGACAAAACATAGAAAATACCTTATTTTAAAATCAACTGAAAAATCTGGCTGCATTAACTTGCTCTCTTGCACTAAGAGGTGTACAAATGGCTATGCACCTCAGACCCTTGTGAGAGCTCAGAGAAGACAAGGGGCACTGGGAAGGCTTTATTATGAACCTCCAACATGATCTCAGCATCATCCGAGACATTGCTCATTCATGATAATGCTATTGAACTCCCTCTAACAGGGAAGTTTGCATTTAACCACATGAAGAATAGACGAAATTTTATCTTACCAGCTGATTCTCAGTGATCTAAATGAAAAACTAGATTAAACTGTTTTCCACATTCATTTACTAATTAATTCAGAAGGAAGTAGCAGGCCAAGAAACAATTCAGAATTTGGGCCAAGAATATAGTCTGAATAAAACCCCAACTTTCCTTTTTTCTCCTTCATGGTGGACAGAAGCTTTTAAGGCTTTACACAATCAAATAACTATTTTTCACTTTGATGTCCCACAGCAAAATATAAGATTAATCATCAAATTAGACATCTTTGTAATTTGAAATAATGAACTATTTTTATGACATTAACATTTAGTGTAATTTTTTTCCTGTAATAAAAGAGCTCATATAAGAATCCTACAGAAATTCTTCCAAGATTCAAAGTATAACTTTCAACTTTCTTCTTCTAAAATTAAAATCTGTGAAAAGAGAAGCTTAATCATGAATGTTAGTTCTTTATTTAAAAAGTGTATAAAATGCTGTAATAGTCTTCAAAGCAGCATTATGAATGTAGCTGATATCAAAAAGAGATAAAAATTAAAAAACCTTCCAACCCCTCAAACTCTAACATTCCATTAAAAAGAGTTAATACAGTCTGAGACCACACAGGCTGGAATACCTTAAGTCAAAACTGTGCACCTATTGAAACACGTTGCTGGGAGACAGCATTAACATTGTTTTGGCATTTTGCTTGTACTTTTAGCACTTACTTTTAACATACCTAAACTTCATTTTATCTTAACTATGAATATCTTAGGTTTATCTATTCAAAAATTCTAATGTTTCTACTTGCAAACATGAGAGCAACAAGGTAATTCCTAACAAGACATGACAGTTTAGTATGTGCAATGACTGAACAAGGCTGATAGTAACCCTGCTACATGATAGCACGTACCCAACACAAAAACCCGTAATTCATCTTTTCTTCTTCAAAGTGTATGAATCTGTATTTACAGGTTGCCTGTCAGTTTTATTTAAAATTGCAATCTGTTTAAATGCAGTTAACCCTTTATTAACACGAAGTGAGAAAATTTGTATTCTTTATTTCTGTCAGCAAGGATAATTACTGGAAAATTGTGATGTTACTTCAAATTTAAATCTTTTTAATAATTAAGATGGCAAAGAAGTACAGTCAAAGACTAATTCACTATCCTGTGCAAAGATTTCAATACATGAGATAACTGCCTTTTAGAGAAATTCATAAAGTGTAAAACTACTGGAAGAAGTCTGCATTAGAAGTAAAAAATAAAAAGCTGCATTAGGAAGAAACAGAATTGACAAAAGTTAAACTTACACACAAATACAAAAGCTACCTATTCTTTTCAAACATTTAACTGAAACAGCTTTAGCTAACATTTTGTTTCTCAGGAGATTTTTTTTGTGCGTTGTACTGGCATTTCATAGTTTTCTTCCCTCAAACATGCAACTTCTAATGTTTGTTTTTCATATTTTTTATTCATATCCTTTTCTGCAGAGGTATCTTTAAAACCATTATCACTGACAAAAGCAGTATGAGTAATATGTCCTATTTTTAACAGATGGAAAAAGAAATTTCAGAAAACAGTAATGATTTTGGAAATATGTGATCAATTTCTTAACATTCAGGGTATGAGAAACATCGAAGAAGTCTGTTTCAGACTCAAGTATTTGCTTTTCTTTTTCAATCAAGCCTTCCTCTGCCAGCCCTCCTTGATTGTTTGACACAGTTCAAAATTTGGAATGGTCAAATGACACAAAGAAGCAAACTGCTGCAAATCAGGAATAGTTTATGAGGGTACGTACAGGGGCTAATGTCGTTTTGATGTAAAAAATGTTGCATAGTTTTAAGTTAGAAATGTTACAGTTTTCTTAGGAAACATGGCAAAATTTTTCTTTTATCACTTTCTACGGCTTTTAATCAGCTACAATGCATGCTCATTGATATGACACTACTAAAACTAGGCACCCAAGTGTGATTGCTTTGTGAGCGTAACTAGTTGGCAGCACCCCTGGTTGGGAAAGAAAGAGTAGGAACTGGAAATTTTGAAAGAAATTAATTTGAAATTAGGCCAAGGGCCTATAAAATTGGAAAAAACACTACATGTTTATACAATTATGTCATGCTTCCTCAGAGTATTTTTCATATCACTAATGTAAGGATATGATAAAGCATGAATATAATGGTAAGATTTAACTATCTAGAAATGTTTAAATCATAGATTAGTTTGGTTTGGAACTCAGCAAACAGAATTAGTAGTTTTCATTTGAGTTGAGGCTCACTTAGACTCAGCTGCCAGTGAAACTGTTTTGTTTTGGTTCTAACAAAAAGGAGTTTTTTAAGTGCTTGGGAGAGACAAACTAGTTTGGACCAATTAATGACAAGGATTTTGTTTCACTGATCTAAGAAGGGAATGTGATGAATAGCATGAAAAGGAGATGAAGGAAAACAGTTTTGGAGGTGGAATGAGTCTTTGGGAGGTGGATAGTCAGTTTTCCATGAAAATAATGTTTTAAAATGAGTGATAATCTGAACTCTGACAGGATAATTTAGGGGAGTTGTAGCTTTTTTGAAAGCAATCTCTCCATCTTTTCTCTCACCAGTAAGAGGAATGAAAGATGTTGTCAGAGAACTATTGATATGCCTCTACAACCACTTTCTGAACAGGTAAGTGGGTAGTGAGGTCCCATCACTCTGTATCTATAATTTGCACTGTTTTTCCTCATTCCTCATTTCTTCATGTATTTTTTCTGCAAATCCTTGCCAAATCATTCAGCAGCTCAGGGAGAAGATTTAATAGCTGCTTAGGTCAGCTTTTGGTTTTATATCTTCAGTACTCTTTAGCTTCAGAAAATTCTGTGGTATTATTCACATTCTCAGATTCCTACAGTAAACTTCATTTATTTTCATCCTTTGTTTCAGACATTTAATCTGCAGATTTTCTCTCCTATGCCATGACATATTAGTCTCTTATGATTGTTCAGATAAAAATCTTCCAAGAGCCTTTAGGGTTCCCTAAATGGCACAATTTTGCATACTTTTAGATCTGAGAGTATAATCCAGTCCATTAGCACCCTGATTCTTGCTCAGATGAAACTCAGGTAAGTACACAAAAAAGTACCCTAACTCTTCTTGGAAACCTGTGTAATTATTGTCTTGTTTCCTCTCCCTAACCCCTATTTTGGAGTTGAAAAGGGATTCAAGAGTGTATAGGAAATGAATTGAACATGCTTTGGGTCCAATGTTTGGCTGCAAGGACTGGGAAGCACAGAGAGATCCCTGAGGCATACTGTGGCACATGTAGACCTTGCAAATTACATGTGTATCAATTTCACTGTCTTTATCTAGATTCTTGTTAAATGCCTGCAATCGCCAAACATTGTTCAAGGCAAAAGAAAAGAAAGAACAGAGACAGTAAATCATAAGAGAGGATTTAACAACTGAGAGTACAACTGAGACCCTCCCCAGTACCCGACAGACACGTTCACCTGTGTTGCTGAAAACGAAACAGACAAGAAAACCCCACAAATTGAACCAAAGTAAACCATTTTTTTCTCCATGGTTTAAGGGCCAGTAGCAAGAAAGTGCACTTATGGTAGTAATGCTAAAAGAGGAAGATTACCTCACGGTCATTTAGAAGTCTCTCCAAATCTGCTGCCATTTGATTCTTGACACGCAGCAAAGCTGTCTTTTCTTTATTTAAAAGACTGGTAAAAAGAGGATAGGAAATGCAGTAATAGCAACAGATAATCTCTTTTAATCTTGTGTTCTGGCTGAAACATGCATTTTCTAAAGCTGAATACTGGCAACAATAAAAATCTGCTCAAGTAATTGTATCAAATGATCCTTCTCTATATTCAAGTACTGAAATTTTTATAAATGGGCCCAAATATACACATAACTTCTTATTTTAGTCAAACAGAAAAAGTATTCAAAACCTTCATAAAATGCCTTTTTTTTTCTTTGAAGGGTAATTTAAATGATTAGAATCTTCTACGATCTAATCTTGGTTTCTTCTTGGCAAAATGAGATCATTTTTTAAGCAAAGTAAGTCTCCTTATACCTACACTTCTGTATCAAAATGTGGATTTCTTTGTTGTACTAGTCACTAGCAGTAGCACACCATATGAACTCTTTATACTACTGTATTTAGAATTCTGAAAACAGCAAATATAAGGAAGAAAAACATATAGCTCTTCTCCCTTTAGCTGTGTAGTTTCTGCAAAAACTGTAAACGTATTTTTGTTATGTTTAGTATTTTTATTCCAGGATAATGTATGGGATCAAGTATGAAAACTTTTGGCATGAAGGCATGCCTTTATAGTAGAATGTAAAGTTTAACTTTAATCATTCTTTGTCTTCTAGCACATGAACATTTGAAATGTTTCACATTGTGATTCCAGGCAGCAGTTCTATAATAATTAAATGTATTTTCCTTTTTAGCCCCAGCATCAGTTTCAAACATTAAATTTTAGACTAATGCATGCATAATACTAGCATATAATCTATTTTGTTAAAACAGCGACATACATTTTCTTGGAAGAAATGTTATATATACCATGAACATGTCTTAACTAAATACATTGTACAATATAAACTGTAACATAAATCAAGAACTATGAAAAATGCAATTCTGCATATGGAATGTAAATACGTAATATTGCAAACAGGTCAGGAGTTCAAAACCAAATATATTAAAATTTTATAAATGGAGTAATTACATATGTTGCAAACACAAATTATTTAATATTTCCAATATTTAATTCAGAAATGATCAACAAAATAAATCAATCTTTAATTGGCCGTGTATCATCCGCTCATTTCAAATAAGCAACATCATCCTTTGCCCCAGAGATTTTCTGGCAGTTCCTTACAAGCTTTGTATTGAAAATTACGACTGTCAATTCCTTCTAGGCATTCATTAATTCTCAGAAAAAAATGTATTCTTTTGCCAAATTGCTCAGTTGTTTCAACTATTTAAAAGAAAAGTAATAACATTTAAAAAAACTATTAAAATATTTTAATATTTTCAAGAGTTTTATTTTCTGTCACATTTTTAATCACAATGAAATTGCTGTACATTCTTTCTCTTGGGTTCATGTGTTGTAACCTACACATCACTTTTTCTTGGATTTCTGTATTTCCTAAGAACATAAACTAATCCTTTTAGAGGCTCAAAAACTTATTAGAGAAGCAGTAATACAAGTTTCTCTAAGACTTAAGTAGTGTACTGAATAAGCATAATCATTACTGTTCATGACTGAACCAGAAGTTCATATTTGAGGTTCAGTTTCATCTACAGAATAGAACCTATTCTACTTATACTGCTTATACCTTCTGAAATAATATGACATAAGTGATCTCTGTAGAGCAGTTCCAATTTTCTTTGTTTATAGTAAAATATAGGACACAGACTACTACATCATTCAGTAGCACTTTAAGTGTTTTCTGTCATACACATTGATATAGAATTACCAAAGCATGAATTTTGTAGTTTTGCAATACTTGTGCTTTTTCATCATTGCAGATAGAAGGGAATAATTCATGTGCTCATGAAAGAATACTGCAAGAGGCATATACACATTTAACAGAGTGAGAAAACAGTTCCCAGACAGAATGATAATACGTGACAAGGTTAAACAGAAATACCTTCAAAAGTTGCATCTTGGGAAGAAGACTGACCATTTCAGTGTCTGGTTCTAAAATGCTCTGAACCAGCATCTTGGATAGCAGCAAAGAGATTCTAGCTTTAACCTACCTTACACTCCCAGTGAAGAGTAGTTTAACCTAGTCCAGGTTTAACTAGCAGTGTGACAAATCAGAGAGCAACTTTACAATTTGTTTTAGCTGACCTAAGTGAGAACTGTTGAAGGCCCATCCTTTCCTTGCCACATCCAGGTAACCTACTCTTTCTGTTGGTATTAGACACTTTGTCACCACATAAGAAGGTCCCTTCACTGATCTGGATGGACACTGGTGTCTTTTAAAAGGTTATCTTTCACATGGATCACCAAAATAACTTGATTTGCCATATACAGTGGAGACCTACAGCTGAAGGCAAGGATGAGCTGCTCCATTTGGTGATGGAGTGCCTCAAGTGTCTTGCTTTGATTCTGAAACCACCATCTATGAGTCTAGGCAAACCAGCTTCTAACACCAGAGCTCAAGGGTTGTAACTTTCGTCTAAAAAGATGGGATCATGATGTGCTCCACAGTGCTGGTCACTGATGGCCTCATCCTGAATATGGAGAAAATGCCCATTGTGAAGTATCATAGAACTGTAGCCTGAAAAGTCCACGTTAGAGAACTAAATGAAAAGTAGTGCAGGTCCTGCATTTTCTGTGTGCTTTCCAGAAGAAACCAAATTGTCTGTGAGGACATCTAGTTTCATTCCATCATGCTTTTAAAGCCTAGCCAGGTATGAATCCAGGTACCAGGAATGCAGGTTAACCATAAAATAACACTTGTCATATGAATACACACTGCTCATAGCAACCACTGGCTTGTTTTGTCTTGCTTCACTCAGGATCTAAAGCCATGGTAGCCTGGATAAAGTATGTAAGACATTTCTACGTAACATGATTTTTCTGGAGAACAGATACTAACATTTTTCCAGTTTCAGCCTTATAAACTCTTTTCAATTTGGGCAACTAAACCATTTTTAATGCTGAAGTGTAAATATGTTAGTTACTATCCTGTTCAGAAGCTTCTATAATTAGATATTCAGAATAATATGTTTATGCGGGACACACAAAATAAACATGGGTTTATATAGTACTGGATTTTATTATTACTTCTACTCAGTTTGGGAAAAAAAAAGAGTAAGTTTCTTTTTCAGTGAACTGTGTACTCCAGATGCTGTAAGAAATGGATTGTGCCTTTCTGTTAATTTGCCCTTACAGCATGAAGTTGAATAGTCCAATACTGACTTTTTTTGCATTTTATATTCAGATACAGTATTACCATTGGAAAAAATGAAACACAAATAGTATATGTAAAGGTTTTGTACATATAACTGAATATATAATATAGCCATATAGTGAAGCTATCCCTTATCTCCAAATTACAGATTAATAGCTCAAAGTAGGCAGTTAATTATTAGTCTAGATCAAATTTTGCTCTTAAGTCACATAGTTAGAAAGGGAGGTATAAGATGTTTTGCAAACAAAAGTTCCTTACAAGAGAGAATACGTGACAAATCAGTGATCTCTCATTGTGCAGCTAAATAGCCACAGCTCAGATTTTTGAACAGATTTAGGAGAGTATTGCTTAATGATTTTAACTAGAATGTTTCAGGAGGCTTAAAAACCTATCCATAAAGTGTCCAAATTAAAATTATTTTTCAGACTGTAAAAAAAAAAGCAACCCGAACAACTTTTAAAAAGTTGTATTACAGGTCAGAAAATGTATAAAAAATGACATATTTCTACAAATTTTGCTTGGAGCATTTCTCTGGTAAGCTGCAGTACTATTGGAATAGATGGTGCATACTTCACAGAATAGTAATGTTCTCATAAAAAGCTCATTGCCCATTCTTTGATGGGAAAAACTCATCTAACACTCTATGTTGAGCTTTATATTTGGATGGCAATTAGAGAACCCAAAATGTTTAGGTAAGGAACATTTCAGTACAAAGCTTCTTAGTGAGCAAAATCCTTATATGGCTTCTGGATTTTCCACACAGTTAAGGCTTTTGAGTATTGCTTTTGCGTAAGTGAGACTCTTTTAAAACCAGCCATTGGTACTCAGAAATTTGAGTAACTGCATTTAAAATAAATACCCTCTCTTTATGAATGAAGTCCTTTTAGCATCTCCAGTTATTTATAAACCTAGATGTTTTTAGCAGAAAATTATGTACTAAAACTACAATTACTTCACTACACACATAAGAATGAAACTCAAGATTTGTTTTCCCACAGCATGACATAGTTACAAGCATTTCTTTTCAAAAGGAGTGCTAAATGTGATGCTTTAATTTCTGGCTAAAGAACTGTATGCTAGAGAGATTTCTTTATAGCAGCAAGGAGTCATCCTCACACACAGCACTGCTCTTATTAACCATCACTATTTACTTTTATTAACTAGAGTGCTATGTGGACTAATATAAATAAGAAGTTACTTAACAGAGTATTTTGAGATATGCAGACCACCTATAAATGCATCCTGCAGATGCCCTGTCACTCAAGACCAAGGTTTTGTATCTGAAACATATCTACAGGTGCATGGCTCAGTTCAGAAGCACACCAAGTGTTCTGCTCCCAGAGCCAAGTTCTGTTTGAGGCCAAGTTCCAGCAGAGCCCATGGCCTGTCTGGGAGAATCCTAAAGGGATGGGAATGAGAGTGGGAGTGAACACCATATGTGGGCAACATCTGACAGAGCCTCCATTGTCTTAAACAACCTCTCCTTCTCCTTGAGTGGTAATATGCTTGTGCCTTCACTCTTGTACCTCAGCAGTGATATCAGCACACCTTTAATAACCTGGTGGTGGTCCCCAGGTTGTTCATGCAAATCCCAGCAATGGCAGCAGCTCAGTTAAGCATTTACCCCAACTACAACAGCTCTTGGAGCTCTTATGAAGGTATGGCTAGAGATTCACATGTCCAGAACAGACACACTTCTCAGCAAACCAACTAAGTATGTCTAGGTCTGCTAGATATACTACTTTAATTCTGTCTGATAAGTATTCCGATTGTTTCTCTCCTTCCAGTGAGAAGCTCAATGGTGCTTTGAGCAAGCTGATCTAGTGGAAGATGTTTTTATCTATGGCAGGAAGGTAGAACTAGATGATCTTTAAAGGTTCCTTCCGATCCAAACCATTCTGTGATTCAGTCTGACAGCTACTGACACAGGCAACCTTGAGCACCACTTGGACAGTCCTTCCAAGTGAGGAAGATATTTTGATATGAAGGCTATGAAAGACAGCCTTAGCTCTACAGGTGTGACATATAAGGATGAAGGCAGCTAAGCTGCTCCAGTTGAAGTGAACTTTAAAGACCATACTGGAAGGAGACTTCAATTGGTCTGCAGGACTTGTCAAAAAGTCCTTGTCTTATATCAAAATTATCTGCCTGAATCTTTTCAGAAAGTAACTTGCAGAAATAACTGCTGTCAGAAATGACACTTTAATAGAATTATGAGTGTGGAGAACCCTGAACACATCTGTTGCTTGTTAAGGGACCATTATAAATGTGAATTTAGGCCATTTTGTGAAAAATTGATAGATATCCAAGAACATCCAAAATGAGATTTCTGTCACAGATAGCCTTCCTTGTGCTTGTCTTCCTCTTGTGCTGATTCAACAAATGTCTGTTGCTGAACAACATTCTGTTTCATCACAGAACCAAACTCACATCCAATACAACCAACAAACTTCTCAATAGACATGGAAGTACACAGTGCTTCAGGTTGCTGCAAAACATTTATAGGTTGCAAGAAAGCACTGACTCATCATCCTGGGAAATCTGCTGGAACCTAATCACCCCAGGAGTATGTTCTAAAAAGACTATTGACCATGATCACTGCGTATAGGAGACAATTATGGATTAAGAATAAAAAAGTAAATTCACTTGCAAATAAGTCCTTGCTGATCCCTCCACACTCAAGTTAAGTGGGAAGTGATAGAGAACACTGGCACTGATAACACAGATGTGCCTGTTCTGTTTGGGGAATCCATGATTTACATAATGCTCTCTTTTGGTGAGCAGAAGAAATAAAAACACAACATGAACAGAACACCCCTCCACCACTGAATGTGCACACTAAATAAAAAGGAAGGAAAATTATGACTAAGCATGCAGCAGCTGTAAGGATAAATTAAGTCTTGATTCTCAGGGTGCAGGCATTATCAACACTACATTGATTTGTCTCCAATCTGGTATTCAAATATGAGATTAAAAAAATATGCACCCTAAAAATCACTAGTATTTTTGAAGGTCTGTCTGAAAACAAGAATTCAAGCACTACTTTTTCTTTAGCTGGTTCTTGTGAAATTGCTGTTTAGAAATAAAACTAATGCATTATTGTACTTAAAATTTAAAAAAATAATGTACCTTGTGTAACTGTAGAACAAATTATACCTCAGTTTAGAGGCTGCTGCAGAACTGCAGTATTATTAACTATTAATCATAGGTAATGGTTGAAAGAACAATTTAATTTTGAAATGGTTTTACAAATATTAACATTTTCCTTCACCTCTGAGATACAGAGAAACCAGGCTTCATAAACCATGTTTAGTGTTTTCACTAATACTTTTCTAATAACACCAACATCATCTGCAGAATTTAAGGCTCTCCTTGAGGAGCATTAATTCTCTGAACTCATCCTCTCAAAAATATTCCATGCACAAACCAACAAAATGCTGTTTAATAAACCAAGAGGGATAGGAATAGTGGGCTAAATCTTTTGATCCAGCAGAGCTTCACCTGGCATATATTTGGTAGGGATTATCATTAATTTACTTAAATCCCATTCTGATTCAGTTCTGGAATAGCTGAGAGTAATCTGAAATCACCTACGGGATATTTTAATTTAAAACTGTCATCAGCAGATTCCAAAAGGTTATCCTCATGATAAAAAATTTCTTCAATGTAATGGTTCTCTGGTTAGAAATCCCTACCTCTAACCTTCTTCTCACTTATCAGAAGGCAAAGGAACAACAGTATCAATTTTATCCCACATTATGATTTCTCATGTATGACAGGGAATGCCAGCTAACAATTTAGGACCTTTGTTTTAAATGTGGAGCTATGAACAGAAAAATCAGGGACTACTAATATGCACCAAAAGTCCTAAGACATTAGGCTGCTCCCAAGAATTTCTCTGGCCTATGAAACTGGGCAAACTTGTGATAGTAGAAGCTATTTTCAGTTTACAAGGAATATTGGAAACTACAAACTAAATATTGCCAAAATATTTGATGTGCAAAGTAAGTGTTACCTTTTTTTTGGCTATAATATTTTTTGTCAGGCCACACTTTCATTTACAGAAACACAGACTAATGCTGAGCACACCCCAGCTCCCCACAGTGGAGTACTGCTGGTATGTTTACCATAAATGCTCACACTGTAGGGCAGATCCACTTTCTTTCTTAACCTGAGGCTCATTAAGATGAAAAAAAAAAAATTCCTTTAGCGTTAACAGAGAGTAATAGGCATCTCTAGGAAATAACTCACTCCACCCAAAATCTGAATGACTTTCTGGAGATGTCACTTCCTCCATGAACTATTAAGGAAAGTTGACCTAAGTCTCTAATTTAGGTACCTTAATTTGTAGAGTAAATATAAGAAGAATATCTAAGCATACAGATTATTGGCAATAAGCCATTTAACTCAATAAAATCAATATTAATAACACATTTAATTTCTTTTAGATTTTAAAGCATGAAACATATACTTTTAGAAATGACCTCACCTGTGCATTCCCCTTCTGTCTTCCTTTTGAGAGACTTTTGGACTACTTCGTGACTAACAAAAGCATTCCATTACTATTACCATAATCTAAAAATTAGATCTTGTGACCAATTCTTTGATACTTTTCACAAATGGAAAATATAATATACACAAATGTGTATAGAGAACACTGGGATTTTTTTATTTTCTGGGAAGATATAATTTATCTTTGAGGTGTTTCTTATAACGTAACAAGTCCAGGAAAATATTAAAAACACTTGATTCTGGAATTTAAAAAATGTCTCTTCTTATTGAATCAAAATTAAGCTCAGTGAAAAATACCTTGTCAGGAACTATGAATGAATATTTCAGTTTATTTATAAACTTATTGATTCATATTTGCTTGGATAATAAGCACTTTTAGGTATTCCTCAAGGGATAACAAATACCATCCCAAACCATCAAAATACTCTGAATAGATACATATGTATTACAGTATATACGACTGAGTATTAGCTAGGGTGAACCCTGTTTTATTTTAATTGCTTCAGCAGATTAGTGAAAAATCCTGTATTTTTCACATAATTGCTTCATAACAGAATCACAATAATGTCTCCTAATAGTTACTGTTTGCTTTTCCTAAACCAAGACACCACATAAACACCTAATACTTAAAATGCTAATTCTTCTGTAGAGCAGTGGGACTCAGCTATCAACTTCCTTGAAAATCAGGGACATTATTTTTTAACAGCCTACCTGGGAATCAGATGTTAGGGAAGTTGCTCAGTGATTAGAGAGCTCTGACAGATGGATATAGCACCAAATCAGCACTTCCATGAGAGCAAATGCTCTAATTTTTGCTGAAATACCCTTTACTGGTGGACTACTCTATTATAATTTTTTTCCGACTTTTTTCTTGATTTTTACTGTTGTACAACTGGTGTGTCATTCTTTCCTTTTAGTCTTCTGAACTCTTCTCTACTTCATGAGAGCTCTTCTCAACTCCAAACTCACTTTAAACTTGTCACAGCTACTTTTCCAAAACTAAAGTATCCTTTTCTGACATTGTGAGAGAAATAACAAGTGTTACAGTCCAGCACGAAGACTGGAATTGGTCAGTGATTGAGTGTTAACATCTCAACTTTGTGGCCAATAGCACAATTTTCTTCTAATGATAAAAAAAAGTGCTTTTACCTTCCAGTTTAAGAGGAAGTAAAACAAGAATCGGTGATTTTAATTACCTGAAATCTTTTTCAAGTTGTGCAATATGTTCTTTCTGTAGACTTATTTGAGAATCTCTCTGTTGCACAGTTTCAATGAGGTATTTGTATGGCTGTTGTGCTTGGTTCAACAAAGAATTTGCTCTGTCAAGCTGCAAAAAAAAGGTATAACTACCATAAATTTTTTAATTTATAAAGCACAATTACTTGATTATTACTGAATTATTATTGGTTTTTACCAACTGCATATTAATATAAACTCCAAACCTTTTATTACATACATAAAAAAGGAAACATACCACCTTCAAATTGATTACTAGTACATTATCTTCAGAGTTTTCTAATTGTATGCTATTTTCACTGCAATAATGGTATCACTCTCTACACTTCCCTCATCTGCATTTTCAAGGGTTTTAATGTAACAGGTTTCACTGATTAAAAATAAAGTAGAGTCAATGCTTCTGTTTATGGTCTTATTGACTTAATGTGGTCTTTTCCTCTCTCCTTTAAAAAGCTGAAAAGGTTGTATCATAAATACTGCACTTAAGTAGCAGTATTTGAACCAAGCTCAAACCAGAAGCTGATAAAATCACTTTTGCATCAACTTTTTATCCATGCTCTAGACTTCATCTAGATAACTGAACAAACTGTCAGTGGAAAGAAAAATAATGGGTTACTTAAGCATGCTGTAGTCAACAGGATCTCTGGTTTGTTCTTATATTAAAAAAAATCAAGAAAGACAATAGCTGGGAGTAAAAATAAGGTAAAGACAGCAAAGAGAAGTTTTAGAACTTTACATTAAAAACAACCAATGTTTAACTTTGTACTGAATTGTATTGTGATTTAATCTATACAATTATATGGTAAAAGATGAAAAATTTAATGGCAGGATAAAAATGAGCTGAAAATGCTCCAGTGGAAAGTTGAAGGAATTTGAACTAAGGTCAGTGATACTGAATCTTTTATCAGTGAATTAAGTATAAAACTACTGTGGGTAAGGAACGTATTGAAGAGAAACACAGAAAAATTTAAGACAAAGAACAGTGATATGGAAGAATACCAAGCATAACAATGGATTCACCAATTTTCTGATGTCTTCCAAGTAAGAAACTGAAAGAAGATGTTTTAGTCAAATAGAAATTACCATGATATACCTAAGAATATATAACAAATTATAGTATTGGTTAAAAAATCCCCAAACTTCATGTATCTTTCACTGAAATAATCTAAATAAACATATATATACACATAAAATTTATAAAATTCATGTAATTTAAAATTTATGTAGAAATTAAAGTATTTGTACTCTGTGAAGTACTTGGGTGTAGTAATTTTAATTTGTAATTACTGTGGCTTTAAAAATCAAACTGTTAACCACATTCCTGAAATAGTAAGCTTACAAATTATATATGGTGGCAACATCTAAGAGAAAACCTAGTTGTCTTTTAATTCCTATGAGAAAAATTAAAAGACAATTTAAGGATTTTTTAAAAAATTAGTTTGCCCTAATTCTGGGACATTTGAAGCTGAGGCTACTTAAACATCTTCAAAAGTGATTTAACCGAAGAGCTGTGTAAGAAGGAGTGATGCATTCATTGAACAATTAAGTATCAAACAGAACAAACTAGCTTGGCTGGCTGTTCTTCTGTTCAGAAATCAAAATGTTGTCTGTCTCGCTCGCATTCTTGTTTAGCCTGTAAAGTAATCCTCCTTTCAATATTGGCTGCAAAACACAATATAAACTTCTTTGAAAACTTCTATCATGGAGTTTTGGTTAATTATGAGGCCATTTTTTTAACATCAAATAGATAAAAAACACTGTTTAGAAAATATTTCATTTTATGAACAGCTGTTCCGCAATGTTTCTACATATTTGAATTTTTGTGTAATAATGATTTACCTCTTGTGAAATCTGTGTTACTTGTTCCTTCTGATGTTCCAGATCTTTCACAAGCAATGAGTTTTGCTTTTCTAGCTGCAGTAATCTTCTTGCCAAGTGAACACTGTGCCAGTAAAAAGCAAGCTCAACTTGAATTTTTTCCAAAATAGGCAAAAGAAATTCTAACATTTATGCTTCAGGACTTGATTGCCTTACTGTTTTACCAATGCTTGAATATTAATATATATAAACTACATAGTTAAAGATGCTGCATGATCACAGTTAGAAAAATTGTGAAAATATTACAAAATGTAACAGCACTAAAATAACATTCCCACAGTTGTGCTATTGTAGTATTTTATGCATCATAATTACTAATACAATTTCTATAAGAAATTGGTACAATATTGTACCAATACTATACAACTGCAGAAATACTGTCAAAATTCTTCATCTAATTATGATTATTTTCAGCAACTTTACGACTCACTCTAATTCTAACTTAAATAATTGTTTAAAGATGCTCATTAATATGTTTTGCAGCAAAACACTGAAAATGTAGTATTTTATCACTTTGAAAAGAGGCAAAATTGTTTTGTCTGACATTTAATACACTCAATAATTTCATGTTATTGCCAATTTTGTTTTAAATAAACCTTTATGTGGAGTTACAGATTAACTTTGAAGAGAAAGAATTATTGAGCTACTTAAACAACCTAGTTAAAAAATTAGATCCTCAACCTCTTGGCAAACTTCCTGCCCAGAATCAAAGAGTTTATTATCCATTCAAGAGCACAGGTCCATGGGCAGCAAAGGGAAGATTCCATATGCACTGCAGAGCCTACTAGCAGACATCTAACCTAGTGTTTCAAACTCTTATGAATCACAGAATGGGCAAGGTTGGAAGGGACCACAGTGGTCATCTGGTCCAACCTCCAGAGCACGTTGTGCAGGACTGCATCCAGGTGGTTCTTGAGTAACTCCACAACCAGTTCCTGACTATGATACAGAATCTATGAGAGGGTAAGTGGTCTAAAGCAGACTGACTGACTTGAAGCTCAGGCTTAAGCATGCATAAATCTAGATGAGTGTACAAAGTTTATCTGAAAATCTGACCAGTCATAACCTTCATCTCTTCCTCAGTAAAATGGAATAGACTTCTGATTTGGCAGAAGTTTTAATAATTTTCATCTGTGTTATAAACATACTTTCATGCACTAATCTCATCTAGTACAAAAGAGAAAGGAACACTTCTTTGACTAGTAGCTATTAGAGTGTAAGTGAAAACTTGGATACCTTCCCATGGCAAATTTAGGAATGCAGCCCATTGTAATTTTCCCAGCTACAACTACTCAGTGAACTTCACCTGAATTGGCAAATATTTAAGAATAACACAAGTACACCTTTCAAGCATACTTTTCAGTATGTTTTTTAACTAGTTTGAATTGAAAGCAAAGAGACACACGGACTGATGTGCAAAGACACCTTATACTGGCAAGATTTGATTCCAACTATACTAGAAAATTATGCAGTGCTCAAGAATGTGGTAATTCCTTGTTAGCAAACCACCTAAGTCATCCTGGTAGTGTTCTGTATTCTCTCATTAACACTTCCCAAGCAGTTCCTAGGCATAGCTGAGAAGTCAGCATGGGCAAGCAAACCACTGCCAATATGTTGTTCCTGTGTAGCTTAACCTACACTGAGAACTGTTTTATGGCAACGGGTTACTACAGACCATTTAGTCTTGATGCTTCAGAGCATTCCCAGGCATGCTCAATTTAGTACTATGGGTGCACAATGCCTATGTCAGAAGTAATGAAAGAGTTGTTTCTGGCAAGTGGGCAAAGAGGTACAGACCCTACACTGCTTGAAAGGGTCCATTTTATACAAACCTTCAGAGACTGAAGTGCAGGACGTGAGCTTAAAAGAGTTCTTCATTTAGGATCCCATATGTCTGGGATTGAAGAGCAGGTAGTGGACTTCAGAAAGAAGATTATTCACGTTTGTAATAGATTGTCTTTTCTTTAGCAATGCTAGAGAGCAGAAAATGTATTTGTGTTTCTTTAATGGTGCTAAATAGAGGATGGTGTCAGAGTCTTTGCTTTTAAAAACTTTGGCAGCCAAAGGCATCACACACATTATCTGCCTGGAAGTGTTCCTTGAATTAAAACAGCAGGTAAACCATACATAGTCTTTTATGGCTTTTTAAATCTCTTTAATTCTAAAAGATAAAGAAACTCTATGAAGTCTCCAACACTATTATGAAGGATTAAGTCAGTTTATTAGTCAATGCCTTTTGGAACAAAAGTGGAGTATATGAGTCATTCCAGTAGAGCCGCTTCTAAGCTCAGAAAGTGTCTTCCAAGCATATCTGAAATCCGAGCCTGATCATCAGATTCAGCATTCAAAGGAAATTCAACTGAGTTTTCATATATGTAAATAATCCAAACTGAATCTAATAAGGTGAAGAAAAAGAAGCCTCCAAGTGGAAACTCAGAAAAGTGCCCAAACTATTGACAAAAGATGAATAAACTGAAGCTTTAGGAAATGGTGCTATAGAGCTCTCAACACTTTTCTAAGCCAGATGTGCAACAGGGTTATGAAGGTTTTTTGCACACTCCTCACCTTCCAGGGATGGTGACTCCACCACCTTCCTGGGCAGACTATTCCAATGGTTGACAACCACTTTTGTGAAGAAATTGTCCAACCTAAACCTCCCCTGGCAAGCCTGAGGTCATTTCCTTTTACCCCGTTGTTAGTTGTGTGGGAGAAGTGAGTCATAGCCACTACACAAAGGCTCACAATGAGCCATTCAAATGTCACTACTATTTCTTAATGACAATACATGACATAAATATATTAGTTCAAAATTACTATGATCAAGAGGTATGTTTTTCACCTATTCATCATTTTAGTCTATTGATCAAATTTTCAAATTGGCCAAGCTAGAGCAAGCTAAAAAAAATGCAAGAAGAATAAGATCCTGTATTAGTGAATATAAAATAGTGATGCTCTGAACTATTGTCCTTCTTAATATCCTGAGAGATGTATTTTTCTTACTATTAAATACAATGATTTTTAGGGTATTAATAATGCATATGCTATTATATAAATGCAAACAATGTAACTCATCTGTTTTTACAGCTGCTTAATATTATACAATTATAATTAATCTTTCTAAAAGTCAATGAGAAGAGATTTTAAAATGACCTAGAAAAATATGCTCATTCATATGCATCAACTACATTAACAGTTCCTAGTCCTCAATCTATTCCTGTATACTTAAGTCATTAAAAAACCTCTTTACGTTACTCAAACTGGCTGGATTCTAATACAAAACATAATGCATGTAATCTTCATTTAGTTTATCTCGAACAAGTAAAATCATGAGATAATCTTTTTTTACCTTTGCTTTAGTCGTCTTTTGGCTGTTGTAGGAACATTAGCACCATATCCATATGAGAAGAGAACCCTTTCAGCTTCAACTTCATCTTCCACTGCAAAAAAATGCGGAAAGGTGCTGTTGAAGAACAGTGACAGAACTTATAAACTTATAAGCAATTCTATTTACAACTCAATATGCAAAGACATTTTTCTAGAAGCTAAATTTCTAGTTGGTGCAACCTTCTGGGCTCGAGTGGAACAGTTTTTTTCACCATTAACATTAAATTTAGTGCCACACTTTAATCACTTACAAGTTGCTTTTCATTTTTATGATTAATATAAGACTTATGCAATATAAAAGTAAAGGAAAATAGTTCAGTTACCTTGAATATTCATACTGTTGGTATGGTCACGAAATACATACTACTTGTGTAAGTTTACTTCAGCAGTAGAAGGTTAGATTGCTTAAGTTTTTAATATAAATAATTAATTTTCAGTGCATACATGAGAAGGTAGAGGAAGACACAACCTGGGAGTGTTTAAGGTGACAGGACATAACCAAGTCCATCAGACCAGAAGGGACGCATCTGATGTTGCAAAGGGAGCTGATGCCACAGTGAAGCTGCTCACTTATGGTTTTTGAAAGGCTGTGGTGATCAGAAATTTCACCACACTTGATGAAAACAAATGTCATCCATTTCTTCAGAGAAGGGTAAGAAAGAGATTCTTAAGTACATGCAAAATAGAAATATTAAAAATAATCTCTGCTTCCATAGGTGATTCATTTCTGAAAACACATTTCTAAGGTTTTAAACAAATTATAATTGCTTTGAAAGGAAATCCCAAAAGCAGCAAGATTAAAATGTCTATGTTCATATTTCAAGTTCTGGAATTCAGGTTTCCACTCTCCTGTAAGATGAAGTGGGCCAGGAAAAAAAAAAGGAAAAAGAAAAAGAGCAAGTGTACGTGTGAAATATAAAGAGGCAGAGGGAGTGGGACAGAGAGGAGGGGTAAAGGGGGACAATGAGAAAAATGGGAGCGGCAGGGGTGTGAGAGAAGGAGGGAGAACAAGTAAACACCAGCCCAGGCAACACACAAAAGCTTTGATGAATCAAATAGTTGGGAACAGGAGAAACAAATGTAGGAAATTATGTGAGTCCTATCTGACTCATCTTTCTTAATGCTCAAGTGCCTCAAAATCAGAAATACTTCCATTTCTCAACAACTTGCAAAATGCTTCTTTTCTCACTTTTCTAATACCCTTGTAATGCTATTTTAAACAATGATTCTTAAAACACATTTAGAAAGAGAAAAGGCTCTAGAAGAGCACCTGTGGTAAGTCACATATCTAGTTACATTAAAAACAATACAGAAATTTCAGTAAGTACAACAGAAAAAGTTTACTAATGTGGCACTACAAAGACACCAGCACTTCAGAGCTGTGCTAAATATGACAGGGAATTCTTTGGTGCTGTAAACACCTCTGGTTCAGAAAAACAAAGAATAATTTAACCTGCCTTTGTGTATACCCTTCTTTTTGGTTTCATATGCAGTGTCAAATGTCTCAGAAAAATGCCAGTAAGATCCTTTCCTGTAAATTCAGATCTGTCTCTAGTGTCCAGTAAATGTCACATCAGGAAGACAAACACAAAAGAAACTGGAAATGTAGGTATCAAAATAATATTCTATATCAATGTGTATCAGTTCTAAGATCTTCTTTTAGAACATTCCAGGCTCTTCACCTGATTTGTGGTGTAAAATATACATTTTATAAGCTAGAGGACATTTCTTAATGACAGTTTCTTATGCTAGGCAGCAAGGATGTGCCATTGTGAGGATATAGATAGGTTCCATCTTTTTCTTAGAAAGAGACTAAGCAATGGAAACAAGAAAAATCAAACTACTCTGCAACAAAAACACCCTATGTGAAGACTGTACCCTGAAAACGAAGAATAGACAAATGCCAAGGGAATTTACTACTGTTATTCATCTGGAAACCTCTTAAGCACTGTAAGAAGTGGCTATATAAATCCTTGATAGCTTCCTGAATAGGCTGTTTCATGTCATTTCAATATTAATAAAGTGAGGCATAACGATCAGGGAGTAACAGTAAAAATTCAGTGATCTCTTCCACATGCATATTTTCCAAAGGGAAAAAAGTGCATATATATAATTTATATATTATATAACAAAAGCCATCTCACATGTGTAAATAAATACACAGTTTATTAAAAAGTCCAGAGAACCCAACCCTCAGTGACATCTCCAAAACAGCAGAGGCTTCATGACACAGGGTGATGAAAAAAGCATTATATGCTATTTAAAGAGGTGACCACAGGAATGAAGATTAATCCTTATTATCACTAAAGTCTGTAGAAAACTCTAATTGTCTTCCACACAACACTTCAGTCTAAATTATATTCCAAGAATGACGGACTGAAGTATTTCCATAACACACTAGATTTGAAAAATACTTATATTTCCTTTCAGTTATTTTTCTACCTTTACCTATTTATGACATATAACTATCAGGTAATAATTTGAGGAGGAAGTATATCTGTCTTCTCCTTCAAAGCGTTTTAAAAAAAAACAACTTTTTTTCTTCTGTTTTCTCTAAGACACTAGACTTAACAAGTATTAATCTTAACTTTCTACACCAAATACACTGAAATAGCAAGTTCAATATTAAATAGAAAGTAAATTGAAATAATATTAAGCTATAACACCTTTTTTTCTCCAAGGAAATCAGAAAATAAAGCCACTATATTTTAAAATAATAGTTCATTTGGAAACTTTCCTTTCTTTACCATTCTGCAGCATAGAATGTAAATTGTAATTAAAATAGATATTTAAGAAGTTAAGAATGATCTGGTAAAAAACTTAACTGTTGTCCCAAGATGCGTAAGAAAATGTAAACAAAAGCTAGTGTTCTGAACTCTGCTTTCTCCTTGAAGAAAATGAAGGTAAGGTCCAAAAATTCTGTGTTAATACATAAATACTCCTTAGGCAAGTATATATATATATATATATATACACACACACATACATACTTCAAAAAACGTATTACTGACTAAACCAGAAGCATGTATACAGCAAACATGCTTATGGTCAGACTGGAACCTTTGGGTACTCAGGCCATTCTAAGTACAGGCTGCAGTGCATAAAATTAATAAAACATGTGCAGCCTGGTTACTAACATCACTGCATCTTGATAATGCACACTTTGCTAGACACTACTGTTTATATATCAAGCTTACGCAATAATCTTCTATACTTTATAAATTGTGACTATTTTTTGAAGGAGGAAAGTAGGAGAAAAGGAGAAGATGACAGTTGAATTAGTCCGAAATTTTAGAATATCCTACTCTGTCTACACATTGGCTAGAAGATTTCAAGATTAGAGTCAGAGATTTCAAATTAGAAATTAATTGTTTTGTGGATGGATTAATTTAGGCTGAGAACTAAATGAACAGAGATTTTACACAAATTTTGCTGTGTTTGGGAACATTTTAATTTTAGCAAATGAGAGACAAAAATTTTCAAGAGTAATCAGGTATGAATTTAATCCATGGTTTAGTACTTGGAACAGACTGAGGTGCCACAAGCAACTACTTAATGTCTAATTATTATTAGTTCAACAGAAGGAAGAGTTTTTTTCCCTTCCAATTAGTTAAAAAAATCCACATTAATCACTGTACTGAAATATAAAACCTGTATTTGCCTGTCAACAAAGAGGGCTTTCTGACATTTAAAATGTACCAAAATAATAGAAGAATCCTAAAGAGTATATCTAGGTATAATGGATAATTAGAATAAGGAAAAGAAAAATGACTGAATACTGAGATGATTTTCAATAAGCACAAACTCAGACATATGGATGTTTGATACATATTTACAGGTACACTTAAAAACCTGCCATTGATATTTTCTATCAAAATAATTACTGCCTTTTACTTGTCAGGCATAATGAAGAAGAATGACAGGCACTGTAATTCTTTCCAAGTCATGAGAAAAAAGATATCGTAATGCCAGAAACATCTACAGATAAAACAACTTGTGACAGAACTTACTTTCTGCTGTCTGCAGTATTATCTCATCAAGCTCTTTTTCAAGTTTTTCGTAAGTATCTAGTCTTGCTTGAAACTCAGAATTCTGTGTTTGAAGCTCAATAATGCGAGTTTCACTAGAAGACTGAAGACTATAAAATTCCTTTGTAAGCACCTGTGAGAATGAATAATGGAAAGAGAATCAGAGATTCAGCATTACAGTGATTTTTGAAAGAGGCAAAATGTAATACATGTAAAATGGGTAGTGGTATGATATTAAATATCTGATGTAAGTTTTGCACAGTGAAGATTAAAATACTTTAAAAAGCAGTTATTCTTTCAATATTATCTTGCAAAGATTAAACTCTCAGATCTTAAGCCTATCTGCTTAGGCCTTAGTAACTCTAAGAAGCTGTCCGAAAAAGTCACAAGAATTTTAAAGGAAACATAGGAAAAGCCAGGTAACAACTAAAAAAATGCACACATAGCAGTCAAAACAGTGTAAATGCAATAATTTTTGTTGCTTTAAGTGGATTCTGATTTCAGTTATCAATTTATGAAGATTCCTTTGCAGAATACAAATATAAAAATTTGCCATTAAAGCTATACCAGTGTTATTACATACTTATTAATGAAAGGTAATAAGCTATCAACATTCAAGATTTATGTAAATACTTAATCCACTAAGCTTAAATAAAAAACTCTCATATTCAAAATTAAAAGGTATGAAGGCTTGTATAATAATTTAAGTTTGATAAAGTGCTTGATAATAGGAAACAACATTGACCAAATAAATACACACCAAACTGGAAGAAAGTCCTTGGTATGGAGAAAAAATCCCACCAAAACAGGTAAAGTAACAACCATGTGGTACTGCTGTGAAATTTCATACTAACTTCCTAATTAAAAATCACAAACATTCAGAATGACAAGTGAATACAGATTTGGAGATACAGAAATATATGCACAGTGTGCAGAGCAGCAATACTAGTCACTGTCGAAACCACGAAAGAATTCACAATGCTTAGAGAAACAAGCCACTTCAATATAAAAAGTTCAGTCTAGTGTCACAGAAGAAATAAATGTGTACATTAAAACTGTGCAACATAAAAACCATCTGTTTTCTAGTTTAGCAAGAAGTACTCTATGCCCTAAATAAAAGCAAGAGTTAGTCCAGAAAGCTGTAGCTGAGCCACAAGATACCAGTGCCTACACTATCAATGAAGACTAATGTCCTGTAACGGTAGGGAAAAAACCTTAGTACATTAATGATATATATAAGAAATAAAATTTTAAAACCCCAAGAATTTAGTCAAAAGGAACAAAAATAAAAGCTTCAGACATCAAATATTTAAATTCTACAACAATATTTCTTAATGAAAGAGGACTTAAGTGCATATTTCTTAGAGAAAGAATTTAAAAGTGTCTCTAAAGAGAAAAAACAAGTGCCAAAAGTGTCAGTAGAATTGAATGCCAAATATTTGAGTTATTGTCAGATCAAAAAATTTCCACAAAGAAAATGAAAATATAACTCAAATTGAACTACATTCTCCAAGTTTAGACATGTCTGTGTAATTAAAAATCTGTTTAGCAACCTCTAAGTTTAGCAAAAGTGGCACTCCCAGTGCTTGTGACCACAACTAACCTCATCAGCCAGGATCTGAATGTCCCAATATGGACAAAACAAGAAATTACAGTCTATCTGAAACTCTCTATTTCTGTTTCCACTCTATAGTTCCTTTTCATAAACAACTTAGCCAGGTTCAGAACTAGAAATATGGGGATCTAAAGATTGGCATCCTTCCCCCAAAATCAAAGGCTGCCATACATATCACTTTCTTCTGTCCTGTCCAATTTGTATCCTGACATTCGTTTGAAACATACACTACCTGTATGTTTGAAACATTTAATCTCACAAATAGGACTCTGTGATATGTTTTTAGGATTAACTTTGGACAAGTGAAGAAATTTTGTGTTAAAGTAAGTTTTCTCTGTGGAATACACACATTTCCAAGATTAAAATAAGTGAACAGGATATGATACGTATATTTTGAAGATGATAAATTCTAAGCTTGTAGAGATAAAAAGGCCCAAGTGGTTAAAGCCCACATAAACAGGTTCATTGGCTGCAGGTGCCCACGCTGTGCCCCTCAGCCAAGAAAACTGTATTTAATAAAGCACAGAAGTGCTGCATGGCAGTGAGGAGTGAGAGGAAAAAAGTGAGAGTGCCATGGTGCTGACACTGAGGTGGGAGAAGGAGGGGAGGAGGTGCTCCAGCTGCCAGAGCAGAGATCCCTCTGCAGCCCATGGTGAAGCAGGTTCCTTGACTGCAGACCATAAAAGACCACACCAAAGCACATGTCCACACTGCAGCCCATAGGGGACCCCATGCAGGAGCATGTGGGCTTCCCCAGAAGGTACTGCAACCTGTGGAGAGCTCACACAGGAAGGAGAATTTCTCCTGAAGGAAACAGCACGACATAGAGGATCCACAGGAGCAGGATAAAAAAGTGTGAGGAGGAAACACCACTTGAGAGGAGCTGTCATGGACAGACTTGAACCCTTATTTCCTATTCCTCCCTGCACTGCTCTGGAAGGGAGAGGTACAAGAGTCAGAAATGAAGGAGGGAAGTTAAATAAAAGAGAACAGGGTGGGGAAAGATATTTTACTTTTTCTCTTTGTTTGTCATCATCCAACCTGTGTCAAAGGGTATTAAGCAAAATTAGTTTTCCCCAGGTCAAATCAGTTTTGCCCAGGATGGTAATTGGCAAGTGACATCCCTACCTTTATATCAACCCATGCTCTTTACAAGCTTATTTATGTCACCCCCATCCTCTTCAGGAGGATGAATGAGTAACTGGGTGGGTGTCCAGCATCCCACCAAGGTAACCCATCATGCCAGCAAGGTTAGGTCTTTCCAGTGCTGTATACACCATGCTTAACTTGACTTTTTTAGCTGTGAAAAATTTATTCCAGAATCGTATATCAATAAAAAGTATTTAATCATGTAACAATGCTATTACAGATCCTAGTTGCAAATAATGATACTGAACTCACTTTTTTTGGTGAAACTGCCTTCTCTCCCTATAATTCTCACACAGACTAACATAAGCAGCTCTGTGACACAAGCAGATAAATAAACCCCACATGAATGAATGAGGTACTGTCTTTAACATCTTTCCATGAGAGATTGTTTTGCCTTTTCCTCTCCCTGTAGTCGTGTGTTCCATTAAGCTGACCAACGCTTTGTCATTTGACCCTGCTTCTGTGTCATTTGACCACAATTTGGTGGAGATACTAATTCAGCCATGCCATGTTGTTACTTTTTCTCCAAGCTTTTCTACTTTACATTCAAACTGAAAATAACTATGTAATGCCCTGTAAAGTGTCTCTTTATATAACATACCTCCAGCTTTCTCTGGTATTTTTCACATTCCATTTGGCACTGTGAAAGATTCTTAGCTGTTTCTTGTTGCATGAGTTGAACATGTTCAGTTTCAAAGGACTTTAACTTACTTTGGTGAAGAAGTTCAGCAACTTTGCTTTCTGTGCCAAGCTGCATTTGTCTATACCTAAAAGAAAAATGAAAAAATAAGTTTTTACAATTCAAAAATAAGCAAAGTCGGAATACATCCTAGTTCTGTTCATCACAGGTATAAATTTCAAATATTAATACATTATTTTGAAGATCTTAGTAAGTATTAGTATGTAACTACTGTAACCTGTATTTGAAACAGCATTAGGAAAATTCAGTATTATAATGACATATTGACACGGTAGGTGGAAAACTCTGTCAATGGCTTTTCCAAATATGTTGTTAATGCAGAATCACATGACTTTACCGCATACCTTATTTCCCTTTTTCTTAAGGAGTTAGATCAATGTGAATCTCCTTCTTGGTACACAAATATATGCACTGAAGTCTTTTCACTGGAGAGACAATAATGAAATTTTGTCCTCCCTCTTCACCGCCATGTGTTACATGTGACAGGGAGAAGTGGCATTAGACATCAGTGATACCAATGATGCACCTTTTGAGATATCATGGGTATCAGCAACACTGCTTTTTCCATACCCAAATACAGAAAAGTCAGACCACAATGTTGTAATTATTTCCACAGTCACTCAGAATAACAGATCCTTCTCAAAAAGCAGAAATTAAGTATAATTTTTTAGAAAATCGCTATAAGGTATTTACAAGGACAAATAATATTCCACTTAGAAGTGGACTTCATATATTTTATTCATTCATTCTACTTAAAATAGAATCTCAAAAATGAGGTGTAAAAAAGTTTGCTGATAGAGTACTATAATATTAGATAGATGAAAATTTAGGTGATGTGAAGAACAGGAGAAAATCTAATGAATCTTTGCATTAAATAACATATGAAATTCAAAAGAGATATATGCAAAATAAATCAGTAAGGTTTTAAAAATGCTCCTTACCATATACATAAAATGATGAACACCTAGCTGACTGTTTTCATTCATAAGTGAGATCATGGGATTTATTATAGTTGATAAAACCATTAAAACTTTGGTTCAGTTTTAAATAATGGTAAAAACAAACATTTTGGAAATTGCTGTGAAAGAAATAAATAATACAGAACTCACTGTGTCAATTCCATACTGTTGCCTGCATTACTGAATGCTGACAACCATTCTAGTACCTCACCTCATAAGGAACAGAAGTGTCAGAGCATCAGAGAAGGTTAGGAAGAGTTACCTCTGACATGCAGCAACATCACGCACTCCCATAATTGCACAAATCACCAAAGCAAGCTAGGACTCTACAGCTTGGAAAAGAGATGGTATAAGGAAAAGGAAGAAATAAGGGGCCTGTCACATCATGAGAATGGAGATAGGAATCAACTGTATTTTCCAACAGATGAATGAGAAGTCATCTAATGATGCGGAATGAGAACAAATATAAATTGCTTTTCATGCATGAAAGCTGCGGAATTCCTTACCACAAGATGCTGTGGATGCTAAAAACTAACACTTACTTGAGAGAATACTGAACAACCAGCAGCACAGGAGTCCTCTGAGAACCATTAAATGCAAGATAGTACTTCTCACACTGAAACCTCTTCACAACAAATTGCAGGATTGCCAGATAAACCTTTACTCTACCCCAGCATGGCTGTTGTGCTAGCTGTCATCTGTCAAACAACAGTTGCAACACAATTCCACCTTATTTAGAACCTAATCTTTAGGTGGAATGGAGAGCGTTTAACAAAAACAAGGGGATTACTTCAAATATTTTCCCTGAGGATTTCAGATGGAATGTTTCGAAGGCACAAAGAGGGAGCAATTTTCACTGGAATTAATTTGAACGAACAAACAGGTGTCATTAGGATGTTCCTGATAATCATTCTGTAGACATCCATCTATGTATAAATAGACCAATGCATGAATAAGA
This sequence comes from Passer montanus, assembly GCF_014805655.1. NCBI lineage: Eukaryota > Metazoa > Chordata > Aves > Passeriformes > Passeridae > Passer > Passer montanus. The sequence goes on along the minus strand of NW_024367708.1, from coordinate 4,624,070 downwards.
TTGTTTCCTCACTGCATAAGCAGAGCTTGGAAGTTCTGCATACTGAGCTCATCTAAAGTTTTTCTTTTAAAAACAATTTTTTTTTTGAATAGCACGACATTTATTCTCAAACAGAGAGAATAAATGGCACTCAAGCTGCTAAATGCCAGTTACCTATTGACTACTTCAGTAATTTTTGCTTACGGATGCTTTTCAAGTGCTGATACTTTCATCACTGTTTCCTGACTCTATGTTCCTGTTTTGATTTTACCACACAAAAAAAAATTTTCAGCAGTCTTCAATACTCCACACTTTGCACATGAGTGGCTGCAGACATGACACTAAATCTGTTCTAGTATACACATTGTTTATAATCCTGGGAAGAATGCTTTGGTCCAAAATTAGTTAAGTCTTAATGAAGATACATGTCGTTCAGCCAACAATGCAATGAAACACACAAATTTAATTATTAGTTATATTTATTGACTTCCAACAACAAATTCACACCTTCTGCCTTAACACAAAACAAATAGCAATACTGTCCTGTACATAGCCTCAGACCTTCCACCACTCTGAGCTTCAATGAACTGCACTGTATTGAGCTGGCACACTGGAAATATGCATGAACAGAGGCAAGCCATACTTCTCTGTACCTACTTTTTATACTTGGTGGAGAAGTCTGTAGTTCTCTGATGATTCTACTCAATCAACTGGGTGCTTTCAGAGCATGCTTCTCTACCCAATTATGAGCAGTAACTTCAGAAAGAAATTTTATCCTTTGTTTTGGAAATTTGAAGTAGCTTACATGAGTGTGATCTGTTTTGCACTGGCAAGGTTATGACAGGTCAGTTTTCTTTTAACCTTACTACACTGTTGATCTCACTAGTAACTCCTTCACCATAGCACCATTCAGAATTTCTTTGTCATACTTGCTTTTACTTGGCCAGACAGTATCTCTGCTTTCTTGGCTACTATTTCAGCTCAAGTGTGTATGCATGTGTGTACAGAGTCATGTAACACAATGTGCTGAAATAAATTCCTTTATCTGCCTAGATGGTCTCTGAGGGAAAACAAAAAAAAAAAAAACCAACAAAACCACCCTATGCTTTAATACTACTATTATGGAAAAAAACCGAACAGTGGAATGTGGATCTGCAGGATTTTTCTCCGTCGAGAAATTTTAGCAAACTTGATATAATGAAAGAGTAGAGTTTTTAGTCTCACTGAAGAATGAGGGCTGGGAATCGAAGAGAAATAACAGACTGAGCCAATGAAAAAAATCCCATATGTAAGAACCATCTAGAATGAGGTCTCAATTCCTTTATGTCTCTCTGACATTAGGTTGACCAGTCAATGATGCCTGAAGGTTGCTAATGCAGTGATATAATGGTTACCAAAAAATTATTTCTGGACTATAGGAGAAGAAGAAATACTCAGAGAGGGACTTGAACTCTCTTTTGTACGGTTTTGAAAGATTTTTTCAAGTAGTGGATAATGATATAACATGTTAAAATATGCATACCAGAGAGCAAACAGAAAGATTTAATGATAAAATAATGAAGTCTGGATACTGAAGAAAATATGGCAACTAAGCTTTTTTGAATGGAGGAACTATAAACTGCCCACCTACAACATGTGAGATGTACAGCGGTACTCCTTAAAAAGGTAATTGAACACTGAAGTACATCAGAAGACAATAAATTTGTAAAAATGACCCTTTCAAGAAATGACAAATCCTAGTATTAAACTTGTTAATAAGAAAGAATACCAAGCAAGTAAATTATACAAAATGAAAATAATGTATTTTATATTTTTGTAAACCAGATTATACCAACCTAGAGCTTTGTGAGATATATTTTAGAATTATTTTCAAGTTTAAAAATGGAAAAAAAAACCCCTGTAAGTTGTGAAATCACCCTGAGTCCACAGTTGGGTCAATTCCAGATCTAAGATATTCAAAGCAATTAGATTATACTCCCATGTTTGTACAAATATCTGGCTTTGGTTCAGTGCCAAATTTGCAAAGAAACCTAAAGACATTTCTTCCCTAACCTGTCCTCTTGCAAACCTCCCACTTCCAGCCCCAACATGTCCCCTTATGTTCCTGACCTTCTCCCTCTCTGTCCCAGCACCAGCCCAAATGTCTCTTGAGTTCCAATTCTATTTTCATTCTTTATTTCCAGGACATCTATTTTTCTTCTTATCTATGTTCATAGCCTCTTCAGCCTCCTCTCCTATCTTATAGCCCTACTCTCTACATTCTGGATTTCTCCCTACTTGTCTATCACCCTTGCAGTTTGGAATCCTTCCTCAAATCCCACCCATCCATAGCTCTTGCAATTTGAAGGTCAAATCCCAGTTTAACTTTCTCACCTTCTGCAACTGAGTCTGCCTGTTAAGGCCTCCTCACTTCCAAAGAGCCCCAACCTAAGTATAAAAGTACACAAATGAATTTTCCTTACTCTCCTTTGTGCCAACTGGAGTCACAGAACGAGTAACAGTGGTCTAGATAGACCTCAATGAAATTCAGTCTGTCACAGACTGCACAAATCCTGTCCATACATGCATGCCAGACTTGTTTCCACTGTCTCTCTTTTTCATGCTTGGTACTAAAAACTGGTTGCCTTATTTCTGAACAATCACAAATTTCCCAAGATTTGTTCACATGTGCTACTCACTAAGTAACTAAAAATGTAAGAACTCAGATATTTAGTTTTCAAATGCTTTCATTGTTCAACTTTTGCAGCACTCTGATTAAGTCTGATTAGTCATGTATCTGGCTGATTTCACAAAATGAAAGTCTGTTTCAACATTTACTGAAAAATGGGTAAGAAATCTGTAATTCATTTAAAAATACATATTTTATGAAGTTTTTATACCAATTTTATAGACACTTTCAGTTTTTTGTAGTATTTATAACTTCATTCATGTCTATCAAATACATTAAACTATTTCTAATCTGGTGTAAAATAACAATGGACTTTGTGACAACAAATTTAAATACTTCCAATAACAACAAAAGCTCTGAGTATAATGATTAAACACACGATGAAGCATGTTATTTACAAACTGTTTAAGCAATGAAAAATTTGTTTGTTGAAATAATTTTCTCTTAAAATTTGTTTTTTTCCCAAACAACATGGTGGGATCTTTTTCAGCACAATATTCCTGGTTCAGGTTGTAATTTAAAAAAAAATCCAGAAATATATAGCTTAGACACTAAAGGGTAAACTTGATTTAACATCCAAGTTCTTACCAGATGTTACATTTGCTTCGTATCAAGTAATTAAACGTGCAGTACTTTTGCATGTGGTTCAGTAAAATCTAAGAGAGAAAGCTTAGAAGCTTTGTTTAAAGCTGCTTGCTTCAAAGCAGATTTTTCTGTTTTGCAGCACCCTAAGCTATTATTTTGTATTGGCCTCTGATCCTCATTCTGTCAAAAAAACCTTCCCCATACTATTTTGCAGTTTATAGGAAGTGCTAGTTCCAAACATCCACACTCAACAAGATAAACAGTTGGTTTGCACTCCTTGTAGCTTTGGGACACCTAAACCTAAAATCAGTTATGCAATAAATAGGAGTTCTTCAGAATGTAGGATCCATGTACCCTTCCTACCCTAACTGGACTAATGCCCAGTGTACTCTAGATTACAAGAAGGAACAACATGAAAGCCTTAAATGTATCTGGTGAATCATGCTGACTGACAGGGACAGAAATCCATCTCTGTTTCTTTGTCTCTGGACTATGCAATTGTGCTTCCTTTTATTTCACTCTGACTCTGTGAAATGTAAGATTCTCCCCTGCACCAAGACACAGCTTCAAGACTACTGGGTAGAGACTGCTTCTGCCAAGCCTGAGCTTGGGAGGCATACTTCAGTCACAAGAATTTCCTAATAAAACTTTACTCGGGAGTTTTCTCTCAATCCTGGAGCTCTGATGCACATCAAATACAGCCTTTCACTTACTGAAAGTGCATTCTTTATTTTGGGCAACTGTAAAAAACAGAAGAGCAACTCCTGTCATGCCTTTCTTACAAAAAATGAAGCAGGGTGCAATTGCTACTCTGCTAGTGCTGCCAATGCACACTTAGTTTGCTCACTTACCTGGACTGTTATTACTTGGTTTAAGTAATCAGCATATTTATTGACTCTTTGGTTATTTGTTTCAATGAAATAAATGCAAAAGATGTTCAAATAACCTAACTGAACTTTACCAGTACACAGACATTTATTAGGGATATGACAGCATCCTTAACAAAAAGAAAGGGCCTGAAGAAATGAGTGAGCATAAAATAAAGGATGTGCTATAATTTCACTGTTTCCTCCTCAAAACCTGGATTTTAGATACATAAATAGGAAAATATACATACATAAATAGGAGAACAGAGTCACCTCAGTAATTTCTAGGAATCTAATGGTAGTTGCTTTTCTCTTTGCCCATACAAATTAGTCAAGATGCATAACCTTGTGTTCTCATTCATGTTTCTGGTGCTAAAAAATATAAAAGCATGAAACACATGGCTGGTCTGAGAATACCTACTAGATCAGGTATTTCAGGAGATGTAGGCACAGAGATATCTAATGTGGGAGACCAAAAATGAAAATTATCACCTCACAAGATTCCTTGAATGAAGCTTCAAAACAGCCCAAAGATGAAGCCCAAAGAAAGATTAGAGAATCATAGTTTTCAAACAGGAAGGCTATGAAATGAGTTCTCTGAAGCCTACTGAAGAGATACCAAAGGAAGGAGTTTCATAAAAGTCTCCTAAGTTCAGGACAACAATCCAAAAGGGAAACATACCCAAGCTAAAGGGTGCAGACATCAGCACCTCAAGCCAAAGTAAGTCAGAAGAAGATGAAGATTTCTATTGTTTCTGGCACAGCCTCAATACACTGCACAAAGTTATCTTTTGCATCTGTGTGCACTAGCACATAAAATGGCAAAAGTCATGAATCTTGGAAGTATGGGAAACATGCTAAACTGAGGTGGACCATACATCTGGATGAGCAGCAGAATGAACATGATTAAATTTCTCATTGCCTAATCAGCATCTTTGCTCAAACAAATAAATACTTCATTAAAAAAAACCCATCACTTTGAAGTGACAGATTGAAAAGGATCCCTGCAATGCAATATGTTTTTTTCCTATGGTACATATTTTAATCCAACAACAAAGAACCCAAAGTACATTTATTAAAATCTCATTAAATCTTAGTCATATTTTCTATGTATACTTTTCTCTATTTGATTTCTCATGGCATCCCAAACCATTAACTTTATTAATCCAGTATTTTAATTTTCATTTCTTGGTTTATTTCATTCCTTTCAAAAAATGCCATGCTAACAAAGCTCAATTTTGCACTAAATCAACAAAAAGTCAAGGAATAGTACAGAGACGTATCCCCCAATAATGTATATTGATTAATAATGAAATAATTACTTGAAATTGTAACTGTGAGAGGTTTTGATATGAGAAATACAAAACAGATCTGAATGAAGAAAAGGCCAGCAAGTTTCTTGGTATTTAACATTAAGAAATGAAAGCATCAACTTTTACTACACTAAATTCCAAGTTTGTAGCATACATTTGGAATTGCGTAACTTGATAATTTTTTTCTGCTGTTCATAATAATTTTTTCAAGATACTGTATAATTTTGATAACGATTCTACAATTTACCTCCTTAAACCAAGTATTAGCTTTTCCATGGATTCTACTACTGTACTATTATAGTACTTGTGTTTCTGGAAAAGTATTGTAATAAATTGCTATTGTAGCAGATAAACCAGATTTGAACAGATCTGATATTGGAAGCTACAGAAATTGTTCATTACATTATCATTATTGCACTACAAACATTATAAACATTGTTTTTTGGTGCTCAAGAAAATTAAGAGATTGGAGTCAACAGTTACAGAAAGACTCTGAGTGTGCTGTCTGAATTCTTTTTTCCTCTTGGATAAAACATAGGAAAATTTGTCTCTTTAAACTCTCCCACCCCACTAGCCAGAGAGATTACATTTAATCAAATATACAGTTAAATCAATATAAAAACTTTCTGGTATTTCTTGTGATTCCACACAGAGTGATGATTATTTGCTAGCCTAAAAAGCATTCATTATTTGTGGATGTATAGGCTCCTGTTCTTCTGATTAAACAGAAAATTCATTAAGATAATTTTAGATGTACATATGTATTTAACAAAAGATAATTACTGTATGATTTTTAATTCCAATAATGCAAAGAGCAAAAAAGTCAATGTGAAAGATTGACAGAACAGCAGTTATATAAATTACAAGAGCAGTAACTAAATGTCTCTCCTTTTAAGAACTAAAATATAAAGGGCATTACAACTACCAACTACAAGAAGAAAAATGTGTGAGATGCCATATACTTCCTTAAAACAATCAGAAATAAACATACAAATATTTAAATTCTTAATTCTGTAAATGTAACTTTTATGAAATAATAATACAAAAACTAAAATTCTGTTTTACACAGTGATAAAAAAATGGATGATCAGCAAGAAAAAAATCAGAAAAAGAAGCATTATCACTGCAGCGTCCTGGAAAAGGACAGCGAGAGAAATGAGAAGGTAGGGACAAATCTTTTGATGTAGGGCTAACTGGGAGACCATCAGACAAAGCTGGTAACTGCTCTGCTACCAGAGAGACTGCTTACTCCCCCTCCATTTTCCCCACTGAGAACCAAGCAGAATAGGTCAGAAGGTTAGGGTTCAAACTGCCATAATTTAGCAAAGGATTGGTATGTCCTTTATATCACACATAACAGGTTTGATTTCCTGATAAGCAGAGTTCAAGGTACAGGCATACCTTGTTATCTTCCAAGGACATGTTCCTAAAAGTGCTACAGTTAGCAATGAGGGACAGCAAACTACCTTTTCCCCTAATAATTAATGTAATGAATAGTCTTGGTGTTTGCAATCACTTATGAGAGGTCAGGATAGTGCTGTGTAATATTCCATTTATTCTTCAATGAAATTATGCCTTAAAAATAACATCTCAATAATACAAATACAAACCAATTATTAAATAATTGAGGTTGGATGGGATTTCAGGCGGTATCTAGTCCAACACCCTGTTCAGAGCCAGGTCATCTACGAAATCAGACCAGATTTTTCAAAGCTTTAGCCACTTGGGTCTTGAAAACTCAAGAATAGAGACTGCTCCCAGGAATGCTGTTAGTGAAAAAAAATTTTCTTTAGACCAAGTCAAAATATTCTGTTTCTACTGACACTCTCTCATCCCTCTTCCATGCCCTTCTGTGAAGGTCCTGGCTCCATCTTCCCAGTGACCTGTCCAGAGGCACTGGGGATACTGCTGCAAGAAACCTCAGAGACCAGGCTGAACACACCCCAAGTGCCTCTTCCTGGGTTAAGTGCTCCAGCCCGGACCATTCTGGTGGTTCTCCTCTACATTCACTCCAGTTTATCACTATGTTGCTTGTATTGGATATCCTGAAACTGGACTTTTCTTGATGTCTTGACTATTCTCCTGATAATACAGCCCAGGATTTTGTAAGAGTATATTGTTGGCTAATACTGAGCCTGCTGTTTACAAAAAACATTTGTTCCCTTCAAAGACAAGAAGGATGATCCCACACAAGATAATCTGCATTTCCTTATTAGCAAATGAATGCTACATAAAAACTATTCATATATTAAAATTCACATACCATAGACTGCTATAAATGCACTTCCAGCAGTTGTTTTAAACTAAGTATGATACTAGAAAAATATATGGCTTTCCATCT